>NW_026947486.1:82552043-82963922 GCF_034190915.1 Cavia porcellus
TTCTCTTTTGACTTACTTCTCTAGAAAACCCTCCTCTGGATCTCTTGCAATAGATGAGATTGAGGAGACCCATAATTTGGGATTCTTTGTAGTTGTACTAACAGAGGAAGCTGCAATGTTAACTTTAGGATAGAGAATAGAAATTTTGAATCCCTATCAGGTCAGAGCTATCCTGGAGCCTTGGAGTTCCTTTTGGCTAATAGGATAGTGGCTCCCTAAGTATCAGACCATGATCTTAGATATCCCTGAGGTTATTATAAAAACTTTCACACTATTAATCCTGTTTTACTTTTTTTTTATAATACAGGTACAGAAGTTAGCTATGCTTGTGGACAAGTGGTTTCCTAGACCTATGTAAACAAGAAGGACATAGGTGACATGCCCCTCCAAAACTCTAAGGAGGTGGTTCACTGATGGAGGTATCTTTGTCAATGATCTATGAAGCAAAGCAGGAAATTCTATAACTCCTAGAGACAGTCCATCTTCCCAAGAAAATCACAGGCATGTGCTGCAAAGGGCATCAAAGAGATATATCCAAAGTCTCCTTGGGAGATCAAAAGACTGGTAGCAAAGTGAAAAGGTCAGCCTTTTAGGACTCTAGCCTTACTCGCAGTTCCTGAGGAATCACTAAAATCAGTATATACTGCCTAGGAAGATACGTGGGCCTTAAAAGAAGGGGAAATTAAAAAGAGACTCTAGTGGTATTTAGAAAACAAATGGGTCCTTTTCAAGAGACACAGAGGAAGGTTACAAAAACACTTCATGTTTCTTTCCACATGCGAAGAAGTGCTACTTTGGAAAAAATCTCTCTAGTTTTCACAGGATTAGGACTAGTCACAATCGCCTTATAGGTCTGCAAATCTTGCTCACTCTATACCTAAATAACCTGGGGAAGCCCAAATGCCTTCTTTATTAGAGCCTGTACAGAAGAGAGGGAAATAACCTAAGGAGGACTGGCAATTAAACTTTATCGTTATGCCACCATGTGGAAGATTTAAATGAGTGTTGGTCTCAATTGACACCTTCACATTCTGAGTTGAAGCCTTTCCTACCCCTTTAGAAAAGTCAATGGAGGCAGGCAAAGTGCTTCATAAAGAACTCATCCTCTGATTTGGATTACCCGTATTTCTTCAGCATGACAATGGGTGTTCTCTTACACTCAAATAACTCAGGTAGTGGCAAAGTCTTTAGGAATAAAGTACTACCTCTATTTCACCTGGCAGCCTGAATCTTCGGGAAAGGAAGAGAGAGCCAATCAGACCCTAAAGTGAGCTCTGGCCAAACTTTGTCAAGAGATGTCTGAGTTCTGGCTCTGATTGGTGTCAATAGCACTCATGAGAGTTAGTAACATGCCCAAAACTGGGCTAAGTTTGAGCCCATTTGAGATGTTATATGGAAAGATATTTCTAGCTTCTTATCTGGTTGCAGACAGAGAGACCATGAAGCTCTTACAGTCACTCATTAATCAGGGTCAAGTAAAACAGGCTATCCTGAAAGCTCCTGGTCCAAAGGCATCGCTACTATTCCTCATGCAGACTAAGTGCTCATAAAACCTGTAGAAAGGGGACACTTGCCGACCAATTAAAGCCAAAATGGAAGGGTCCCTACTCAGTGACCCTTGCCATATCTGCTGCACTGCTGATGGCAAGATTAGATAATTGGGTTCATCTTTCTAGAACAAAGTCAGTCTCACCTTAACTGCCTCAAGAACAAGGTCACCCAAAGCAGAACATCACTCCTGTGAGCCCCTGGATGATTTGAGATTTCTTTTCAATAAGCAAGACTCCAGTGCTGCTACAGGAAGCATGGAAATCTGACATGCTCTTCATATTTGGGCTAATACTGAAGTTTTTTTTTCTTCATCAAACAGGCAGCTCAGTGGTCTCTAACTCTTCTCATTGTTTTCTCCCAGGGTTTTCCTCCTTCAACCCAGCCAGTGAACCAAAGCATCCCAAGATAGTTGGAGTGCATATACTCCCCAGAATGTAGGGTCTAGAGTCCCTTCTAGTTTGAAGAAGCTATAGAAGACAGAGAGCACCCCATAAAGAATTATGAGGATTTGTATCTCTCAAGGGGAAATGATACAGGAGATAAGGTATGGCTTAGATTGGTTGGGAAGAGAGATGTGGATCCAGGCACCACTTCTCAGGACCTGTATGTAGAAGTTCTCGTAAGTTCCTTCAGGATTTGAATGGCACCGTGAAGATATCCATGAAGATAGCTATCATGCTATTATGGTTTCCCTCATGATATCCTGCTCTGTGTCCTCCAGGGTGTACTTTCTCTCTTCTTTTCAGTCAAGGCTTGTTCCACAAAACCAGATTTTCCTTTACTCTCCACTTTTGCTTTTGTGAATCCAATCATATCCCAGTTAATGAACTTAATTTGTTGTACAGTTTGGGGGAAGATGGCTACATTTGTGTTTGTGTGAGGATGATGCTGCTTGTCACCTGATTCAGTATTTTTAAACAGAAGCAAAATTCTGCTACATGCTTTTGATTGAAAACTGAATTGTTTGCAAGCACAATTGTTGATGAACTGAGGTTTTACTGTAAACTCTGTTACTGTTTTTGCATGTTTTATTCAGTTGTTTGTTTGAGATGAGAACCTGGAATCGAGCTCCAGAAGGAGACCTGAGCATCACAGAACATGATAATATTTATTTGGTGAGCTACTTTTAGGAGATTACTATGGTAACAGTTGGATTCTATTAATGTGTGAAAGGAAATTCATTGAATTAAAGTAAAATGAAAAACAAACAAGTAAAAAGAATATACAGAGAGCAAAGTAAAGGGAAAAAAGTAAAAAGAGAATACAAAACAAATAATAAAAACCTCACAACCCCTAAAAATCAGTGAAGAAAAAAGACAAAACAAAAATTCCTCTGTTTTTGAATTGATAGTTTGTTTCCAGCTTCTATACTTTTGGGAATAGATATGGGGAAGGGATAGTGAGTCGCTATGAGGACATTTTGGTTCCACACTCGTCTTGTGTGTTAATACTGAGTCCTGTCCCACTTTTCCTGCTAGGCATTGTTTGGTCAGTGGGTTATATCCTACGGCTAAATTTACTCCCATGGCTCCCAGTTTCCGTGTCTCTCTGTGTGTCCTAAGTCACAGCTTTCTCTATAAAGCTTATAGTTGTGGTTTTTGGGGGGAAACACCTCTTGCTCCTGAGGCCCCTCTGTCTGTACACTGTAAGGTTTTTTAATCATCCCAGCTGAGGTATATCCTTGAGCTTGGTAGATGGGGAAGCAGAGATCACTGAGCTCTGTGTAGGATGTAATGGGTTGTTAAAGCTGTTCATTGCCACCACTTTCAGACTCAGCTCCATTGAAAGCTGGTACTTGACCAGCCTGACTTCTTGACCAGGGTGAGACTCCCCCTGTGCTTTCCAGCCTAAACTCAAACTTCTCAGTGGGTCTATGTACACAGCCTATAGCAGTGGTGACAGCTCTATGGCACATATGCTGCAGTGAACCGTTTTTACATTAAAAGCTCTAAAAAGTTTTCTATCACCGGTGTACCGTCATCATAAGTATCCCTTGTGGCTGTGTCCCAGACAGTCACTATGGTAGGCTGACCCTAGAAACCCTGAAAAGAACTTGTTCTGTAACTCAGTCTTACACAGTTAACCATTTCCCCAAATGAATCCTTATTAAATCCTCTCAAATAGGGTGGGTGCTGCACCAGATTTCTTCTCCAATTCTAGCTCGCCATGCAGAAGGAATAACTTTCAGAGAAAAACTGCAAGGCTTTTGCAGTTTTCATAACTGTGGTCTAGTTGCTGTTTGCTCAGTCTATTGTTTCTCTCTGTGTTTGATGATGCTTTTTGACTGTACTTTGTATTAGTGGACATGGCTCTTGGCCCTGAGAAGGGTAGCTGAGGTTAGCTTTCTAGACTGCTTGATCTTTTTCTCTGTACTGTATTCCATTTCTCCAGTTTCACTCTAGTTTGTAGTTTTCCGGTCGTCTCCCTCCTGATCCTTGGAAATCTACCTCTTTTTTCTTTCACTAATTCTTTTTTCTCCCATGTGTCCAGGTCCTGGAGAGGCTGTATTTTGCTGCCAGTCTTATTTTCACATTTTGAATCTTCCTCCCACCATTATGTTTTATAAATAGATAAATAGATAAATAGATAAATTGTTTGTATTCCCAGACTCATAGCAAGAAGGGAGCTTCCTTCAAATTAATCGTGCTTGAATCTTACCCATATCTGATTTAGATAGATTTTGAACATTTGCATAGATCTTGGACCTAATAAATCATTTTGGGGCTATTAGAATAAATATATTTTGTATGTGATGAAAACATGAGATTTGGGAGGCTAAGGGCAGAATGTAAAATTTTGACGTTTATCTTCTCTAAGACTCATGTTGAAATTTGAAATTGTAATGGTATTGGGATAAGTGAGACTTGAAAAGTGTTCACGTCTCAAAATTTCACCCTATTCATGGAATACTATTGTAAGAATGAATTCAGTATTGTGAGGGTGTGCTTGCCCTGCCACCATGTATTCCTGCTGTGTTTTGATGCAGTCAGAAGGCCTTTGTCAAGTGTTGGCATCTTGTCCTTGAACTTTCTTTTTTTTTGGTACCGGGGATCGAACTCATGACTGCGCGCTTGCAAGGCAGGCGCTTATGCCACTGAGCTAAACACCCAGCCTGTCCTTGAACTTTCAAGTCTTTAAAAGTCAAGAAATTTTCATTTGTTATGTATTATTTAGTCTTTGGTATTCTGGGTAGCAGCATAAATGAACTAAGACATTGGATTCGTTATTATTTGAAAGTTTTCTACCTACATTTCTCTTGGTCTTTTGACTGGAGAAAGTAGGAATTTTTTTTGGATATCCTAAGTCTATGTTCACTAATATTTCCTCGTTACACATTTCTACAGCACCCAATTAAAGATATATGGAGAAAGAAAAAACCCATAGACTCTAATGCCATTCAATTCCTTATATCTCAAGGTTCCTTGATGGCCTTCCTCTTTTTCTACAGCATTTAGAATCTTTACATATAATGTCTAGAGCATGTAAGAATCCATCCTATCACCCTTTCACAGCTGGAAGTTCAAGAGCAAAAGGGTTGTGCTACTATTGAACATGAGTAGACATGTATTATTGTGATGCAATACCTTTAACTCTTTCAGGAAGATACCTAGAAGGGGAACATCTGGGTCAGATGGAACATATAAATTTACATCTATTAAGAGCCTCCATATTAATTTCCATAGTGCTGTACTAGTTGACATCCAATGAAAAATATAGAAGGTTTTCTTTTCTCCTGAAACCTCTCCAGTGTTTGTTATTATTTGATTCGTGATGATATCCATTGTTTTTGGAGTAAGATGACAACTCAGTGTTGTTTTAGTTTGGATTTTTCTGATGAAACAAATATTGAGCATTTTTAATTCCTTCATTGGCAATTTGTTATGTCTTCTGCTAAGAATTATCTATTCATTTCAGCTGGTCATCTTTTTGATTGAGTCTCTTATTTTTGGGCATCTAATTTTTTTGTGTTCTTTATGTATTCCAGACATTATCTCTCTAACTATGGTGTGTCTGACAATACTTTTCCCATTCTGTAGGTTGCCTGTGGAGAAATGAAGCACAACATAGAGAAAAGGACAGAGAAGTCTGGAAACCTGACCCTGGCTGCACTGACACAAGGGAAGCCTGGCAAGAGCTGACAGTCCTAGGGAGAAACAATGAACTTGGGCATCACAGCTAGCTTCAAACAAAACAAAACAAAACAAAACAAAACAAAACAAAACAAAACAAAGCAAAACACAACACAACACAACAAAACAAAAATAATGCAAAAATAGTGGGGATTCTAAACTGCAAAAATGACAGTTTTACTTCAATAGTAAATTCTTCAGCATAGCAATATAGATTTGGAGAAGAAATCCAGTACAATGCTTGCCATATTTGAAAGGATATAATCGGGACCCAATGTGGGAAGGGCTTAAACAATTATGATTAAGATATAGACCAACTATACTTCAGAGACTGCAGAGGGCCTCAAAAGCCAACATAGAGAAAGTGCAGGTTGGGCATAGATCTCCATGAGAATTTTAAGTTGCGAATAGGATGGATGTGTGTGGGGTTCTGTCCTGCATGGTGAAAATCCAGGCTGATTGTGTGTGGCTTTCAGAGGGAGCTGCATCTGAAAATTATGGCACTAAGTCCAGTGGTCTTGTTGAACCTCCACTCCACTGCCTACATCCAACACAGAGCCTGATAGTGTGTTTGCTTCTTCCATTTACCAACATGATCAGGGATACACTTTGGACTGTATTGTTGCCACAGCCCAGACCATATGGACAGAGGAGTATCAAGAACAGGGGAAAGGTACATCATAAACTCATAGATCTTAAAGCTAGGCAGAGAAAGCCATGATTTGTGGTGTACAGAAGAACAAGAAAACTGGAACTTCCAGACTGACTACAGCCCTAGGGTGGAAATTATTGACTGTGTCCAGTGATAAAGGCAGTCTAGGATTCAACATTTACACATAGAAAAATGCATACAGAAACAAAACAGGTCTTAGCAGTGTCTCACTATCCCTTGTTACATGTCTGGTGGATTGTAGTGCTTCAGACCCTGGAAAGAAAGTACTTATTCAAAAACACTGAGGGATTTGATTTTAGACCTATTTCTTTTCTAAAACTTTTCTTCATTGCTTTTGGAGGTTTTAATTTTTTAATTCTTGCTATTTTTTCATTTCACTATTTTTCCTTGTTTTTAGTATTTGTTCTTTGGTGTTACTTTTCTAATTGTATTAGTTTTCTTTTGCTCATCAGTAGGAGGACCCTTTGTTATACTTTTCTTTTTTCTTCATCTTTTTTATTTGTAAAATTTTACTTCATTTTCCTGTTCCCCACTACCCTATCTTTACTAATATTACCATTAATCTTTATTTAATTAACTGCATGCAGCTAATTTTGATACAGCATCAGAACAATTGTGTTTGTTAAGATATAGAGTACTTTTATACCTAGGTTATGTATGCAACAATCATTCCTACCTCTCACTTCACTGTATCTGTGACATCACATATATAAAGGGACTTATTTTATCTCTCTGAAGAAAATCAGAAAGCTTTACAATACATACATTCCACAGTGCTTGTAAGAGGGACTTTATGTTGAGTCTTTTCCTCTAGCTTCTCCTTAGATTGTGCCTGTTAATAGCTCATATAATTGTCTGAGGAGATGGTATATGGCATTCAACCCGATGTGAAAATAAAAGGAGAAATTGTGAACCTGTAGTACCTGACTTATCCTTGTAGCAAAGGAAGACTTAGCTCTTGAACTTATCCTGAAGTGGTTTTTATTAGAGTAGAAATACATGCTGTGATTAGGTTCAAGGCCAGTAATTGTAAACTGTAGTTCAAAGCTCCAAAAGCGACGCAAATCGTGACTTAAGTGGAAGGTTTTATGACCATACCAAGTTAATTTAATGGTAAATGATTTGTTACTTCCTTAGACAAGCAATTCTTGTTTCATTATTCATAGAATTTTTCTTCCCTTCTTTTTCAACATGAAATGATGGATTTTGCCATTAGTATCTTAATTCCTGTTGCTTATTACTCTCAACTGGAAAAAGGTAGAAAACTAGGCATGTGGCTACCAAGACCTGTATATACTAACTGAACCTATTGAGTAAATGTTGATGTATAGTGTATAATCCATATTTCCCTTAGATAACAATGTCCAAGTTCGTGAATTTCAGATTTAAGTGGTAAGGGATAAAGAGAGTGCAGGATGTTGACTCAATAAATTTACTTATAAATTACATGATTTTATAATAAAAACTGAGAGTAATAAGCCACAGTGATAAAATCAGCTTGGTACTGGCAGAGAAATAGACCTGAGGATCAATGGAACAGATTAGAAGATGCAAACACAACTACAAAGACACTGGGCCACCTCATATTTGACAAAGGGGCTAAACATGTTCACTGGAAGAAAGATAGCCTGTTTAATAAATCCTGTTGGAAAAATTGGCTTTCCAACTGCTGAAGACTAAAACTAGATCCATGCCTATCACCATGCACAAAACTAAAATCTAAATGGATTAAGAACCTAAATGTTAAAACAGAAACACTAAATCTACTGGAAGATAAGGTAGGTACAAATCTTGGAGACATAGGGATAGGCAGAGAATTCATGAACAAAATGCAAACCATACAGGAAATACTTCGAAGAATCAACAACTGGGATCTCATATTATTGAAAAGTGTTTGCACTTCAAGAGAAATCACCAACAGACTGAAATGAAAACCCACAGAATGGGAAAGAATTTTAGCCAACAATCCCTCAGACAAAGGACTTGTGTCCAGAACACATAAAGAATTGAAAAACAACAAATCCCCAAAATTCAAAGACCCTATCCAAAAATGGGCATCTGTGATGAACACACATTTCTCAAATGAAGATATACAAATGGCAAATAATTAGATGAAGACATGCTCACCATCACTGGTCATTTGAGAAATGACAATTAAAACAGCACTGAGATTTCATCTTACTCCGGAAAGAATAGCTGCCATCAAGAAATCAACTGGTAGGGGCTGGGGATTTAGCTCAGCGGCATAAGCACCTGCCTTGCAAGCAGGCGGTCATGAGTTCGATCCCTGGTACCGATAAAAAGGAAAAAGACAAAAAAAAAAAAAAAAAACAAAAAACCAACTGATAAAAAATGTTGGCGAGACTGTGCTCCACTGTTGGTGAGAGTGTAGATTGGTGCAGTCACTGTGGAAATCAGTATGGAGATTCCTCAAAAGGTTAGGATTGGAAGTTCCATTCAATCCAGCTATTCCCTTCCTGGGTATTTTCCCAGAACAACTGAAAAGGTCATGTCACAGTTATATATGTGCAACCATGTTCATAAAAGCACAATTTGTATAGCTAAATCTTGGAAACAACCAAGATACCCATCAACTGCAGAGTGGATGAAAAAGATGTGGTATTTTTATACAATGGAATATTACTGAGCTATAAAAAATGATGCTCTTGAGGCTTTTAAAGGTAAGAGGAAACAACTTGAGACTATCCTCATAAGTGAAATAAACAAGACTCTTGGTGAGACCCAAAAATGCACAGAGTACCCTGGGGAAGTGAAAGGGGAGGAAGAGTCTTAAAAAAGATGGCAGAAGATATCGTTAATAGTGTATAAGGATTTAAAACCCACATTACTCGCACCACTCTGCTTAGATAGATTTTATTCTGTCCCAGTTTGTCTACTTGTATTAGAATTGAAGGCACAGACAGCTATCCCCAAAACATCAGGATATAGCACAGTAATCATCTTTAATTTCCTATTAACTTAATCTGGAGCCCTGTATGACTTATACTGTTTTGTCATGACTGATCTTAGTTAAATATGGTTTGTTTGATTGCTGTTTGGTATCGACAGATTTTATTCAAAACTGATATGATTGATAGTATCAAGTCTGAGAGTATAGGCAACTACACTGAAGAGGACAAGACTCACTACGATACACATTCTGGTTTGATTACTGGCAGTTTTTGAAGTTTTATACTATATACAAAGTTGTGTTTTTATTAATACTGTTATGTTCTGATATATTCAATTATATTATGTCTGATGATATAGCCAATTCTATTGAAGATAACAAGAGACAACACAGAAACTATGGTAGAACTCCTTGTACAACAGTCTTCTATGTCTTTTTCATTTCATGTGTTTATAGGAATATGTTTTGTTTTGTCTTGCTTTGTTTTGTTTCACTCTCTAATATAGAAAGGATAGAAATACATGTTAAGACTCATGAATGTGTAGAGCCTATAAACACAGTTTATGAGAACTGATCTTATGACACATGATGAAATGAACAAATACTTTGAAGAAAAAGAGACACCAAAGTACCCAGTGCTGATCCTGGAGTGTCATAATGTGACACCTAGCAATAGTATTATTCTTTTTCAGAGTGATATTAGCCTACTTGGGTTTGTTCAATCTCAACATAATTGAAGATATGGATAACTGCATGTATGTTTAAGTGTATAGGATTGATAACCATATTTCTAAGTTTTTGTTGGATAGTTGAACAGAACTGGTTGCAGTCTCATTGTTTGAATCCCCACTTTATATACTCCATTTTAGTATCTTGAATAACTATTTGTAAGAGGACAATCTGTAATCATCAACTAGTGATTTCTTGCTGTTTATTTTTTCTTTGAAAGTATGTATTATTTCTACCCATTTTCTGTTTTATTTAGTCTTTCTTTAAATAAAATTTTTAAAAAAAGACAATACAGTACCCAGGGCTGATACCGGAGTGTCATGATGTGAAATCCAGCAACACTATTATTCTTTGTTCAGAATGATTTTAGCCTGTTTTAGTTTGTCTAATCTCAGCATAAATGAAGATATGGATAGCTGCGTGTATATTTAAGTGTATAGAATTGATAACCATATTTCTAAGTTTTTGTTGGGTAGTTGAACAGAACTGGTTGCAGTCTTGCTGTTTGAATTCCCACTTGATATGTTCCACTTTTGTATCTTGAACAACTATTTGTAAGAGGACAGTGTAAACGTCAACTAGTGATTTCTTACTGTTTATTTTTTCTTTGAACGTATGTATTATTTCTACCCATTTTCCTGTTTAATCTTTTTTAAATAAAATTAAAAAAGAAATAAACAAGACTCGAATTAGTAAATATCTCATTGCCTCTCTAGTGTAAAAAATAATAAAAACTGAAAGAGTAATAAGATCCAAAATGTATAAAAAATTGTAAAAAAGAAAGGGAAGTGTTTTAAAGGATATGACTATATGTATAAATGTATAAGATAGATGACCATATTACTAAGTTTTCATTGGATCATTGAACAGAATGGTTTGCACTGTCAATGTTTGAGTGTCTGCTCACTATGGTTTGATTTTGTAACTTGAACAACTATTTCTAAGATGACAATATGTAATTTCTCAACTAGTGATTTCTTAGTGTTAATATTTTTTTGAAATTCTGCATTATTTCTACCCCTTTTTCTGATTTTTCCTCTTTTTTAAATAAATAAAAATAAATAGCATGATTTTAGGAAGATAAATACATTTTGAGATTGTACCTTTAATAGAATTTCTGCCAGTTGATTTTTTCTCTTTGAGAGGCGTAGTATAACTGTTAATATTCCCAAACTTGGAGTTAGTCTGCTGTTTCAGTTCCTCACTTTACCATTAAATACTTGTGACATTTTGGACAAATTGTCTAACTTTCCAGAGCCTTGATTTAAATTTTTTTTATTATTTTGAAGGTAGTAAAATACAATAGAACAAGATGAAACAAAGCCAATTGAGACAATGTAGTGAAACTGGTACAGAAATTTACAGCAGGTTACCAGGATAACAGTAATAGGTACCACAGTATATCTCATTATCTTCATAATAGTTATTTCAATCAGGTATAGCAAGATCAAGCAAAATATAGAACATTATAGAACTCATCAAAACAATATTGAATAGAGCAATACCATTAATCAGAACAAAGCAAAACAGTGATAAAAATATTTGCTTTCAAAGAGATGGTAGAAGGAAATCCCCCTTATTTGCTATATTGCATATGGTCAACCTCCCAAGAGATGCTCAGATCTCTGGCTCCCATTTGCTAGTGGGGGTGGTGGGGGAGGAGAATTCTCAGCTCGTGCACCAGTAGGCTCACAGCTGCTTACTGGGGAGGCGAGCTTTTTGCTTGGTTTCCCAGCACCGTAAGTTCCA
Organism: Cavia porcellus; assembly: GCF_034190915.1. Taxonomy (NCBI): domain Eukaryota; kingdom Metazoa; phylum Chordata; class Mammalia; order Rodentia; family Caviidae; genus Cavia; species Cavia porcellus. Next base: position 82,563,787 of record NW_026947486.1, read on the forward strand.
ACATGGCACGGATCTCAGAAGACACTGGGTAGTTTTCGCCCTAGTCTGGCTGCAGCTTGCCTGAGCCACAGCCATTTACCCAGGAAGTGAGCTCAGAGCTCACTTTATTTCTTGAGTAGTAAAATGAACATCATCATGGCACCTATTTCTTAACATTATTGTGAGATTCAGATGTAAAGAAAATGTTAAATGCTTAGAAAAACTTGGTCCTTTTAAATTTCAATACATATTAACAAAATAATAGACAACTTTCTTTTTTTATATTTTATTTTGAAAGTAGTAAAAATGCAACAACACAAGACAGAACAAAGCCAATTTGGTACAGGATTTCACAGTAGGATACTGGGATAGTAGTAACAGGTACTACGGTATATCTCTTTAACTTCAGAATAGTTGTCCAGTCAATTAGGTATAGCAAAATCAAACCAAACAGAACATTATAAAACCAATTGTGAGTAATGAATACAGCAAAAGAAACATAACAAAACAGTGAAAACAACCTTTGCCTTCAAACAGAAGATAGAAGGAAATCCCCCGTATTTGCTATACTGCATATGGTCATCCTCCCAAGAGATGCTGAGACATCTATCCCCAGTAGCTATGGTAGGGAGGTGCGGGGAAGGGTGCTTGATTTTCAGGCCACGTGGCAGTAAGCTCACAGGTAATGGTTCTCTTCCTGGCCCATGCTGCAGGCGCTTACCAGGAAGACAGGTGAATAAGCTGCCTGAGTCCCACCATGGCTGGATCTCTCACCAGCCGTTCTCTACAGGACCACAACTTTCAGGAGACTTTGTCTAATGATATGGCTGAGTCCTAGTTGCTGACAGTATTTACTAGCTTTTTTCTCCCTTTTTGACCTCTCAGTAAAGTGTAGAGTTGACTAATGCTTCAGCTTTTAGGATCTTCATTGTGGTATAAGTATCTCAATAGAAATTGGAGGTTATTTTTATTATGAGAACGTGTAGGATTTTAACGTGTTTTTTCAGACACTTAGACATTAGACAGTTGTGCACAACAATTCCAGAAATCAAAACCAGGGTTATAAAATTGGGCAAAGTAAATTGCAATGTGTTTGTGAGGCAAGTATCACTCTAGGATACTAGTGTCACTCTAGGGAAAACCCTCCTATTTCAATGAGTTCCAAGTATCTTGTGAGAAGATAGACTGAGAATATATATTTTGAAATGAGATTTCTACATGTACAATGTGTTTGTTATTATTCAGAATCTCTCTTCAGGGAGTACTGATACCTACTATCATTATGTATTAACAGCATATGGAATAACTTGTTTATTATTATATGTCTGAACAAAGCATGAGTAGTTGGCCTCCTTTAGCCTTCTTTAAGAGAATATGATAATTGGTTATATATTCATTTTGATGATAGCTAGAAAAATAATTTTTCATTTTATGTTTCTAAGAGAATAGTTATTTGCCTTTTATCTAACTGCTTGTTGATGAAACTTTAAAGTTCTATTAACACATATCAAATATACATGTAAGGTTCAGTGTGATATTTCCATATATTCATGCAGTGTGCATTAATAAAATCCAACCATGTTTTTCTCCCAACCCTTCCCCATACATTTTCCACTATTTAGTAGTCATTATTCTAATTTTCGATTGACTTTATTTAGCTTCCACGCATGAAGGAGAAGATTTAGTTCTTGTCTTTTCAGGTATAGTTTATTTCATCTTTTAAGACAATAGGAATGTCTTTTAGTCCATTCCATTTTGAACTAGAATTTTGAGTAAAGAAGGTCCAAAAAGTACAGTAGATATTGTCAGGTGGGGAGAGATTATTCAAAAGGAAAAAAGAACTTGGATGTGGGAAAAGGGAAAGGGAGGAAGGGAAAAAGAAATCAAATACAAGATTCTTAAACTACTAATATCTCTTGGTTTATTGAAAAGAAAGCTTGTGCTAATACCATTTGGAGAAATTTTTATGCCCATAACTTGTATTCTGAGTAACTACTTTAAATACAATGGTATGCAATGTATTAATTATTGTTATTCTCATATTATTTTGTTATGAAATTTTGTTTTACTATTTTCCATACAATAACAAAATGAAAAAATAAATAGAATAGCCAGGACTTTTGTAGGTCAATTAAAGGAGATCACTTGTAAGTATTTGGAAGGAATAAAACACTTTTATCTGTAATTTAAAATTAGGCATAGGGAGAGTTATAAGAGATAAAGAAATGTTTTAAACCAGGTGCAGTGGTGTGGGCGTTTAGTGCTTGTTACTTGGGAGGCTGAGATAAGAGGATGGGTTGAGACTGTTTTAGACCAGCCCGTATGATGTAGTGAGTCTATGTCTTCCTGAAAACAAAAATAAATATAAAACGAACAATGTTGATTTAAAAAACAATAGTGCAATTTATGAACTAGTAATTTAAACCACTCATTTTTGTGTGTGCAAAATTTCAGTCATGGAATTAGACTGAAGGTCTATATAAGGCATTTTCTTTCAACTTACTTATTTACCAAAATTTGCTGAGTTTATCATACGTGTCAGGTACCTTCTTAGATTCTCATTATATAAATGAAATTTATATGGATGGGGCCTCTCTTTTATGGACTTCAGTGGAGATGAAAAAAACGAAGAAAGTAAATGAACAAAAAGGCCAACTCTAGGATAAATATTTTGAAATAATCAGCATGCTATACTAAGTAATAAATGCAAAGGAATGTTAGCATGATTTGGAAAGGCTTCTATGAAGGAGAAACAAGTAAGCTGAGATTTGAGGATAAGAGCAAGAGATACTTAAGACGTAAGAAATGAAATATTTAAAGATAGGAGAAAAATGAATACTAGGAATTAGATTACTTAACAGGAAAGAGCTTTCTGCATGATTAAATCTGAAAAAAGATCAATGACACTTGAGTAAAGCACATATTCATGCTAAAAGTTTGTAAAATATTTAGAAAAATTTACTAGTGAATCCATCTGGTTCTAGACTTCTCTTTGAAAGGTTTTGATTAATGATTTACTCTCTGTACTTCTTATAGATGTATTAAATGCTCTGTTTCTTCTTGAGTTAAATTAGTGCTTTGATAATTTATAGACATATCTTTCATAATACTAACTCATAATCCTTTTTATTTATCTAAAATTTGGGGTTGTGTTCCCTTGTACTTCTTATTTTAGTTACTTAAATATTTTTTCTTTAAATAGGTAAAGATTTGTTAATTGTGTTATGTTGTCAGTAATCTACCTTTGAACTTTATTGATTCTCTTTTGTTTTCTATTCTCTATTTGATTTATTTCTACAGTATCTTTTACTTCCTGTCATTTTCTAGATTTGGATTTAGTTTAATTTTATTTTTCTTGTTCCCTAGATCCAGATATTAGGTTATTGATGTTGAGATGCTGCTCCTATGTAGAGACAACAATAGTGTTGATCTCACTTCTTATAAGTTTTTGGCATGTTGTGTTTTTGCTTTCATTTGTATCAAAGTATTTACTGACTTACCTTGTGAGTTCTTTAACCCATTGCTTGTTTAATTTTCACATATGTATGTATTTTCTAATTTTCTTTCTGTTACTGATTTCATTTGTTATCTCACTAGGGTCAAATGAAGATTCTTGGGACAGTATCACATATTCATATATGTGTGTACTGATAAAATCCACTGATAAATCTTAAAAAATTTATTGAGTCTTATTTTATAGCCTCACATAGGATCTGTCTTGAAGCGTATACCATGGTCATTGGAGGAGATTGTGTTTTCTGCTATAATTAGCTGTAATGTCCTATATGTCTGCTGGAGATATTTGGGTTACAGTGTTAAGTTCTCTATTTCCTTATTGATCTTCGGTTTAGATATTTTATCCACTATTAAAATGGTATATTGAAATCTTGAATTGTTACTGTAGAAATGTTTGTTTCTCTTTTTAATTATGTCATGTATTCTGGGTCTTTTTCTAGAAATTGTTATATATTCTTGATGAATTGACCATATTTTTATGTTTTCCCCTCCCTGCATTCATTTTTATTACAAAAAAGAAAAAATTGAATTTCAAAAAGAGATAATAGGGGGCTGGGGATTTAGCTCAATGGACACAAGTACTTTCTTGGCAAACACAAGGTGGTTAGTTCGATACTCAACACAAAAAATAAACAAACAAAAAAGGTAATAGGAAAGTACCAATAATTAATAGATTGAATATTATCTTCAGAGTAGTTACTCAAGGTCCAATATATAAGCATGACATATTGTCCAAACAATATTAACATAAACCTTTCCTTTCAATGAATGAAGAAAAACTAGCAATACATCTATTTTAGCTATTTTGTTTATATATATATATTTTTTTTTCCTTTTCCCTTCCTTTCCCCTTTTCCTTACCACAGTTTCTGTTTTCTTTTGAACAGTTTTTTTTCCAATTGACAATATCTATTGCACACTTTGAGTCCTATTTACTTGTTCAGCTTTTCACACTAGTGAGACTATATGATGTTTGCACATGTGGGAATTCACTTATGAGTATGGTCTTGAGTTGCATCGATTTGCCTATAAAAAGTCTCAAGTTTACCCTTCTTTATGGTTGAGTAGTATTCCATTGTATAAAAATGTTTTTTATCCATTCCTTAGTTGATGGGCATTTGGGTTGTTTCCAAGATTTAGCTATTAAAAATTGTGCTGCTAAAACATGGTTGCACATATGTTACTCTGGTATGATGTTTTTAAGTCTTCTGAGAAATCTCCACACTGGTTTCCATAGTGGTTGAACCAGTCTACACTCCTACCAACTGTGGAAAAGGTTCATTTTCCCCCACAGCCCTGCTAGCATTTGTTATTGGTCAACATCTTGATGATAGCCATTCTTTCTGGATTGAGGTGTAGTCTCAGTGTTGTTTTAATCTGCATCTCTCAGATGATCAATGATGTTGAACATTTTTTCATATATTTATTTGCCATTTGTATTTCTCCATCTGAGAGATGTGTATTCATCTCAAGTTCCCATTTTTTAATTGGATTGTTAAATTCTGGGACCTTATTTTTAAAATTCTGTATATATTTTAAATATATCTCCTTTGTCTGAGGGACAACTGGATATATTTTTCCCATTCCATGGGTTGTATTTTCACTCATTTCTGTTTACTTTTGTTGTGCAAAAGATTTTTAGTAAGGTGAGATCTTATTTGTTTATAGTTTGCAGTGTTTCTTGTGTGGTCTGAGTTTTGTTCCTGAAGTCTCTGTCTATATTTATGTCTCCAAGACTTCTACCTATTTTGTCTTCCAATAGCTTTAGTGCTTCTGTTTTAATATTTAGATCTTTTATTTATTTTGACTTTAGTTTAGTGCATGGTGATAGGCATGGGCCTAGTTTTAGTCTTCAGCATGTGGAATGCCAGTTTCTCCAGAACCATTTGTTAAAGAGGCTGTCTTTCTTCCTGCGAACATGCTTAACCCCTTTCTCAAAGATAAGGTGGCTGATTGTGTTTAAAATTGTGTCTGCATCTTCCATTCTGTTATACTGATCTTCAGGTCTGTTTTTTTGCCAGTACCATGCTGATTTTATCACAATAGCTTGTGGTAGTATAATTTCAAGTCAGGGATTGTGTTGCTCCCTGACTTGCCTTTGTTGCCCAGAATTGCTTTTGCTATTTTAATTTTCTTCTGGTTCCTGATGAGTTTTCGGAGCATTTTATTTAGTTCTGTGAGGTATGATAATGGTATTTTAATTGGAGTTGCATTAAATCTGTATATCAGTTTTGGGAGTATGGCCATTTTCACAATGTTGGTTCTTTCTATCCACGAGCAAGGGATATATTTCCACTTTCTGATATTTTCTTAGATCCCCATGTTCGGAGCACTGTAATTTTCAGTGTATTGATCTTCACATTCTTTGTTAGATTGATTCTTAAGTTTTTCATTATTTTGGATGTTACTGTAATGGGTTTGGTTTTCCTAATTTCTCTCTGTGTGCGTTTATTGCTTGTATACAGGAATGCTATTGATTTTTGAGTGTTGACTTTGTATACAGCTACACTGGTGAATTTGATTAGTAAATCTAGAAGATTTTTGATGGAGTTTTTGTGTCTTCTATATAGAGTATCATCTACAAATAATGATAATTTATCTTTGTTTTTTTCCTATCCTTACTCATTTTATTTCTTTCTCTCATCTGCTTCCTGTGACTAATATTTTGAGAGCTATCCTGATTAGTAGTGGTGATAGTGGACATCTTTGTCTTGATCCTAATTTTAAAGTGAAAGCTTTCAATTTTTGGTCATTTAGTATGATGTTGGCTGTTGGTTTGTCATAGATAACTTTTATCAGATTGAAGTAAAGACTGTCTGTTCTAATTTTTGTGGTGTTTTTATTATGAATGGGTGTTGGACTTTGTCAAATGCTTTTTCAGCATCTATGGAGATAATCATGTGTTCTTTGTCTTTGATTCTGTTAATGTGGTGTATTATGCCCATTGATTCGCATATATTGAATCATCCCTGTATACCTAGATGAGGCCTACTCAGTCATGGTGTATAATCTTGTTGATGTTTTGTTGCATTTTGTTTTCCAGTATCTTATTCAGAATTTTTTTGCATATATGTTCATTAGGAAGATTGGCCTATAGTTTTCTTTTTTGGTTGGGTTCTTCTCTGGTTTTGGAATTAGGGTAATATTTGCTTCCAGGAATGATTTTGGAAATATTGCTTCCCTTTCAATTTCTTTAATGGATTTCAGCATTATTGGCATTTGTTCTTCTGTAAATTTCTTGTAGAATTCAACAGTGTCAGGACCTAAGATTTTTGTCTTCAAGTTTTAAATTACATTTTAACTTTCATTGACTGATACTGGGTTATTTACAATTTTTATATCTTTTTGCTTTAGTTTTTGCAGTTTGTGTCTAAGAATCTATTTCTTCTGTATTTTCCAACTTATTGAAGAGTACAACTTATTGAAGAGCTCTTGAAGTAGATAATGATGATTTGGATTTCTTTAAGATCTGTTGTGATTTTTCACTTTATTTCTATTAGCTTAAATTTGAGCTTTTTTCCTCCTTTTAATGAAGTCAGCTAATGATTTTTCAATTTTTAAAATTTTTTTCAAAGATCCAACTTTTGATTCATTGATTCTTTATATTGTTTTTTTAGTCTCAATTGCAGTAATTTCTGCTCTGATCTAAGTTCCAGTACATTGCATTGGTGTTATCATTCAATTGTGGATTCAGTTTAATTTCATCTTTGTGTAGCCCATCAGTTATTTAGAAAGGTGCTGTTTAAGTTCCATATGTTTATGTAGTTTTTGTGATTTCTTTTGCTATTGATTTAAAATTCCATTGTGTTATTATTCAAATAGTATGCATGGGGATGATTTCAATTTCCCTACATTTAATTAAGCATGTTTTATGGGTTAATATGTGGTCTATTTTGGAAAACACCATGTGCAACTGAGAAGAATGTATCTTCTGATATTTTATGGTGCAATACTCTCTAGACATCTATCAAGTCCATTTGTGCACAGGCTTGGTTTAATTCTGACATTTCTTTGTTGATTTTTTGTGTAATTGATCTATCTATTTGTGAAAGTGTTATATTAAGGTCTCCTACTACAATTGTGTTACTGATTATTTGAGTTTTTATATCTGTTAATATTTGCTTTATGTAGTTGAGAGTACTAGTATTTGGTGCATATGTTTTTATGATTGTTTTCTCTTCCACTTGGAGTTTTCCCTTAACAAATATATAGTGACCATCATTATCTCTTTTGGTCAATTTTGACTTAAAGTTTATATAGTCTGACAATAGAATAGCTATCCTTGTTTTTTTCTGGGTTGCTGTGACATGGAATATTGTTTTCCATCCTTTGGTTTTTAGTCCATAAATTTCTTTTTGGGTTAAATGTTTTTCTTGAATGCAGCAGATTGTTGGATCTTGCTTCTTGATCCATTCAGCCAGAGTGTTTCTTTTGATGAGTCTATTGGGACCTTTTATATTGATAGTTATGACTGATATGTATTGGCTTATTTTTCCCATGTTATATTCCTGTTGTTGATTCCTTGTCTTTTTCCTCTTTTTAATTGCTTTCCCTTCCTGGTGGCTTCTTTCTATTGCTATTCCTATTGTTATGGTCTTCATTTTCTCTTTCTAATATAACCTTCAGAGCATTCTGAAGAACTCTAGCTGTTTTTTTTTGTCATGGAAATACCTTGTTTCTCCACTGAGTTTGAAGGATAGTTTTTCAGGGCACATGAATCTGAGTTGAAGATTGTTTTCTTTTAGGGCTTGAAATACTTTACGCCAAGCCTTACTTTGAGTGTTTGCATTGAGAAGTCTGCTGTGATTCTGATGGGCTTTCTTTTATGGGTGACTTGTTTCTTTTCTCTAGCTTCTTTTAATATTTTGTTCTTGTGCTGAATTTCTGGAATCTTGATTATTGTATATCTTGGTGTAGATTTATCTTGGTCATGGGTATTTGGGGTTCTACATGCATCTGTATGTCAAATTCTTTATCCATGTTTGTGGAGTTTTCTGCCATTCTTTTTTTTTTTTTTACATTTTTTTAGTTTAAAGAGAATAAAGCAAAAAACAAAGCAAAACAAAACAGATCAGAGCAATACAAGGAACATAAGTTTTCAAAACGAGACAAAAATAAATGAATAGTGGCTACCATAAGATCTCTTGTTTTCTTTGAAATAGTTGTCTATACTTTCACACACAATAATATCAAACATAACAAAATAGTATAATACCAACCAAAAGAATGAAAGTGTTACAGGACATCAAAACCAGATAATGAGAAATGAATAATGGTTGCTATAATATCTCATTTTCTTCAAAACATTTGTCCATATTATCACACATAATCAAAGCAAATAAAACACAACAGAATAAAATCAATAAAAAAACAAATAAAAGAATTATAGAACTTCAAAACAAGATGATAGGAAATCAGCAATGGTTACCATAACGTCTCATTTTCTTCAAAATAGCTGCTCATACCATTATATGTAATAAAACCAAGCAAAAGCAAAACACAATAAAACCAATTAAACAAATGAATGAAAGCATTATAGTGCTTAAAAACAAATTGGAAACCAACCATGATTAAAATAATACATCCAATTATGTTCAAAATAGCTGTCTGTAGCATCAGGCACAATAAAATCTAAGAAAACAAGACAGAACAAAACCAAACCTAACAAAATTGTGAAAACAATAAAAGAGTTCAAGATAAGACAATAAGAAATTAAAAATGGTTACCCCCTTCCTTTCCTAGATGTTTCCTTCTCTTTCAACTTTGTAATATCTATTATGCTTTTTGGATTCCACCAACACTTTCTGTTTTTATGCTAGGGTTCTCCCATATAAGTTCAAACCATTTCACCTATGAATGCGGTCTCCAGTTGCATCTTCAAGATTTTTTACTTTATAGATAGGTAACTTTTCATTGTATGAAAACGTCATATCTTTCTTATTCATTCTGCGGTTGATGGACAAGTTACCCTTGCTTTTTTTTTTTTTTTGTTTTCCTGTCACATGGAACAATTGTTTTCTCTCCTTTGATTTTCAGTCTATGACTTTCCTTTTGAGTTAAATGTGTTTCTTGCATACAGCATATTGATGAATTTTATTTCTTGATCCACTCTCCCTGTATTTCTTTTTATTCTTCAGTTGAGGCCATCTACATTAATGGCCACAGTCAGCATGCATTGGTTTGTCTCTTCATGTTATCCTCCTGTTGTTGGCCTTCCACTTTACCCCTTCATTCAATTGCCTGTCTTGTTTGGTGATCCTTTTCTGCTGCTGTTCCTGAAACCCCGGTCATCTTGATCTCTAGAATATCGTTTAGCACTCTCTGTAGGGTTGGTTTGTTGATCATGAATTCTTTCAGTTGTTGTTTATCATGGAAGTATCTTATTTTTCTATCAATTTTGAAAGGCAGTTTTTTGTTGTACCAGTCTGGGTTGGAAGTTATTTTCTGTCAGGATTTGAAATGCTTAACTCTGAACTCTTTTTGGTTTGTGTTGACAAGTCTTCTGTGATTCTGGTTGGTTTTCCTTTACAGATGATCTATTTCTTTTTTCTTACAGCTTTTACTATTTGGTTCCTTTGCTGACTTTCTGGGATCTTCCTTATTGTATGTCTGGGTGTAGATTTCCTTTGATTATGTCTATAGAGTTCTATAGACCTCACTCATCTGTATACCAGATCCTTTTCCCATCTTTGGGAAGTTTTCTGCTATTATTTCTGTAAGTAGCCTTTTCATTTCATTTGTATTGACCCCTGATTCTTCACTGATACCTATCATTCTTAAATTATGCTTGTTTGCATCATCTTGCAGCCATTGGGTTATTTCCTGATTCTGTATTATTTTTAAGAGATCTTTCTGTTCATGATCACGAGCTGCAATCCTGTCTGCATTGTTTGAAAGTCTATCTACAGTCTCTTTCAAGCAGTTTTGCCAACTTTTGATTGATTTTTTAATTTCATGGAGATCTCTTTGAATCTGTTTCATGAATTTAATTTCTTTCTATGTTGTTATTCAAGGTTTCCATTGTTTTCCTGTGCTCCTCTTTTTTAAAAAATCTATGTCTTCTTTAGATATGCTGAGCAATTTTTTATGTTTATGATCTCTTCTTTTACCTGAGACATTATATCTGATTTGATTACTTTTACAGTCTCATGAAATTGTTTCTTTACTTCAGTTGCTATTCTCTTGGAGATTTCAGGTGTGTGTCTTTCTTTACTTCCATGACTGTATCTCCCAGGTTTGTTCTGTGTGGCTTGGAGGTCTGGGATTGTCTTTTGCTACTTTGTTTTTAAATTTTCCTGGGCTCCTCCCAAAAAGGTGGTTGTGGGTGTCCCAGGAACTTCCCCTGTTGGCAACCCCTCTGTGGTGTAGGGGAATGAGACAGGCACCTGGGCTTCTCTGATCACAGGTTTACAAGGAGGTAGCAGTACATGGGGTGGTCTTCTCCAAACCTGTGAAGCTACACTGGCACCTCCCCAATGGCCAGGGGTGTGTGATGGTGGAGCTACTCCACTCAGTCTGCATGTCTACACTGGGACTCCTGCAATGGTGTCAGGCTCACAGGAGTGTGTTTGTCTGATTCTTCTGTTGGGTGATAGTTGCCTAATGGAAGTAAGGGCCTCTAATGTACCTACAGACATATGAGGTTTACTTGGCTTCATGTCCCTGTTCCTGCTGGATGTCCAGAAAGCAAGCTTATTGTTGGCATCAGCCAGCAGGCAGAGGTGGATCTGCTGGTTTTCTCTGCCCATGCTGGCTGCCCGCAGGAAGCAGTCTCTGTGTCATTATTTGTGTAAAGAGGTTTTTAATGGTTTTTGTGTTGTCTCCACATTTCTCACTGATTCCAGTCAATCTTATGTTGTTCTTCTTTGCTTCATCTTGTAGCTGCTGGAATGATTTTTCATGGTCTTTTACTCTTTTTAAGGTATGTTGCCTTTCCTGGTAGCTATTCACAATCCTGTCTTCTAGATCTGATAGTCTGCCCTAGCTTTCATTCAGTCTTTTGTGTATACTTTCAATGGAGTTTTTAACCTCCTTGGTTTCTGTTTGGCTCTGTTTCATTGATTCCATTTCTTATGTTGAACATCATATTTTCTATCATTTTCCTGAGCTCATCTATATTTTTTAAATCAGTATCTGCTTTAATATGGTTCATTTGGATAATAATTTCTTTTTGCACCTTATATGTTATTTTTTTCTATAGCCTCATTTATTTGTTTTTTCACTTCTGCTATCATTTCAGAAAGTTCCAGTGGTTGACTTCTGATTTCCTCTGTGTCTTTGTGCTCTGGACTTATCTTGTGTGGGCTGAGTGTCTGGGATTGTGTTTTGCTTCTTTATCTTGTCATTTTGTATTCTTCATTTTTAAATTTTCTTTTCTATTCTGTGTTGATGCTTGTAGATTTCTCGTGTTAGATAAGCTTTATACCTGGCATCAAGATTTCCCTAGGGTGTGTCTGCTCCTTGGGATGTCTTCTAGATGTAGGTTGTTCTTGGCCTTTATATCTTTTCTGTGAACCCACCTTCTTAATATATTGAGTGTGAATTTGCTATACATTTGACTCAAGGTTCAGTCCTTTGGTACTGGACTACCGTGGTATTTATGAGCCCTTACAATTGCAATTGTTTTCTTACTGGGAAGAAAGCCAAAATATAACAGGTATGACATCCTGGTTAAAGTAGTACAGTCAGCAATGATTCAAGCATAGCTTGGCTATTCACAAACTGTGGTAACCATTTGGCTGATATCTTCAACATAGAAACAATTTCTGCAGTTATACAATATAATCCAAATAGTACCAGCAACATTTATGCAATGGTTTTTCACTTACTGGAGTGATTTTACTTTGTTAAGTGTGTGAGATTTATGAGGAATAGGGGGTAGGATGGAGCAATGAATTTGGTTAAATAGAATAGGAGCAAGGCTAGGGGGAAAAGGGTGATGAATCAAGTTTTGAGTAATTGTAGGACACAAGAACTTAGGGTTTAAAGAGAAAGCCTAGGTGTATTTATATGAACCTTAAGGAAAAGAGACATTGTTTACTCATAAAATCATGTGAGATAGTTGACAAAAGGGAGAAAGAGGGTGAGTAGACGTAAACCAAAAAAAGATTAGAGATCTAATTTGTGAAAGAAAAAGAGGTAAAAAAAGAAAAAGAAGGGGAAAAAGAAGGGAACAAAAATAACCACACAAATAGGAAAAATGAACAAACAAACATATACAAAGAAAAGCAAGAGAAATTATGGAAATACTGCCTTTCACAATAGCATCTAAAAAATGAAATACTTAGGAATCAACCTTACCAAGAATGTAAAAGACCTTTATGATATTAGAAAATGGAAGGATATTCCTTGCTCTTGGCTAGGAGCAACCAACATTGTGAAAATGGCCATACTCCCATAATTATTATACAGATTTAATGCAATCCCAATCAAAATACCAGTAACATACCTTACAGATTTAGAGAAAACACTCCTAAAATTCATCTGGAAACGGAAGAAACATAGAACAGCAAAGGCAATTCTCTGCAACAAAGTCAAGACAGGAGGCATCTCAATTCCTGACTTGAAACTATATTACAAAGCTACAGTGATAAAATCAACATGGTGTGGGCAAAGAAATAGAACTGAGGATCAATGGAATGAGAAGATGCAAGCACAACTACAAAGACATTCAACCACCTGATATTTGACAAAGGGACTAAACATGTTTGCTGGAAGAATAATAGCCTCTTTAATAAATGGTGTTGGAAAAAATGGCTCTCTAGGTACCAAAGACTGAAACTAGACCCATGCTTATGACCATGCACTAAACTAGAGTCAAAATGGATCAAAGATCTAAATATTAAAACAGAAACACTAAATCTACTGGAAGACAAGGTAGGTAGAAGTCTTGGAGACATAAAGGTTATTATACAGATTCAATGCAATCCCAATCAAAATACCAGTAACATACCTTACAGAGAAGGCAGAGAATTCATGAATAAAGTGCAAACTGCACGGGAAATACTTCAAAGAATCAACAACAGGGATCTCATATTATTGAAAATTTTTTGCACTTAAGAAATCACCAACAGAGTGAAGAAATGTTTACCATTATTGGTCATTTGAGAAATGCAAATTAAAACAGTACTGAGATTTCATCTGAACATATAAAAAATTGAAAAACATCAAGCCCCTTAAATTCAAAGACCCTCTCCAAAAATGGGCATCTGATATGAGCACACATTCCTCAGATATACAAATATATCTGAGATATACAAATGGCAAATAAATACATGAAGAAATGTTTACCATTATTGGTCATTTGAGAAATGCAAATTAAAACAGTACTGAGATTTCATCTCACTCTGGAAAGAAAGGCTGCCATCAAGAAATCAACTGATAAAAATGTTGGTGAGGATGTGGGGAAAAAGAAACACTGCTGCACTGTTGGTGAGTTTATTACCGTGGCTTTGTAGTATAGTTTCAAGTCAGGAATTGAGAGTCCTTTTGTCTTGCCTTTGTTGACTAGAATTGCCTTTGCTATTCTGTTTCCAGATGAATTTTTAAGAATATTTTGTCTATACTTGTAAGGTATGTTAATGATATTTTGATTGGGATTGCATTGAATCTGCATAACAGTTTTGAGAGTATGGCCATTTTTAAAATGTTGATTCTTCCTAACCAAAAGCAAGGACTGTCTTTCCATTTTCTAATATCCTCTTCAATCTCTTTTTTTAGCCTAGTATAATTTTCAGCATGTAGGTCTTTTACATTCTTAGTTAGGTTGATTCCTAAGTATATTATTTTTTAAGATGTTATTATGAAAGGTGGTATTTCCATAATTTCTCTCTAATGGAGGTTTTTGTTTGTGTTCAAGAATGCTATTGATTTTTGAGTATTGACTTTGTTCCAGTTATGCTGCTGAATTTATTTATTATCTCTAGTAGTCTTTTAATGGAGTTTTTGCAGTCTGCTATGTAGAGTATCATATTGTCTGCAAGTAATAGTAATTTAACTTCTTCTTTTCCTATTTTTGTTCCTTTTATTTTGGGGAAGATTCTTATGAAAGAACAACTCTATATTCACATTTTGATGAGAGAAGGTTAAGACTGTTGACTTATGACCTCAAGCTTGCAAGGCAGGCACTTATGCTGCTGAGCTAAATCCCCGGCCCTTGAAGTGGAATTTTAAGAAAAAAAAATGTACCCTCAATTAGTATTAAAACCCATAACCCACTTGCTTCTCTATCACACTGGCAGCTAGCATTTCTGAACAACGCTTCATTTTGACCTTAAAACATAACTCTGTTTGTAGGAGGCAGATGGATTATGAATAAGCATGTCATGCCTACACTGAATTTTTTAAAAATGTAATAATAGGAAGCTACTGAACATAGTTTATCACTTGCTTTTAGCCCAATGACTAATTCCTGTTGCTTGCTGTATATATTCTATTTTATTCTTGTCTCAGATGATTGTTACATGACAAACGTATCTCTCACTGTTTCACTTCTCATATCTGAGAAGCGGAGCATTGGAATATTCTGCACTCTCCATTAGGAAAAGCAAATGGAGAAGATGAGAGGTAGTGTCTGATAGTCAAGCAGAAGCATTTCCAACCATAATTGCAATGTAACTTGAACAACACACATAACATGATTGTTAAAATTTGAACGGGGCTTCTGCAGAAAACAATCTTATTTGGACTGTTTCCCCAATCCTGCTTTCTTTCTTCCTCTGTCTGATGTATAGAAGCTGGAAAGAAAATTCAGTAAACTATAAAATTGAGTTCCTAATAGCTTCACCATGGCAACCCCATCATTTATGCAGTATGTACTTCTTTTGAGAACCCAGGTGTTTTTTTTTTTTTTTTTCAGAAAATCCCACACAAGTCTTCTATGGTTTCAACAGACTTCAAAAGGAAAAATCTCCATGTTATTCTCTGTGTTTAGATAGGCACGGACAAGGCCTTAGATTCCTAGTTCCATAGAAAAAGACTGAAAAGTGAGTTTTTAGCCTGAATTTCATCGATAGTCTGTATGATGATCTGTAAACCTCCCTAAACTGAATACAAAACTTGGTGTACATGTGTTTTTGTGCAGAGGGAAGAGTGAGGGTTCAGATCATTTATCAGGTTTTCAGAAAATTGCATTATTTCCCTTGTACTTTCAAGAAATCTTACTTGAATTAATCTACTAAGTAAATCCAGGTTTTGCTATACCTACTTTTTAATCTTCATTAAAATATTATAAATGTAAATTTATTGAAGTGGAGTTTATCTATTTATTTAATTAATTAATTTTTTGTACTGGGGATCGAACTCACCACCGCAAGCTTGCAAGGCAGGAACTTATGCTGCTGAGCTAAATCCTTGGCCCTTGAAGTGGAATTTTAAGAAAAAAAATGTATCCTCAATTAGTATTAAAACCCATAACCCACTTGCTTCTCTATCACACTGGTAACTGGCAACCACTTACCAATCACGTTTTTTTACTCCTAACCCATAAAATCAACCACATTGAATGCTATACAGTCTCCATTGGAAAGGGGTGCTTCCCTGAGCTGAAGTGATGGCTGGAGACAGTTTCACTGCTATTGCTAGGCTGGTGTGACAATGACTGCAGACCATATTAAGAGGCAGGAATAAAAGAATGAATATTTCAGGGGTTTATTGCCAGATACTTTGCTACATATTTTCATAAACTAAATTTTTCAGTCATCTTGTGAAGTTACCATTGATATCCTAATTCTAGAAGCTCGGAAGAGTGAAATGCTTTGCCAAAGGTCTTAGTGAGGTGTCAGAACTGAAACCAAATCCTTATATTTCTGTCATAGCTTCAGATCCTATTGGAGCCTGGAACAAGGACAGCCTTAAGGATGCTTGAGATAGATTCTGCTCTTTGAACTATAGAAGTAATTTATTCTCCTGGCTTTTATGAGAGGTAGGCAGTCTGTGCTCTAGGGTGACTCAGAGGCTCCAGAAAGTCTAAATTCCATTGCTGCAGAGGCTACTGCTCTGTCCCTTGAATTAGCTCTAAGTTTTGACTCTGTTTGTGTAATCTCTAGATAACAATTAGCCCACACTGAAGCCATCTCCTCAGGAATTGAAAGCCCTCTAAAAACACTAAACAACTGCATTGTCTAAAGCTACATGAAAGAACAAGAATTTGTCTGATAAAAAAATTTTGCATTCGTAACACCTTTTACTTCCACAGGAAACAGAACTTTTTCTTTGTGAAGGTGGCAAGCAAACAATTTCATTTCCAGAATAAGGGTAATATTTAAAGAGACAGTGCCTGCAATTTAGCACTTCATTTCCTTTACTTTGCATTTAATACCGTCAAAGCAGAAAAGCCAGCTTTCAGATGCATGCTCTTCAAAGCACTGAAATAATTTCCTATTACTTAAATGGATTAATGTGGGTTTTACTGACAAACTAATAGACATGGTATTTCCAAGTGTGCTCTATGGAACTCCCAAGATTAGAATTACCTTCATAATCATATAAAATGCAGATTCCTATTAGATGTAATGCCTCAGAATCACTTGGGTGGAAGGAGGCATAGAGCTCAGGTGTAAACATTTTAACAACTGCTCAGGAGATTTTTTATGTCCATTAAAGTCTCTAGATTACTGCAGCAAAAGGACAAACTCCATGGTAACCTGAATTTGAGTATTTTTGCTATAATGGCATTTGGTTAAAGTGAATCCAGTAACTACTTATATTCCTGGAGGATAAGTCAAGTTAAATGTAGCTTTTCAATATTGAATTTGCACATGGAAAAGTTACAAAAATGGCAGATAAGAATGTTACTCTCTTCAAGAAATTGAAGGGCTTGTAGACATATGCTGTGATACTTGAGAGGTCCAAACTGAGCTGTACCTGAAAGTAGGAAGAGGCCAAGTTTGAAAGACAGAGATGTATAGCTAGACTGACTTAACTGGGTTGAGGCAAGCACAAAACTAGTTGCAGAATCTAGGAGAAAGTTCACAGTGCAATAGGAAGAACAGGTTATCCCAAAATGTGTGTGTGTGTGTGTGTGTGTGTGTGTGTGTGTGTGTGTGTGTGCATTCATGTGAGTGTGAATGTCTGTGTTTTAAGGTGGGCTGAGGCAAGTGCAGTGGTAAATTAAGGAGTAAATGATATACTAAAGGCCTTCTTATTGATCTGGTTTGGCGTACTGGCAGGAAGGAAGAGTGTGAATTCAGCAGTCCAAGCAGGTTTATTGCTAAACCCGAGAGGGACCTCTCTGTGAGAGTAGAACAGAGATACAGGCTTGTTGCTTGCTGGTATGTCCTCTGTAACTTGCTGACATTTCCTCTGTGACCTACTGAGAGGTCCTGTGTATCCTAAGTAAAATGAAACCTACTTTTCATCTGTGATGAGGAGTGGGCTCATTTGAACCGACAGTGTCCCTGCCTAGGGTCTGTCATTCCTGACTTTAAAGGGGTACAGAAAGATGGGTCATTGTTCTTTTCTTGGCTCTTCCTGCTAAGAGGGGTGATGAAAAGCTTGCTTGCTTGCTTTCTTTCTTTCTTTCTTTCTTTCTTTCTTTCTTTCTTTCTTTCCTCTTTTTCCTTTATATTCTGGAGAGGGAAAAGGAAGGCCATTTGAATAGTTGCTCTGGAGATGGCTGCAATGTGTTCTTGAAAAAAGTCTTTGGAATAGATTAACTATACAGGGTAGAAAACAGAGGAAAAGAGTAACAAGCCTTAAGGGGACTCGGAGACCTAGGAGCCAGTGAATGGGAAGGAGAAACAGATCACTGGACGAACCTTCAAGGAATTTGGAAGCCCATTCATGAAGATATTTTACTCTGTCCTGAGGAGACTGGATTTGTTGGTGTCAAAGCAGCATCACGCTTGGAGTAGAGCACAGATGCAGCCCTGTAAAGCTTTCAGGAGATCAAAGCCTGTGTGGTTTGAGAGCACAACTGAAAGCAGGGAGTCTACTTGATCTTGCAAGGGTGCTAGTTGATCAGAGACTTCTGGAGCTCCTAGGCGAGTTCTTTTGACAGCCTGGTGAACTCTGAAAGAAAGATTCCTGTGGCCGTGATTCCCTTTTCAGTTCTTCTGATTATTCCCAGAGTAGCCATTAGAGGGACCAGCTATGTGGCCTGTGGTGCTGCCCTGACATGCGTTATGAGGGAGACAGGGATGGATTGATCAGATGTTGCTTAGGAAAGGGTGGGCGTGAGGAGGGCTAATGTACGACTCCTGGTCCAGTTCATAAGCAGGCAATTGTATGTGTTGTTTTTGAAGACCCAGAAGACGCCCATCTCTAGGGAAAGCCATCCCATGAGGTCAATTTGGGACAGGGGGCAGAGGTCTGGGAGTGGATTAGAAAGTAAATATTGGAGTGCCTGCAATTTGTTCCATACATGGAAGAAGGAACTAAATGTTCCAATTTTCAAGGAAGAAATGAATGAGGTAATGGGTTCCATTTTTTTTCCTTGAAGATACGTACTTACAGCTCCCCTTTATCCTGGTTCAACCTGGATTACTTGCTCTTTAAGTGTGCTGCACGGCTGTCATCCTGGAGTTCCCTTCATCATTATCATCAAGGAACTTAGTGTTGCTTCTGTAGTTGTTCTGCTTCCAGGATCCTATGGTGTCATGTTTTTCTTTTTTCTTAATCCCTTGTTTCTGGTGGAGTTTATCTTTTATGACTTGAGAACTTACATGTCTGGAAATGTCTTTATCTTTGTGTTCAGCATGAAGAATAGAATTCTAGGTCAAAAAGCATTTTCCCACAGAATTTTGAAAGCATCACAGTCCTCTTTTACTTTGTACTGCTGTCAAGAAGCTCTGCCACTCTCTTTAATAATCCATTATGTCTCAGGTTCATTTTCTTTGAAACCTTTTAACATTTTCTCTCCAGTCTCAGTGTTCTGAAGTTTCATGATGACATATCTTCCTGTATACTGTATTAATCATTGTGCTGCACCTTCTAAATCTGTTCAGATGTGACCCTCACGTGAAGGACATTTTCTTGAATTAGTCCCTTAGTTTCCTTCCTTCCCTGAAAACACTGCTGCATGTTAAATGTGCTGGATGAACCCTGTATTTTATTATTTCCTTTTTATGGGCTGTCTCTTTGTCTTTTTGTTGTCATTTCTTGGAATGTTTTGTTTCACATGTTTCTAATTGGTGCAAACACATTTGCATATATGTATACTTAATATCAAAGAACTTATTCTCCGAAATGTCCTTTTCTTATAGCATTTTTCTTATTTAATAGATAAATTGGCTTTTCTTAACTCTAAAGATATTAATTACTAATAATTTAAGATGTTTTTTTCTGTTTTCTCATTACATTGTCTATTTCTTCTTTTCTTTCTTTCTTTCATTCTTTCTGATCTCCTGTTTTATCTTACAGGTTGCTCTCATATGGTAGTACGCAACTATGTTTATATTTAGGATGGGTATGGTTTATATTTATATTCAGGATGGGATGGTGGTGCATGCCTGCTGGCAGGCTGACCCATGAGTCACAGTGTCATGTCCAGCCCAGACAACTTAGTGACTTAGTGAAATACCCTGTCTCATTATAAAAAAATGAAATTATTCCCGCTCCTGTAATCCAAGGCCTCTTACATTCTAAGCAAGTTATCTATTCATAGGCTACAGCTACAGCCAGGGAAACACAATTGGTCATGCTGGAATAATTGATACAAACTTGCTCTTCTGCCATAAATGACTAGAAAAATGAATAAAATACAAGAAAAGTTTATTTTAAAGGTTTTTGGACCAGAGATAGTACATAACTGTAATTTCTAAGAGATCAGAAATAAACAAGCTGATTCATATAATTACCTTAGCTTTATGCCTGGAGGTACTTTCCAGATTTCATCACAAGGAGAAGGGTGCCCATTGTAGTCTGAGAAATCTGAAAAATTATAGTTTGGGGAGTTTATGGCAGTTGGAATTTACAGTGTAAGGTACATTGAAATTGATTATGGTTGGATAATTTATGTCTTAGCAGTCAGAAAATACTATAAATCAAGGTTATTTGTATCTATGTTCTCAGTAGACCACTGGTAATGGTCTTTGTCCTCAAGTATAACTTGAAATTGGAGAATTGCAACAAAATACAGAGTTCAGAAATTAATGTAGAAGTGTATGTTGAATAGTTTTTTGAATAATTTTTGACAAAACTGCCATAGTAATTCACTAGAGATAGAACAGTCTTTGCAGCAATCGGTAGTGGAACTATTGGAGCCTCTAGAAAAAATGAATATTGACTATTGTCACATCTTATGCAAATTATAGAGATAAACATAAAAATACACTACATTTCTACAAGAATCCACAGGAGAAAATCTTTGTTGTCTTGCACAAAACATAAAGAAAAATTTGGCCTTTTGAAAATTAAAATGCAAATCACAGGGAACGATATGAGGTGTGATTAAAAACGATGGTACAAGTTTAACTTAATGTTTAGTACAGAAAATGACACATTGCCACCAATCCATCCTTGCTTCAAACACACTTATTCTACTTTTTCTTGTCACTTTCTGAATCAATTCTGAAAATTCTCTTTCATGAGTATCTTCAGTTGTGCTGTCACGGTTGCCTGATGTCCTAAGCTGATTCGTTAAGATGCTTCCCTTTCATGATCATTTTTACTTTTGAGAAGAGCCAGAAGTTATATGATGCCAGATCTGCATAATTAGGTGGGTGAGGGCACATCACAATATTTTTATGAGCCTGCCTTTTCATTGGACAGTACTCAGCTGCAGCATTCACCATATTTCTTGTAATATGTCAGAAAGACATTCACAAAAGAGCATTTTAAAAAATGCTTCAGAAAGTGGCAAGAATGATGAAACAAGCATGTTCAAACTGAGGGGGACTAATGGCAATATGTCTTGCTAATAAATTTTTAAATTTAATTATTCACCATATTTTTGATCATACCTCCTATTTTTAGTATATATGTATAACGTGTATGAACAGTTTATGATTTAGTAAGAAGATAAGCAGCACAATATAAGTGGGGGAAAGATTTGAACGGACACCTAACAAAATGATATGAGCCAATAAACACATTAAAAGCTGTTTACTATCATTAATTAACACTAAGATAGAAATCAAAAGCCCAATGAAATAACACTCTGCACTCAGTAGGATGGCTGAGACTGAAAAGACTGATCTTTATGACTTGTATCTAGATGTCCTCCAAAAGCCTCATGTGCTTATAGATGGGGCTTTTCAAAGCAGGATGAATTGAGGGTGTGTGACACTGGGATCAAGGGTGGGTGGTACTAAATTAGTCCACTGATTGGAATTAGCATAGTTCTGGGTGTCACTGAATAGATTTGGTGAAGACAGAAGCCCCATCCTGGGTGTGGGTGGTACCACCTAAAAGGTTTGAAGCCTGTTTGGGATAAAAGAGAAAGGCAGACTTGCTTTTTCTGCTGCTGCTGATCACTGCCTTCACTTGCCACACCATGGACTGCAGTGTCCCTCTTCTGCAGTGCCCTTCTGCTATGCCAACCTGCTTTGAAATCAGTCTACAATGGTCTGAAACCTCTGCAAACTGTGAGTTTAAATAAACCATTCTCTTTTAAGTTTAGGTGTCAGGTATTTTGTCTCAGCAACAAAAGTATAACTAAGGCACTGATGACCCCTGGTTTCGGGGAGGATGTGGAACTACGGCTTACCCATTGCTGGTGGAGATATAAAATGTCACAACCACTTTTGAAACTATTTTGACAATTTTCTTATGAAGGTCAACATGCTCTTACCTTATTACCAGCATTTTTGAAGTGTGCATCTTTATACATTCCAAATAATTGGAAACATATGTTCACAAAATAACTTAGACAAGAATGTTGACAGTAGCTTTGTTTATTATAGTCACAACTGAAAATAAGTCAAAATATCTATCAACATTAAAATGAATAAAAAAGACATAGCTTAATTAATACAGTAGAGTACTACCCCATAAGAAAAATAACAGATTACTGATACATGCAAACATATGGATTAAATAAAAAGCAGAGTGAAAAAATCCAGATAGCAAATATATAATTCTATTGGATGAAACAAGAAAAACTTATTTATAGTAACTAGGAGTAGTTCAGTGGTTGACTGAATCCTATTACAAGGTAGAGACAGACAGCACAGGTGCTAGAAGGAGCTTTTCACTGTACAGAAAATTTCTACATCTTGATTTTGTTATATACCAATGTACACATTTGTAGTTATTCTTAAATTCAGACTTAAGTGGGTACATTTTACTGTGAGAGGTGAACTCCCATAAAGCTGATTTTAAATACCAGCTTGGCATGTTTGTACAGGCCTATAATCCCAGTCCTCTGGGAGGCTAAGACAGGAGGATTGCATTGAGGTTTAAGTCAGCCTGGGAAACAGCAGTTTAATGAGATTGTCTTAAAACATAAAAAAAGCCTAGAGTCCTGGCTCAGTGTGATGTCTCTGTGCTCAATCCTCGGCACCATAAAATACAAAGCATAACATAAAATAAGATAAATAAAAGCAATGCCGATAAGAAGTTACTTATGGATAAATGAGGTTTATCTTTGTGTGTTCCTTGATACTGGATAGCAAGCTTGCTTTTCACTAAAGATCATTAAACATCATCAGGACTTTCCCAATAACAGTTTAGTTTTATACAAACAACTCATTTTCTGTATAGTTACCTTTTGCTGTTTTTGTAAACATTAATTACATTTTATAATCATAATTGAAAACATAAGTGGCCAACAATAAATTTGGAAAGGATTGACTCATCTGAAGCAAATAATTCAACTGGGGGGAACTGAAGTGTGAACACAATCTACAGCATAGTCTGAGTGTTGTTTAGAATGCCGAGGGCTAAGTATATTTTAAAAGTGGAAATGACAGCTTCATTTAACATCATTAGTCAATTAAGCAGAGTTTGGTTAAGAAAGCTAAAAAATGGCCAGGCAACTACTGACAGTTTAAAACAGGTGCGTCCTGTGTGATGTGTGGCATTCAGTTGGAGGTCTGGACAAAGACTTGTGTTTCTAGGTGGGTAATTGGTGTTGGGAAAATAAGATTAAGCTTATAATTTTCTCCCAATTCAGGAAAACCTCCTTATGAAATATATGATTATTATTGAATAAACATTAAGCTAGGTATCAGGCAAACGACAGGCAAATCCTTAAAGTGACTGCAAAGACAATGAATTATTATTTCTTCCTATGTATGTTAATGACTTGTATGTATTGATGTAACAATTTATTTCTTTAGATTTATATTTACCCTCACAATGTTCTCTTTCTCTTACTAACTTTAGTAAAAAATGGTTTTTCTAGTTCCCTACATTTCTAACTTTCTCTATTTCTCAATAGTCTAAATATCTGGCAAGTCCACAATAAAACACAAAGCAAAGTAATTATTAGAATTACAACAGAATTAATTAAAAATTAGTACAATATCCACCTTGCAAGATCTTGAAGTATAACCTACCAGTGATAAATAAAGCAGATTTATTAGCAATACATAATTTTTCATGTTGTTTACAAACTGTTTTGATGTCTTTATTGCTCCTGCTTACAAGTTATTAACTATTTGAAGTATCACTTTGTACTTCTTAAATGAAATCCTACCCTCTCCAAGCCTAATGAGTACCTTACTTCTGGAGTTTGTAATCTAAAAATTTTAACTGAGTTCTTATTGTAAAGTCTGATTAATATCTCCTTAAATCTTCATTATTCATAAGAAATAACAGTACATTTATAGGATAAATTAGGCCCTTCAGTAATTATTTAATTGTGCCAAATACAGTACTTTCTCCTAGGTGGATAATACCCATGTTATCATACATTGAATGGCATGGATTGAATTTCCAGTGTTCAGTATACAGTTTTATGTCTTAGAGACAAACCCAAGTTATTGGCCACTTTCCACTACAATCCAAACCAGTAATTGTAGTATAATAACAGTTAGCTAAATCTGCATCGACAGTGGTTATGTCCATCTTTGCTTATCAATCATGCTAAGACTGCAGAACACTTTTATCCCAAAGTTAACAGAGTAACATTAGATCTAGCTTCTTTAGTCTCTGCCCATTATTGACCAGATTTCTGCTTGTTTGTTAATTACATGCTTTTTTTCTCCTATACCATCCTTACAATTGAATCTTTTAACAGATCATTTTTGTGTCAAACATAAGGTTTGTGTTTGTGGATACATTTTCATTAATTTTATTTTAATATTGCTAAAATAATAATATAGTCTTGTTTTTATTTTGTCAATTATCACTACGGATCTATAAATCCAGGCCATACATATACTGATAATGTCACTTAGAGCTGACGGGAAATGCAACTGTAGAACTATTGTTGGGAATAAAGATGGAAAAGAAAAAGTGGTATAACAAATAATGTTTATTTTCTAGTAAAATGTGATTCTTGTAGTAATTGAAATACATGTGGAATAGGAAAGCAATTCAGCCCTAATAATAGTGATCATAGAACCATTTCTTGAATTGAACTCAGCAATAACAGATCACTCCAACAAAAAATAAGCTTCAAGTTGTTTGTAGAAACCACAGTCTAGTCCTCAGGGCTGGATTTACTTAGAAAGCCTGAATTCACTGGATTTTTGACATTGATACCAATATAAGTGGTCATAAGCAGCATTTGAAAGGGTCCCATCTAGTGTGGTTGCAACTCATTTTTGCTATACCTTTATGTAAACAAATCACTCATTTTTTTGAGATGTGGTCAGGTTGGTCTTACATTCCTGGTCTAAAACCATTCATCTGCCCTAACCCCCCAAGTTACTGGGACTACAACAAGGTACATGTCACCATGTGGGGCTTACTTGTCCACTTTGGTAGGAATTACAAATTTCTTCTAGTAGGTCTCTTGAGGTCCTTTCAACTTTTCATCTCAGGGCTGTAGGAAAGATGGGATCTCGTCTTTCCCAGGCTAGTCTTAAGCAATCAAGCTTCATTCTCCGAAGCAGCTGGGACCACATATGTAAATCACTATGCCTGCCTGGTGTATGATAAATTAATGTTCAAAGATTGCATAATTCCTAGATGACACTGACTGAAAAACATTTTCCAGTCTCCAATTCAGTAAGTCTTGGGATCTTTAATGTGGAGATTATGTACGTTTAGAGAGCCATTACCATTCCCTGACCATAAACTTTTGAAGAGAGGAAGATTTAAGGCCATTCAAACATTGTATACACCATACCCAGATAAAATATCCTACCTTTCAAGGCATTAACTCTGTGAATTTTAACTGAAGCCAGCTACCTGTTAAGTTTGTTGGGGAAAATATTTTTTCACTTTCTTTGGGAATCATCTGTATATAATTCTACTGGCAAATAAGTCTCTCAAATATAGAATGTCCTGGCATTCTCATGCTTTCACTTCAGTGAGGGTGACAGAAGACTGTGACTCTGGCAGCATGTCTGAGAAGATGCAAACAGGTTAAAGCAAACCTGGGAGATGCTCAACTTCAACGATAGCCACTCCTACATGTCCTGGGATTTGTGGATGGATTTTGGTACCTACTTCATTCCTATTCACCCTTACACTTTTCCCAATATTCACACAAATATGCATAAATATTATAAATGAGTATGAGAGAACTTTATTTCATTTTAAAGAGAATGAAACCAAGCAAAATAAAGCAGAATAAATCCAATTAAAACAAAACAATGTAAGTGATACAGAGTTTCAAAACAAGACAATAGGAAATCAACAGTGGCTACCATAATGCATCTTGTTGTCTTCAAAATAGCTGCCCATACCATCAGATAGGAAAATCAAACAACAGAATATAACTAATAAAAACAAAACAATGAAGGCAATACAGGATTTCAAAACAAAATCATAATCAAAAATAGCTACCATAATATATCTTGTTATCTTTGAAATAGCTGCCCATGCCATCAGATTTAATAAAATCTAGACAAAACAGAATAAACCAAACTAAACAAAACAATGAAAATGATGTAAGAGTTTAAAACAAGACAATAGAGAATCAACAATGGCTACCACCTTCAGAAGAAGATCCCTAATAGATGCTATAATGCATATCATTATCCTCTAAATAGGTGACCAGATTACTAGCTTTAGGCCTATAAAGTCAGTGAAATACTAAACACTACAAGCATTAAGTTGTATTTTACTTCAACAGCTATCCTCCCAACCTGTGTTTCTCTGAATCAGGCAGTTACTCAAGGGGGGGGGGGATGAGGGGATCTTGGCCCTTCTTGTTTCCCAGCCCATGTGCTAGGAGGGGCTGGAATCTGGTTGTCCTTTCTGCAGCCCACGCATGGTGCCGCTGACTTCTTGTTCTCCTCCCTGTGGCCCATGAATGGTGCAGACTTGAAAGAACTTCAGATTGGGTCACATTTTACAAGAAAGCACCAAAGGACCTGGTTGTTTTTCATTCTGCCTTGCCCTCACAGATTCATCAAAGAGACCATAAGAACTATTTCTTTTGAAATTTTTCGTCAGGGAATCTTCACTAAGGATTCAGAGGTGATTAACATGGATGATATAGATTATTACTAAGTTCTGAATTCAACCCTGGCTGTAGCAAATATCGCCAATGCAGACTCAGCAATCCATTCTTTGGCACAAGCAATTCTCAGCGATGTTCTTGGTACCAAAAACCTTTCCCAGATCCTCCCTGACAGAGAAAAAATTGCATGTGACACACAGTGTACTTTAGATGATTCCACTGAAGACTGGGAAGTAAAGGTGGAGGGTGTGAAAATTAAGGGTGTGAAGTTCTCCATGCAGTTCCAAAGAGCCATGGCTGCAGAAGCAGAACCATCCCCAGAGGCCCGAACTGAGGTTTTTGCAGCTGAAGGAGAAATAAATACAACCAGAACTCTGAAAGAAGAAGCCTCCATGGTTACCACTGAATATACTACTCTCTTTAGCTTCTATACCTTCAGACACTGATCATCACTGCTTCTGAGAAAAAATTTCACAATTGTCTTTGTTCCCCCCATAGATATGTTGCAAGGCATCATGGGAGCAAAACACTAAGCCATGTAGGCTGGTGTCAGGAGGAGCTGTAGAGGTCCAAGAGTGAAGTACCAGACCAAATTACCCTTTAGCTCATTAGGAGAGAGTAGTGTGGGGAACCTGGAATATCCTCCTTCCTTGTCCTTTTCTCTACATTGAGTGTGGAGTTCTTAGAATGTGTAGTGATCATAGAAACAGATGAAGGAATTGTTAGTTTATAAATATTGAGAGAAAAGGATTGTTAATTTATATAAAATAATCTTTTACTCTTTAAAATATTTAAGGTTTTGTATTTTAGATCACTACATAATAGGTTAAATCCCTCTTTGTTTGACTTCCACTGAGACATTCTGAAGCAATGAGAGCGAGACAATCCTCTTTCTATTCCTTATACTGTATTTAGTCTACTGGGATTGGAGCAGTGATGATTCATTTAGTGGACTGATCCAGCGATCACCCTTAATCCCAACACCCTTAACCCTAGCACTGAACCATGACTCAGTCACAAACTCTAGATTCAACCACCTCTGAAAAAGCCCCGTGTAAAAGTACCTGAGGTTTTGGAGGGACACCTAGACACCAACCATAATAAAGGTATGAAAAAGATTTTTATGTCTTTTTGACAAAAAAGAGGTTGCATACTGGATCTGAATGCCCAAATAGAGCATGATTCTTGTTTATTTTTTAGAGATGGCTCCTTGGCATTTAAGAATAATATTCCTGGAGAGAAAAACAGCCAAGTGCCTTATTTAGCTTTGAAAAAGTATTGCGCGTGTTAGAAAGAGGCAGAGTTAGTATATGTAATCAAATTCTTGGGAGGAAATGCTAAAGGAAAATCAGAAAATTTTCTAATTTTTGTTCCAGGGAAAAGTTTGTTTTATAGATTTGCATTTACCCTTAGAATGGCAAGTACAAGTTAAGGTGATTTGACCCAACCTATTACCTGACAGGAGTTCAAATATAAGAAGAAAAAAGTTAAGTAAATGGATCTGGAATATAAGATGAAAATTTTCAGGGAAGGGATAGTGCTCTGTTGTATAACCTGGGAATATGGTCATAATTGCAGTGACGAGAGGGACTTAATATTGGTTTTGATATATTTGGGCTAGAGCTGCTTAAGTATTTATGGTTTGTGTGGGTTCTAGTATCCACAGCAGAGCTTAGCCTGTAGATAGTTTGAATCATGGTGCCTGGGCAAGCATAAGAAAGGGCAATTTGGGCTTAGAAACAAGGATCTCAATTACACTGAGACAGATTCACTCACAAAGGTCTTATTGTTCTTTTTATCACTATATTGAAAAATTGAATAATACTCCTTTTATTCAAGTTAAAAATCTATCACAAGAAAAACTAAACATTAGGTTTAATGCAATACTTTTGAATGAAAAATATGAATTTTTCTAGAAATAATATAGCAAATGGGCATTTCTGGGTCAATTTACTATAGTTATTAGGAAACAGAGCTGTTAAACCATAGCTATGCTCAACTGAACCATTTATCTGTACTATATAAAGTACTTGAAATAATTCGTAAGATTAAGGTTTAAAGTCACTTTAAGCGATAAGAATTTAAATGTTTTATAGCCACCTCTCTAAGGAGTTTTTTGCCTTTTCAAATAGCCTGAAGCTTAACTACAAGGTGGATAATACTTTTCCCTCATTATATCTTCTGTTCAAAGTACTGTTATCATGGGTAATATGATCTGTATCATGTTTGATCTGGATAATAGTCCAAGAAGTGGCTTTGAGAAGGTAGTCTGCATTCATAAAGAAGAAATATCATTTGGGCGTAAGGCATATATATCATTAAACACTTAGATTAAACGCTTAGAATTCCTTGGTCTTTACTGAACTGAGGTACCAAGTTAGGATTATGACGGCAAAGTTTTCTGACTCATTGAAGGTGGTGGAGGTGAACCCGTGAATAATTATTTTTTACTACAAGAACACAAGTATCCTCACATGGTATAGCTCTTGTGCAAAATATGTGATGGTATCATAATGTATAAATAATTTCAAGTGGTGGTGAGGCATTGCTGAGGGCAAGTCTTTACAAATTCAGCACAAGCAAAAGTGTTTTAAACTTATACAGTGGTCATTGATACAAGCCGCCAAATTCCTTTGAGACCAATAAATTCTTTTGTACCTCTGCCCAGTATATACATGAAGATAAATCCTCACCTATGCCGCTCCATTCACTTCACAAGATTGCTATATTCTGGACATGTTTTATTTTCCCCTTTTCCATGTAAAATAGCACAGGCGTAGAAGATACACGTTTACATGGGAGCATTTGGCTGTAGATTTTAATCAGTAATTCACATTTGTCACAGAAATAGATTGATGTGTCATACTTTTCACCTAGAAAGTTCCCCAGTATACCTTTGCTTATTTACAAATAGCTCATCCCTTGTACCATCACACCATTCTACTTCACTGTAACCAGCGGTATTGAACTGTCATCGTATCGTACTGCCACAGCAACGTTCTGCACCATGCCACCTTCTCCACCACTAATAAGCCAAGCAATGTTGCATTCTTGCCTGATTGCTGCCCCGTGGTTTGACTCACAATGCACAGTTGAAGCAGAAGGGAAATTCAGTGGGAGCGAAATGCAGCAGAAGCAAAATGCATCAGAATCCTGGGAAACATACATGTACCATCTCCAGTTCAGGAGGCAGAAATGCTACCTACTACTCTGACCCCATTTTGACCTCTTACCTACCTCCATTCCAGTGAGGGGGGCTAGGCAAAGGGTGAGTCATATGTGAAGTCTTTCAGTGTTGAGGTTGCTGAGACTACTCTTATGCTTTAAGAAAAAGACACCTTCAAGTATGCAAAAAGAAATGGATCCAATTGAGTGTGATGGTACATGTCTGTAATCCTGGTATTCATGGAAGTTGAGGCAGAAGAATCCCAAATTCATGCTCAATCTGGGAAATTTAGCAATTTAGTATATATTGGGGAAAGTCTGGGGATGTAGATAAGGGCAGAGTTGTTGGATACCACCCCTAGTACTACAAGAAAAACAAACAGTGGATCCCACTGATAAGAGAGGTGGAGCACAGGCACGGTAGTGTCAGAAGTCATGTGATCCAAGCAGGTAAACTGGCAAGGTTGCCCTTAAAAAGCTTTTAATTTCATTCTTCATTAACACACAGTATTCATATTAATGGGATTCCATCTATGTCCACAATCTAACTACATATTGATCATATCCAACCACTCTTTTTCCATGCTTGTGCTCCCTCCCCTGCATTTTTAGGTACCCTTCCCAGTCTATAGTAGGTTTTTTGAAGGACAGAATACTCTGCTGTTTCGAGGTGAAAGTCCACTCATAATTGGAAACACTTTATTAGCAACTAGATATTGTCAGAAATGCTGTAAACCTGGCTTTTCAAATTTTCTGCTGAAGTATTCCTAATGGAAGAGTTAACTTTGTAACTATGGGGTGGAGGTAGGCAGTGGGGGAGCGAGCAGAGTTCTAACTATCACTGAAAGCAAGACTTTTCATAATTTACCTTAAAATTATTTGAATATACATTTGTTCCTTTTTTTTGTTTGTTTTTTGTCTTCTTCCTTTTTATCGCTACCGGGGATCGAACTCACGACTGCCTGCTTGCAAGGCAGGCGCTTATGCCGCTGAGATAAATCCCCAGCCCCAGAATACACCTTTGTTCTTGATTGTCTTTTAATAAAAATATTACTTTTAATTACTTAGTTAGATGACTTGTATTGCCTTTTCAGATGACTGAATAATACGGAAATCCCAGGAAGATATTGTAGATTATGTGCCAAAAACATGTGGTACACTGTGCCTTCTTTCAGTGTTGACACACTTGCTTATGTTGCACTTCATAAAGTAATTGTTTTTTTTCCTTTTTAAAATAAAGACATTAAAAATTCTCTTATGAAGTACAAAGTCATTCATTAAGTCATTCTTTTTTTAATTTAATTTTTAAACTGATACAAAAAAGCCATAAAATTGTACATGTTTGTGTGGTTTTGTGTGACATTTAAATACATGCATACATTGTATAATTCTTAAATCAGGTTAAGGAAATCCTTTTCTGTAGAGAATCATTTTATAATAGTATTTGTTCATAAGAGTATTTACCAGTGAATGAAAGTTGTAATTAAAAACACAAACAAATTATGGGGGTGATTAATTGCTTTATAGAATGTCTTCCTACAACCAAAATTTTCTGTTTGATTTATTAAATATTACATTTTATTGTTGCATTTGATGTATACTTATTAACAACTTGGAGGAGAGAACTAAAGTTAAAAGGCAAATAATCAGTAATCATCATTCTACGGTGAATGGAAAGCAAAACAGAAATAATCATATTTGCCTATAAAATATAAGCCTGAATTTATAGAAATTATATTTGTACCAAATTTTTAGAAAGGTATGTCTACTTTAAAGTGAGGTGTACTTTGTGATAGCGTGATTCAGTATTGTCCAGGATAAATGTTTTTATTCTCATTAATAAAGAAACTTTGCAAAAGAAGTGGTGAAATACTAGGCCAAAATAGGCCAAATTTATAATTAAAAATAATTGAAGAGTATGTCAGGGCAGGAACTTAGCATCATGAAGCACGGTATCATTTCTGCTGAAATGCTAATGTACAGTCAAAGTTGACTTTTGCCAAACAAACAGACAAACTCATCAGGGATGTGGCACCAGGTTGAAAATAGTATAGAGAACAGAAAAATAAAAACCATAAAATCATTCTAGTAGTTTTATTAAAATTCCTGAAGTATACAGTTAGATTAGAATATTTTCACAATAACATTTTGCGATTAATTTTAGGGATTTGGAGAGACTGAAACAATGAGTCATTGATACATTTTCATATTTGCTGATATACTTTATAAAAGAAGAAATATAACCACATAGGACATTGTATTAAAGAATGAACAGCTGTGAACAGCTGAGGTAGACAACAGAAAAATAAATAGTTATTTTTGGTGTGGTACCAGGGATCCACTCGAGACTCATGCTTACCAGGCAGGTGTTTATGCTGTTGAGCTAAGTCTCCAGCCAAATAGATCATTTTATGAAACACCCCTGTTTGATGTTAAAATAAGCATATTGGTTGTTGCAGAAAGCAATCAATGCACAGGCATAAAGAAAGGCTACATCTCCTTTTCCATTTCTTTATTGATAAATTCACAAAAATTGAATGTAAGTAGGTTTTGTGTGCTGACCTATTATATCATTTCACAACTACCTTATCTTTCTTTTGAATTCATTATATATTGGCAATGACTGCTGATATTTCAGATTTAGATTTAATTGGTCATCTGTTAAATAGGTAACACTATGTAAACTAATACCTAAGTGTACACTGGAGGGTAGTAATACAATGCACAACCTTCTTTTTGCCAAATAATCCTATTTGAGATGAACTACTTTACAAAGTCATCCTATATTTAAATGGGTGCAGCTGTGCTGAATGAAACTTCAGTGGTGGAGCCAAGTACCTCATTTCCCTAACCTCCTCTCTTCTTTTTATACCCTCTCAGAGTGGTCATTTAGGCTGCTCAGGGAAGCACAGTTTAAAAATTCTCCTCACATATTTTTTCTACAATGATGTACAAAATGTTTAGAATAAAGTATATCGTATGTCCAAAAGAACAATTGAGTATTCATATACCTAATACCTAGTTTAAAACACAGAATATTATCAGTGCGTTTGAAAGCCCTGCTCTACCCTTCACTTGTTGTTACACCTCCAACAGGAGGAAAAAAATCTATACTGAACTTTGTATTCATTTTTTCTTGCTATTTTAAGTTCCAAAACACACACATACACACACACACACACACACACACACACACACACACACATACACACACTTAAGTTGAATTTCTAAATTTTCTAGGAGTAGAATGATAATATGAATTTCTTTGTTCCCTTAATATTATATTTCTGAGATACTTTTGTGTTAATGTACATACTTGTATTTTAAATTTTTAATACTTTTTAATTTCCATTGAATGAATATTCTATAACTGTTCTCCTTTTAATGAGTATTTGGTTTATATCCATGTTTTCCAAGTGCTACCATGAAATACATGTAGGTCTTATACATGTTTGAGAATTTATTTAGGGTATATGTGCATGGTTAGAACTAAAGAATTGTTGAGAATTAATACACCAATTATCATCAGAGTATAAAATTTTCTGTTATTCCACATCTTCACCAATTCTTACTAATGTATTTTGAATTCATTACCAATTTGATAGCCATAGAACTCTTATCATTGGTTTTATTTTGTATTTCTTTGATAACAAGGGAAACTGGACAACTCTTCATGTATGATATTTATAATTTCTTTTTTGTGAAATAGCTATTCCTATTATTAGACTAGTTTTCTGTTGAACTATTTTTGCGTTTCTTATTGATTTGTAGGAGTTCTTTATGTACCTTAAAAAACCAATTATTTACCAGTTATCATTTGTGGTCATCTTTAAAGATGTCTTTAAAAAGACATCTTTGGAGATTGTCTTTTTAATTTTCTTCATGTTATCTTTTGATAAGGTATCAAATTTTTGTAACAAATTTACTGGTCTTTCACTATTGTTAGTGTTTTATATTTGCTTAAAATATTTGTCATAATCTGATGTAAACCAGGTTACTTTACTAGGGCCTCGTGGATGGAACCTGCCTATAATTCTAGCACTCAGGAGACTGAAGCAGGAGAATTGTCATGAGTTAGAGATCAATCTGGACTACAAAGTGAGTTCAAAGCCTCCCTGAACTACATAATGAGATCCTGTCTTGAAAAATGAAAAGTAGAAAGGAAACTTACAATGTTTTTTTCCTAAGAATTATCTCTTTTTTTTTGGGAATTGGGGTCTCATTTCCCCCCTTTCCTTTTTTTCTATACTGGGAATTAAATCCAGGGCTTTGGGCATGCTATATATGTGCTCTGATGCTAACTATACACACCACATGCTTTCCTTACACTTATTTTTAGATCTTACTTTTCAAATGCAGTACTCTTTAACTGATCTGTTATCAGTTTTGTAAGGTATGACATGAGGCTGCATTTTATTTTTTAATCATGTAAATAGCTATTCCAGAATCATTTATTAAATGTTTACTCTTTCCCATATGATCATCAATATCTAGCTTTGTCACATATCAGGTTTTCATGTATTCATGTCTGTTTCTACTTTCATTGTTTTTCCCCTTGATGTGTCATGCTATCCTATCTTACCTATTGTGGCTTTATGAAATTTTGAGATTTTTGGAGGGGTGACTAATTTCCCAGAAATATCTTGGTTATTCTTGGCTCCTTACTGTGTAAAGATATTTTAGATTGATGAGATACTGGAGGGAGGGATGGATGAATGATTGGTGAGGGAAAAAGAAGAGAAGAGACAAAGGATTACTATATATATATATATATATATATATATATATATATAGTTACTTATGTCATAGTTATTCTAAATGTTAATTATGCTTTATTTTTTAACTTTTTCCTGTACTGGGAATCGAGTCTAGGGTGTTCTGCATATTAGGTAAAGCTTCCAGTCATCAAAATTTTAATTTATTCATAATTATATACATTTATGAAGCATGGTGTGATAATTTAATAATGTATAATGTTTAAATCAGGGACTTAGCATTTTCACTTCTTTAAATATTGAAGTCAGTTACCTTTAGAACCAGAGAAGTTACCTGCCTAGCATATACTGAAGCATCATGTGTCCCTCAGGAGAGGAGAAAGGTTACACCTTGCCCACACTGCTAACTGATGCTCACACCCCATAGCATAGGACAGCAGAGGTGACAGTCAAAACACTGACTTGAGTGAGGATGAGATCAATACCTAACAGGAGAGTTTTGCTCCAGGACTGAAGTACTACACTACTCCAGAGATAGAGTGAGAGACAGCATTAGGAGAAGGCTTGGAGAGGGTACAAGCTAAACAGAGACCTCTTGAGATTCCCTGAAAAGCTCAAAATCAGGCCAGGAAGGTCACAGGGAATTCTTCAGTGGGAGACCAGGTTTGATAACCTTCACAGTAGTAGGTCTGAAGCAGATGGAATTTAGACTAGTGGTCTGATTGAGCTTTTGTACCACTGTCTACATCCAGCAGAAATGAGTGATCTGATTTATTATAGGTCACTGTATTGACTAAGTATCTATACTAAAATCATAGACCTCTTTGATATGGTTAAGGGTAATTCATGAGTTGTTCTTAGGGTTTGTTAGGATCCAGGATATGTTTGATGCCATGTTGTCACTGAACTTAATACTGCATCCAATGTGACATAGTTAGTGTTGTCAATTTGTTTTCTCTGTATGTCAATAGCTTGATTACCAAGGGTCATAAACAATACTGAGCCTCATTCCTGAAGAACTAGGAACTAGTCCAAAAAAGCAGTGAAACCTAGCAAAAACAAAACAAAACAAAACAAAACATCTCAAAATAAAAGCATAAGAAACCACGGCAACAAACGACTTTAAAAACTCCCAATGCCCCCAATTCAGAGGATACCAAGGGGGAGGAAATCATGTCACACAGCAGAAATGTCTGAAAAGTCATCAATGGAGGTAACAGAAGAGTTCAACAAGCTGCTTGACAAATTCAAAGAAGATATAAAACTAAACAAATGATGATCTAAATGAAAAAATGGTCAGCAAGTCTAAAGAAGACAATCATAAGAATCTAAGAGCTAAAGAAAGAAATGCAAAACATGAATGGCTGATCCGGCCCGTGGATCAATCCGTGGGGTGTACCTGGAGGGGGAACGGAGACGAAATAGAAACAGGGGGGAGACAAAGAGAGATGGAAGCAAGTTGAGGAGTCCAATCAAGCCTCGTTTATTCAGGAAGTGATCACATCTTTTATAGGCTAAGGGTGGGCTGGTGGGACAGGAAGAGGCTATGGGGATGAATACAACAGGGTCATTGTCATGTCCGGGTATGTGACGTAAGCAGGGGAGGATTATGGTTAATGTAGACGGTGCATCATATGCCCATTGGAGAGGGAGGCGGTGGCGCTGCTCCCTACAAATGGCCAACATGGAAAAGAATAGGAGTCCATAAAAATAGTTCCAAACAGAAAC
Source organism: Cavia porcellus (assembly GCF_034190915.1). NCBI lineage: Eukaryota > Metazoa > Chordata > Mammalia > Rodentia > Caviidae > Cavia > Cavia porcellus. The sequence continues at coordinate 82,600,348 of NW_026947486.1, forward strand.
CCAGGAAATTAAAAATACAGTTGACAATCTGGACAGCAGAATTAACCAGTGCAAGGTCAGAATGCCATATCTGGAAGAGAGGGCTATGGTTATTGATCAACTAGTGAAAGATACCTTAAAAACAAAAAGAGAACATGAAAATTTGAGTCAAAGAAGACTACTATAAAAATAAATGGAATTAATGAAAAAATCAGAAGACTGCACAAAGAGAATCAAAAACTGTTTATGGAAGTAATAACAGAAAAATCTTCCCCCACAGTCCCTTTATTATTTGTTATTGATTGATTTCTTGTTAGTAACCATTGTTTTTGGATGGAGATGAAATCTCAGTGTTACTTTAATTTGTAGCTCTAGAATGACCAGTGATGTTAAACATTTTCTTATATATTTGTTTGCTATTTGTATTTTGTCTGAGAAGAGTGTCTGTTCATTTCACATGCCCATTTGTGGATTGGGTCTTTAAATTTGAGAAGTCTGGAGTTTTTGAACTCTATATATTATAGATATAGTGCTTTGAGGGACACCAGGCAAAATGTTTTTCCTACTCTGTGGGTTTTCTCTTCACTCTGTTGGTGGTTTCTTTTGTGTGAAGAAGCTGTTTTATAAGAAGAGATTCCATTTGCTGATTCTTTGTTTTATTTCCTGTGTGGTTAGGGTTTTGTTTATAAAGTCTTTACATCTATATATTCAAGAATTATACATATTGTATCTTCCAGAAAATTTAATGTTTCTATTTTAACATTTAGATTTTTGATCCATTTCAATTTTAGCTTAGTAGATGGTGAAAGATATGGTTCTAGGTTTAATCTTCAGCATTTGGAAAGTCAGTTTTCCCAGGACTGTTTATTAAAGAGGCTATCTTTCTGTCAGTGAAGTTGTTTGGAATTTTTGTAAAAGATAAAGTTTCTGAGTGTATTTGCAGTTGTTTCTGTATCTTCCAATCTGTTTCATTGATCCCTGGGTCTGTTGCTTTTTCTTTTTTCCAGTATCATGCTGTTTTTTATTATGATAGCTTTGTAGTATAATTTTAAGTTAAGAACTGTGATGACTCCTGCCTTGCCTTTGTTACCCAGAATTTACTTTGCTATTTTATGTCTGTTCTGGCTTCAAATAATTTTAGGTTTGCTTTCTTTTATTTTGTGATGCACACTGAGGAATCAATCTAATGAAGGAAGTAAAAGACCTTTACATTGAAAATTGCTGTACTCTGAAAAAGGAGATCAAAGAAGATATCAGGATGGAAAGATGCTTATTGTTCTTGGGTAGTAGGAACCAATATAGTAAAAATTGACATATGGAGCAAAATTATTGTACAGATTTAGTGCAATCCCAATCAAAATATCAACACCATAAAATTATATTTCAAAATTGATAGGGAGATATTTCCCTATTTCAAAATTGATAGGGAGATATTTGCATGATAAAGAGCACATAAAGAAATTCATGACTAGTTAAGCAACATTCCAAAAAAAATTCTCAAAGATATCCTAGAAACAATGAAGTTGACAATGCCAAAAAGGTCCAATGGAATGAATGCATAGGTAAGGGGAGCAATTAAATACAACGGCAAAAAGCAAAACAGCAGTATGTAAATACTAGAGTGAAATGATTAGGTTAACACCCATCAATTATAACTAACAATGTGAATGTACCCAATTTGCCAGTACAAAGAAATAGATTAGCAGAATCAAAAGACAAAATTCAACTCTATGTTGTGTACTAGAAACGTATGTCACTCAAAAAGAAATTCACAGACTAAAAAATGAAGGATGGAAAACAATATTACATGCATTGGGTACCTGAAAACAAGCAATAGTAACTCACTGTTCTCAAAGTAGACTTTAAGAAAAAGCTGACCAAAGATACAAAGGACAATATAACTATACAAACATATATTACCAAACCATGGTGCACCAAACTTTATAAAACAAACACTAATGGGCATAAAAGATCAGATAAACTTGAATATAATTATAGTAGGGGATGTCAATATTCCATTGTCACAAACAGATCAACTAACAGATCAATTAACCAGATTTTGAATGAAACCTTTGAGCAAATGGACTTATGTGAAATAAATCAGGCACACGAGTTTAAATGATCACATTTTTTCACTTGTGTGAGAAATTCAAAGTATAAGTAAGAATTGGAAAGTGATATTAAGAATTAGGAAGAACTAGTTTAAATGGAAAGGGAAACAGGGATGGGGGATGGTGAGAGAAGGAAAGGAAAGGGATTTTTAAAAATAATTGAAATCAAAAGTGGAAATAGAGCTTTTGTAAATGTGGAGTGGAAGAAAGGCAGGGAAGAGGACAGAAAAAAGAATTAAGGTGTGCCATTTACATGTTCACATCCTACATGATGAATGAAATCATTATGTGCAGAAATCATTATGTGTAAACATGCAGTAATAAAAAATAAAATATGGAAAAAACTACAGTATAACACCTAACACCAACAGAATAAACATTCTGTTCTGCAGCATGTGGTAATTTCTCCAAAATAAACCACATCATAGCTAATAAAGCATGCTTAAGTGAGTACAAAAGAAGGGAACTTTCATCATGCATATTATCAGATCAGTGCAATGAAATTAGACATCAGTAGCAAAGAAACCACAAAAACTATGTAACTGTATGGCAATTAAATAATCAATGGGTCACAAAAAATTAAGGATTAAGACAGTTCTTAGAATTAAGTGATGTAGTACAATGTACGAGAGCTTACGGAACACAATGAAAGCAGTTTGGTAAGGGAAGTTTGTAGCTGTGAATGCCTAAATTAGAAAGACAGAAGGAGCTCAAATAAACAATCTAAGGAAATATCTCACTGACCCAGTAAAAACAGCCAGAGATTGTACAAAGGAGAAAATTCTAAAGACCAAAGGAGAAATCAGTGAAATGGAGATGAAAAAAAACAAAGGAGTCAATGAATCGAGCAGCTAGTTCTTTGGGAGAGTGAATAAAATAGACGAATCTTTAGCCAGTTTTACCAAAGAAGAAAAGAAAGGACACAATTCAACTATAAATGAAAGGGTAAAATCACAATGGACATCACCAAAATTCAGAAATTATTAACCAACTTCACAGACATACGCCAAAAAATTTGCAAACTTGGAATAAATACAAATATTCCTACATACATATAAATTACCAAACTGAACCAAGAAGACTTACAAAGCTTGACCAATCCAATAATCAGCAATGAAATTGAAGCAATAAAGCAGCAACATCAACAAAAATACTACCAACTAAGAAAAACTCAGGACCTGATGAATTCACTGCTAAATTCTACAAGAACTTTAGGAACGATCTAATATCAATGCTCCTCAAACTCCTTAATGAAATCAGGAGAAAAGGAGTAATCTCAAAATTACTCTTGGAAACTAGCATTACCCTAAACTCGAAATCAGACAAGGATCCTCAAAAAAGAGAACTACAGGCCGATCTCTCTAGTGAACATAGATGAAAATATCCTCAACAAGATACTAGAAAATGGCATGCAACAAATCATCAAAAAGATCATACACCCTGACTAAGTAGGCTTTGTCTCAGAAATCGAAGGATAGTTCAACGTATATCAAATCAATAAATGTAATTCATCACATAAACAGATACAAGGACAAGGACAAATCTCATTAGATGCAGAAAAAGTCTTTGACAAAATCCAACATCCATTCATGATAAAATCATGAAGAAAATAGGCATAGAAGGACCTTATCTCAATATAGTAAAAGACGTTTATGACCTAATTCACTGCTCATGTCATATGAAATGGGGAAAACTGAAAGCTTTTCCTCTAAAATTAGGACTAAACAAAAGATGTTCACTATAAACAATCCTGTTAAACATAGTCCTTGAAACGTTAGCCAGACCAATCAGAAAGAGCAAGAAGTAAAAGGGATATGTGTCAGAAATGATAATGTCAAAGTGTCACTATTTGTGGATGACACGATCCTTTACTTACAAGACCCCAGAATTCCACCAAAGTTCATTTAGAATTGATAACAAAATTCAGCAGTGTAGCAGGATACAAAGTAAACACCTAAAATCAATAGTATTCCTGTACACTAATAATGAAATCAAAGTGAAAGAAATTAGAAAACAATATTATTAACAATATCATAAAAAAATTAAATACTTGGGAACTAACCAAGGAAGTCCAAGACTTCTATGATGAAAATTGCATCACTCTGAAAAAGGAAAGCAAGGAGGGCATCAGAAAACTGAAAGTTATTCTCTGTTCCTGGATAGGAAAATCCAATATAACAAAAATGCCTATATTTCCAAAACTGACATACAGATTTAATGGAATCCTAGTCAAAATAACAGAAATATTTTTCACAGATCTAGAGAAAAAAATCTTAAAAATTCATACAGAATCAGGAGAGATCCAGATTAGGAGAAGCAATCCTGGGCAACAAAAGCAAAGCAGGAGGAATCACAAGTCCAGATTTGAAGTTATATACAAAGTTACTGTAATTAAAATAGCATGGTACTGACACAAATAAAACTGGCATGTGGATCAGTGGAGCAGAATAGAGGAAGCAAAAACAACCCCAGGGACATTCAGCTATCTGATGATAGAAAAGGGCAAAAGACATACACTGAAGGAAAGATAAATGTAAAACATTGTTGGAAAAAATGGATAGTAACATGCAGAAGACTGAGTCTAGACCCATGTCTTTCACCATACACTGAGGAAAAATCAAAATGGATCAAATATCTAAATGTCAAAACAGAATTATTTAATCTGCTAGAAGATAAAATAGGTAAAACTCTGAAAGACATAGATTCAGGCAAAGATCTTCTGAACAGAACTCCAGTGACACAAGAAATAATGGTGAGTCAACAGATGAAATCACATCAAATTAAAAAGATCTGCACAGCAAAGGAATTGACCATCTGTAAGAAAAGACAACCTAGAGAATAAGGAAAACTTTTTTTTGCCAGCTATTCATCAGACAGAAGAGTAACATTTAGAATGTATAACAAACTCAAAAAATTAGAGTTCCCAAAATAAAAGATCCAATCAAAAATAGACAACTGAAATGAAATGGCACGTATCAGAAGAAGTGCAAATGGCCAATTAACACATTGAAAGCTGTTGAATATTCCTGGCCATTAGAGGAATGCAAATTATGACTACACTGCGATGTCATTTTACCCAAGAAAGAACTGCCATCATCAAATTCAAATGATAAATGCTGGCAAGGATGTGGGGAAGCAGAAAACTTCTCCATTGTTGGTAGGAATGTAAACTAGTAAAACCACTATGGAAATCAGTGTGGAGATTCCTCAAAAAATAAAAATAGAAATTCCATTTGATCTATCTATTCCCCTTCTTGGTGTGTTCTCCAAAGTGTTAGACATAATATTACAGAGATGCATCCATGTGGTAGTAGAATTCATAATACCTAGATGTTGGAGACAGTATATATGTCCATCAACAGATTAATGGGAATGCTACTCTGCCATATATATTCTTTTCCTTTCCTTCTTTTCTCCTTTTCCCTATCCTAGTTGTTTCCTTTTGAGCAGTTTGTGCTTTCATTTTTCAATTGTTTGATCATTTTTTCATGCCTATATCTTGTAATTTCACCAACTACTTTGAATATAACAATAGGCAATATATTAATCAATGTTAATCTCCTATTATTTTGTTTTGAAATCCTGTATCATTATTTTTATTCTTGTTTTCATTTTAAAATAAAATAAAAAGGTAAACTTGAGGCATTCATAAGCAAGTGGATGATTCTTGAAAATATGATTGTTAAGTGAATTAAGTCAGAGTCAAGATTAAATATTTCATATTTTTCCTTATACTTATATGGAGAAAGAGGCAAGGAGAAAACAAAATATAAAATGAGGTAGAGAGTAGCTTATGTATTTATTTATTTTTGCTTTTTGAGACTGGGTCTCACTATGCAGTCTATGCTGGCCTTGAGCTCACTTTGTAGCCCAGGTTGGTCTTGAACTTACAATGAAGCTCCTGCCTCAGCCTGCCAAGCACTGGGATTATAGTTGTGCCCTTTGAAATCATTCTCTCTCTCCTCAGAACCCAAACAAGTTGGTTTTATTTTTGTTTGTGATGCTGGGCGTTGGCTTAACTTTCAGGCATGCTTCTTTTTAAATTCCTGTTCCATTAATACTTGTGTAGTCTTAGTCATAATGTTACAGGCAACTGATTTAGATAAAATATGATAGACAGTGAGACAGGGCTAGGTCCTCAAAGATTCCAGTGCAGAAGCCCAAACACCTTTCAACTGTGAGCGAGACAGACACCTCCTGCTGTGGGCCAGGCCTCAAGACAAAGGATCAAACAAATGCACCCACATCCTAAGGACTGATATTCTAAATAGGTCTCTATTACCCTGAGAAAGCCAGCAGTCACCATTCCAACCCCCAAAGGAAGAGTTGCTGCTCTTTAAGCATGTCCCCTTGCTACATGAGTCGATTCCTCATCTGTCCCCTATTTAATCAATTTTACCTGAAAAATTAATCTTACTGGTTAATCATAGTTCTGTACCACCTTAACCCACCTTGTGAGTTCCCAGGTTTTCCTCACCTTGGACCTGTTTCACCTTGTTGTTTTACTCTATAAAAATCCCTAGAAAAGACAGAATCTTTGGCAACCCACTCCTGACCCCTTTTGTCTCTCTCAGACAGAAGCTTTCTTTCTCTCAGCAAATATATTCTTCTCTTAACCTCCATTGTCCCTAAAATTCATTCTTTGATTTTAGAGAGCACAAACGTGTACTGGACATATAGTAGGGTGGGAGTTTCATTCCTCTATATCAGTAATAATACTTACTGTAAGACTTTTCTTTGGTTTGTAAATGGCAATAGTAATATTTACATATTGCATTAGTTTTCCATTGCTACTCTAGCAAACTGCCATAAGAATAATGGCTTAAAACAACATAAATTTATTATCTGACTGTTCTGTAGGTCAGAAGTCTGGTAAAGGTCTTAGTGTATTAAAATCAAGCTGTTGTCGGGGCTGTGTTCCTTTTCAGAGGCTTTAGAGGGCAATTTGCATGCTCACTGAGATTGTTGGCACAATTCAGTTCCTTGGGGTTTTTGGCCCAAGACCTTCTTTGCCTTGTTGGCTGTCACCTGGGCTCCCCTCAGCATTTAAGAGCTACTTACATTCTTCGGCTCCTGTTTCCCGGTCTTCCCTGTTGAAATCCAGCAAATAAGGATTGAGTCCCTCTTTCTCTTTAACTCTTCTTGCTTCTTCTATCATACTACTCTGTGTCTGTCTCTTCTCTCTTACTCCAATCTGGGAATGTTTTCTCCTTTTAAGGGCTCATGTGATGAAATTGAACCCACTCAGATAATCCACCATAATAACCTTATTTTAAGATTCATAACTTTAGTTTTAAAGTTTCCTTTTTAATAGGCATCTAATAATTATTAATTAGGCAGAGTGTGGTATTACAATGTATGTATGCAGTATAAATGATCAAATCAAGGTAATTAACATTTTAATGTCATCAGTTCTGTATATTTGGAGGCTTCAAGCTCCTCTCTTCTACTTCATAAAATATATACTAATGTAAATCATAGTCACCCTATAGTGCTATAGAACACTAAAACTAATTCTTTCCCCCGACTGTGTTCTAGCACCCCTTATCCAACCTCCCTCTAGTCCACCCATTCCCTTCTTAGCCTCTAGTAGTTTCTATTCTACACTCTGTTACTTTGTGACCAACTTCTTAAAGGTTATATATAGAATGAATATGCTGTTTTTGATTTTTTAAACCTGGCTAATTTCACTTTACATAATATTTTCCAGTTCTGCCCATTTGCTGCAAATATCAAGACTTTGTTTTTATAGTTAAATGCTAATCCATTCTCTCTCTGTCTCTTTCTCTCTCTCTCTTTCCCTCCTTAATGACTAGCACCTTCAGCCCACAACAATTGATACCTTTATAGAAGACAGGAAAGGGAGATTTTGACACAGAGGAAAAGCATATGGAAAACAAGTACTGTGTGTTGATGAAGTTAGAAAGTGGAGTAATGCAGGTGCAAGATCATTTTATAACCTTCTTCTTAATAATATTCAGACTTTCCTTCTAGTATCTACTCTTCTCCTTAACTGGCACTTGCTTCGGGCCATCCAGTCACAGTGAATTTTAATAGTCTTGTTTGAAATGCTGGTAAGAATTTCTGTGTGTTCTTCTGGATATTAATAAGAACACATGTAGTCTTGATTTTAGATGGCAACTTATTACCAGGAGAAGTACCACTTATAGGTACTTCTAAAAATGGCAGAATAAAAAGATGGGAGGAAATTGAGTCCTTGAAGACATTATTGTGTTACTAGGTCACCAGTATCTGAATGTTTCACTTAAGTGAGAATATGAATTATTTTTTGTTTTAGCCAGGTTGCATCAGATTTTCTGTTCTTTGCAGCATAAAATCTTGCTTTATATACACATTTGTTGGCAACTCAACTGAATAGTGATAATTATAATCAAGTATTTAGATATGCTAAAAGTAAGTACTGTAGATTGTTGGTTTTTAGAGTGTGGCCTATAGGCCAGCAGTAACACTGTTACCTCAGATTGTGTTGGCAAAACAAATTAACATGGCCTACTCTAGATTTACTGAATCAGAAGCTCTAGGGGATGGTGTCCAAGTAATCTGTGCTTCCACAATGTCTCCAGGGGATTCTGGTGCATGTTAAAATTTGAAAGTGGCTGCTATAGAAGTTGAGGAACTGAGGGATGCATGTTTATTGAAAGATAGTGAATGACTTCATGGGGAAGATAAAATAAAATAATAACAGAGCAAGCTATAATTTTGAAAAGGAGACTCTTAAGGTATTATGAATAGAGTCACAGAAGTAAGAATGAATATGGTCTTTATGGGTCATTTTCTGACTAATTGTGACACAAAATAGGGAAGAAATAATATTGCATAAATGATGAGGTGGGAGACAGTTGGCGGTTGACATTCACTTTTTATTTTTGCCCTGTTACTCTCCTTCCATCTGAACTCATTGAAAACCTGAACAATAGAGTACATTATTAGTATTCTTCATTAGAGGTATTGCATGTTACAATCAAGTCATAGAAAACTAATGGTGTTTTCTGATTTATATTGGTATAAGTAGGAAGGCCTCTTCCTTGGAATTAAAAAAATGCTTGAAGGGAAATACTTTCATTTTCTGCTCAACATTTAACATTAGCAATGTGATAACAGCCATGCGACTTTAACATGCTTTGGCACTGTGAGATATTAGGTACACTTTGTTTCTCTTCCTTTCATTCAATATTTTATTGGAGAAGTTTTTAACTTAAATACTGATGTCATGTACAAGGTTGTATATCACCTGCCCACGCTGCCTGCTTAGTTTGCTAATGTGCGCTTGCTGGAACTGTTTACATTCTACTCTTTTCCCTAAAGAACTATAAGCCATGCATAATGATGCATGCTGTGGAATTATGTAATGGAAACTGACTTTGACTCAGAGAAGCTGCTAGAAAATGAGAGACAAGCAATTTATAGCTAAAATGCTAATAGATACAAAAACCAAGCATTAGACCTTCAATTTGATTTTCTGAACCTGTCTAGGTTTTATGTTTATGGTTGTGGTGGTGGTTGTGGTGGGTATGTGACAGTGGGGCCGAAGGGAGAGAAGGAGGATTTCAACCCCACAATGAAAACAATTTTTCCTTGTTAATAGCCAGGTTTTTCTTAAGGTGTGCCAGAACAGTGAATAGATATTTCTAAAGCACAGGCTCGGCTCAGTGTGTTTAGTTATTATTTAATTTGTCTTAATAATAGGGCTTCATTTTAGAGAGAATTTAATTTAATGATTTTGATACTGAATGACCTTTGTGTGGCAAAGACCTCTGTGTGTGTGTGTGTGTGTGTGTGTGTGTGTGTGTGTGTGTGTGTATATATAAAATCCAAATAATGCAAGTAGTTTTGGATTTGAGCCAAAACATCACAGCACCAAGCAGCTAAGGCTACTTTAAATCTGCTCGCTTTGCAGGTCAAATTGAAGGACGACTGATACAGGCAATAAATCCTCCTGTGCCACTTTGGGAGAACAAATCTACCAATGAATCACCTCTGTTTAATGTTTGTTTAGATAGAGTGGGTTTTCATTTGACTTGTTTTGAGGTTCTAAAATTTAATTTTTTAAAATTTCTTTGGGGATTGGGTAAAGGAGTGACTATAGGAAGAAAATGTTCAAATCAAGGGATACTAGTGAGATGGAAGCCCTGAAGAAGTCATTTTTAGCCTCACACTGTACTTGAAAGAGTAACTTGGAGTTATGCTAGCTTGTTCCCTGCTAGGACAATTTTTGCAGAGAGAATGGTTTCCATGGGTACTGGCTGGTGAAGACTTTTATATTTCTAAACCTTTGTTGGAAAAGTACTGTGTTTCAATAAACAACACAGGCTTGATAATTATTCTCTAATATCTTACAGTCTTGGCCCAATTTTTACTAGCTCTGGACCATGAGACTAGTTGCTCGAAGGATGAATTTTCATGCTGTTTCTCTTCCTTAGTATGGAATTTTCAAGTTCTGGAATATTTCTAATATATGCTTTTAAATGCTACATTTTTGAGTTCCTTTTCAAACATGAAATGCATCTCTGGCACTTGGTGTAAGTTATTTAAAGTAAAAGGAAGATATATAGTCTGACATACCCTGTGGTGTCTTTTGTGAAGTATTTAAAGTGAGATAAGGCCCTGATTCAGCCAGAGCACTCATGAGACAGCTGGCAGGTGTATATATTTTGCACAACTACTAAGTATTTGACACTGTAAGAGTAATGATATAACGATGACAAGCATTTTAGATTATGTATACATATAACTAGTTTGCTGACTTCATTATACTTAACTTATAAAATTTACTGTTTGTTAGTTTTCCAGAACTAATTGCCCAGACTTGTGCTATAGGTCTGCCTCTATCTTCTTAGTGTATTTTTGGGTAAGTCTTACTTTCTAAGTTTCAAGGAACTGAGGTGGAAAATAGTGATAGCACCAATTTTCCTCATTCATAGTGCTATTGTAGGTGTAGCTAATAGTCCCAGTTTTTATCTAAGCTGGTGATTACCTACCTAATCATATAAGCCTGGGTACATATAAGACTATCTACTGCAATCGATCTAATGCTTTATTCATTTTTGTGTCCTTTTGCCACTTAATTTGATGACCAAGTTCACAAGCAAGAGGAATCACCTGCCTGTTCTACTGAAAAATCAGCCTTTCATATCAGTTACATAAAATCTCTACAGCCAAGGTATCAGCCTGTTTGGATTATTATAACAAAACACCATACCCTGAGTAGCTTGCAAACCACAAAAATTATTTCTCAATTCCGAAATTAGGAAGTACAAGTCAAGGTGCAGGCAGATTCATTGGTGAGGATCTACACTCTTGTTCATAGATAGTGCCTTCTACCTATCTCCAAACATGGTAAAAGGCATAAAGCAAAGTGATATGTGTGGTGGGAGCATGTAGTCTTAGCTACTCTGAAGGCTGAGGCAGGAGAATCACTTGAGCTCAGGAGTGCAGGGATATTCTGGGCAATATAGTGAGGCCCTATTTCTTTAACAAAAACAAACAAACAAACAAACAAACAAACAAAGAAATCCAAAAGATCTTTAGCCTCTTGTAAAAGGGTAATGCCATTCACAAAGCTCCACCCATGACCTAATCACTTCTTAGAAGACCTACCTCTTAATACCATCATATTGGTGATTAGATCTTAACATATTAATTTTGGAAACAAGCAAGCATTCAGATGTGAGTATGAAGTTTCATGACATTTAGTGCTGCCCACATGGTAGCACGGTCCTTGCCTGAGGGATGTTTATTAGGAGTACTGTTTAACTGTAGCAATTCTCATTGCATCAAATACTGAAAGCAATTTTTCCTCATAGCAATGAGTGCAATTGTCCTTGAAAAATATGTGAAAAAATAAAAAGAGGAAAATAAATTTCCCTTGAATATCACCAAGAAAATTTGATCATTTTACCTCTACTTCTGCTTACAGAGCCCACTTAGTTGGATTTGAACCACTTTTCTAGCTTAAGTCAGTGAAACAAACAGCCTTGTGAAATATATGCTTTCTATTTATCTTTATATCACTAGGATTTTTTTTATATCTTTTAGGATGTGAAAACAGTTAAGCAGGAGTGCAATTTTATAGGCTTATCAGGTCATTGATGGAATCTGGGGATAGTGTACTTCACTTACACATCATGTGTGAAAAACAGAATCAGACACAAATCACAGAGAAATGCAGTTAATGTTCCATGAATTTATAAATCTGGAGCTGTGAATAACACTGGGACCTCTAATGGAAACCTCTAGCTTTATAATTCAGCAGCTCCAAGGATTAATTTTACCACACAGAGCTTGGGCTGGGAGCTAAAATACATACACAGACCATGGAGAATAAATGAACACATTCCTGCATAGAGATTTGTAAATATACCGTGGCAAAACAACTGCATAAGAGGCCTTTTGATTGTCACTTTCTAACTGCACACACAATGTGCAGTGTTCAGCACAATAAACTCTTTCTTCAAATCAGACCTCAGTGTTTAGTAATAAGATAATTAGTCCTATAAAATTATGATTAGCAGCCATTAAGTCATGTGATTATATGAAGTCACGTGTCTATTTTATAGATGAGGAAACTGAGGCAAAATCATGTTAAATACATTGCTAAGGGCCATGAAGCCAGAGTCAATAGACTAGGAATTTCTAATTCCTTAACTAATTCTCCTTATTCAATCAACCTATCTATTGGAAGAATCCAGTAAAAATCATCCATTTTATTTTACTCCTTCACACAGATGATTGTCTTAGGTGGCAATAAGTACACCCAACAAGATGTAGTGTTGAAAATGGTTGTGGGAGGAAGGCGTCATGTAATATATGTCATGTCCACTTGGAAAAGAATTTATCAGAGATAGAACTTCCTGTGAACTATGCATCAGTCTCACAGAAAAAGGTCAGGCTTCTGCTTTCCATTTAATGAACTAGTTTTTTGTACAACCACAGTGGACTTCTGATTTGTTTTACTTTTTCTTCTTAATATTAACAAATAAAGTAATTTAAATAAAAAAAGAAAAAAAAAACAAAAACAAAACTGCCACCTCACGTGGAGGCAGCTGATAGGCAGCTTTGTGGTATGACTTAAAGGAATTGGAGAATCTGTCTTTTCCTAAAAACCAATGTAAGTCTATTCTTCATTTTATTTCATTTATACCACATTTTTATTAGAGACCTTTAAGTTTTTATTCTGCATTAATTATAGTTTTACATAAAGGTATGAAAATACTAGACTCATGTAATTTTCAATAGGCCTCCTATAATGTTAATATCTTACATAAAGTATAGTGCATTGTTAAACTAAGAAGTTTGCATAATACTTTAAGACCAAAGATTTATTAAGATTTCACTAATTTTACATATAATCATTTGTGTGTGTATGTGTGAGTGTGTGTGTGAGTGGGTGTGTATGCATGCACATATGTATGAAGTTCTATATATTTTATCTCTAGGTTTATTCTTTTATTTTAAAGCAGTTATTCCTACTGCAAGTATAACCTCTTCCTACTCGGAGAGGTAGCTTATTGTAACAGAAATAACATGGGCTTTGGAATTTGACAAGCTTCAGGATTAATCTTAGCTTTGCTATTTCCTAGCAGATTGTGTGATGTGGTTTTGGAGAAATCCTTTCATCTGTCTGGGCTTCAATTTTCCTGTCTATAAAATGGGAATAGTATCTCCTAATTCACGTCGGTTTTGTAAAGATTAAATGGGATAATATATATAGAAGTGTCTGGCCTATCAAATGCTGTTTCCCTTCAACACTTCTCTTTGCTTTAGAAGGATAGCATTTCAAAATGGCATTTTTTTAGCATCTTACTCTTTTGTTTTTTAAAAAAGAAGACTTAATGAAAACAGGTAAATGCATTAAGGTAAGTCCAAGAAGAGGAAGGTTAGAGGTATCAAAGAAATATGTAAACAATTTTATAGTTTTGTTTGGTACTAATTCTGTTTCAGGTGCTTCGTGGGTGATATAACATGAATATTTATATGTCTACTCTTTGTTTTTACTTTGCTAAGCATTACTAATCTAAAATATTGAATAAATATCACAGTCATCCCTTTATTTATGGCTTCTTCTTTAAAATGGGGTCTCATTATCTAATTCAGAGTTGCCTTGAACTCACTATGAAGCCCAGGTTTGCCTTGAACTCGAAGTGATCCTCCTGCCTCTGCCTCCCAAGTTCTGAGATTGCAGTCATACACCATCACACCTGGCCCTTTATTTATGTCTTACCAAGAAATTCTGCTGTTACTATTCTTACCATGATTCTGAAATCACTGTATTAACTGGAAATCAGAGGATGTTTCAATTTTCTATATGAATTTTATAATTGTAAATTCCTATAGAGAAAATCATCAGACATTTTAACTAGGATTGCAATCATTTGGAAAACAATTGAAACTTTACTATGATAAGTTTTCTAATCTATGAACATAGCATATTCCTGCATTTTTGGGTTAAGTTTTTCTAACTAATATTTTGGCATTTATGGCATATTGGTTGTATACATGTTTTGTTATGTTTATATTTAAGAAGTTGATGTTTTGGTGATGACTATATATACTATCACTTCATTGCTATTGTAAAGAAATACAATTGATTTTTTTGCATTGTTGTATTCTGGAAACTTGTCAAACTCTCTTATTATCTTAGAAGCTTTTGAAAAATTTCTTTAGGGTTTTTAAAATCCTCATATTATTTGTGAATAGCACTGATCTTATTCCTTCCTTCCCCATATGCATCTGTTTATTAATATTGGCTTATTGCTCTGGCTAGGACTTCTAATTTGTTGAATGACATTGATAAGAATAGACTAATTTATTTCTTTTTATTTTAAGTAGAAACTATTCAGTTTTTCATCTTGAAGTGTATTAACTGTAGGTTTTTCAGAGATACCTTCTATCAGGTTTAGGGAACTCTGTTTGAGTCCTAGTTTGCTAAAACTGTATACATAAGTGGATGTTTAAATTTGTCAAAAACATTTTCTGCATCTATTTTGATGAAATAATTTGTTCTTTAATCTGTTGATATGGTGAATAACCTTGATGACTTTTGAATGCCAAAACTGTCTTACATTTTCAGGATAAACCACAATTGGTTATGATATATGATCTTTTTATTTATTTTGAATTTGCTTGATAAGATTTTTACTTAGAATTTATAAATATTCATGAAACAGGTAAGTCATGAATCTTGTCTTCATCTGGTTGAGTATCAGGATAGTGCTGGATATACTCTTTCTTCTTCTATTTATTTGGATGTACTGTGTTATATTTCCCTAACTGTTTAGTAGAACACACTGAAACTATCCAGGTAGGTACTTATAGTTGTAGGAATGTTTTTGTTGTTTGTGACTGTGATGATATGGTTTGTGTCTGGGAGTCTCCTCAAATCTCATGTGGTTATGAGTGTTGGGCCTTTCCAAGGTGACTGAATCTAGTGTTTGTGGTTGGTTCATTGCCTAGTTCTGGGATTGGCAGTGTCAGTGCTGCACCCTTCCAGAGGCCAGCATGAAATATAAGGGAGAAAAGGAGGTGTGTTTTTTTCTTTCTCCGTTTTGGATGTTGTAGCTTGCAGGTGCTGTGAATGGTTGCCCCTCACCTATGCTACCCTGTCTTGAAACCAGCTGAGTACAGACTAAAACGTCCAAAAACAGTAAGCTAAATAAACTTTTCTTTCCTTCATTTTGGGTATCAAGTATTTTTGTCTCAGCAATGAGAGAAAAGTAATCAAGGCAATGAGGTATGGGAAATCAAAGCAGGGGCCATTGTATGCTAAACATATACTGTACCACTGAGCTGTACCACAAGTCCCTTTTAGAAATATGCAAATTGGAATTCTGGAGATGACAGCTTGATAGGTAGCTGGGTGGAGAGCCTCTCTGAGAAAAACAACTCAGATGCTACAATTTAACAATATGGAGAAGATCAGACAAAAGGAGAGGGATTCTCATGACACAGGAAGAAACTGAGGAAAGAGTAAAAGAAAGAAAGGAAGGAAGGAAAAACTTGGATGAAAGGCTGGAAGCAGACGCGCTCACTGGGACCAGTCCTATGCTGTGCTGGGTGCATCATGGAGTTGGACGTTTCACAGTCACACTGAAGCCACAGCCTCGGAAATCGAGAGTTGGTGAGTCTGGGGCCTCTGGTGGGAGGACGCAGTGCAGCATAGAGCGGAGCCAAGGTGGAGAACTGCATTAATTCGCAGAGAGTGCTGGAAATTGGGTCCCGTGGCGGGGGAGGGGGGGTTGGCTGGAGGACATATTGGAGTTGGGCAGCATAGACCTGAATCTGGAGCTGCAGTGGCATCAGTCAGCTGCCCCTGGCCTAAAGACTGGCAGGACCTGTTTGGGCTGAGGCATGGACACTGGTCAGGATGCAATAACCAGGGACAAAACTGCCCTAAACCCGTGATGTCTGTACATCACAGTCTCTGTACAGCAGAGACTAACATGCTGAAGGCACTCGCCGGTTGACTGGCTCAGAGAAGAGGGGCCAGCCCACATTCCTTTCATGCACACAGGTAACAGCAAACTGGAGAAGGTAGCAAGCCCCCAGCCAGCATACTTTAGAAAACAGTAAGCAATATGGAGCGGGCCTGAGACCTCCACCATTCACCTGTCTGAAAGAAACCAAAAATATGACAAGAGAAAAAAATAGTAAAAAGCCTCCAGCCACTGACCCTGGGAAAATAAGTCCAGGAGAGATCCAATGCAGCAATCATGCAGTATTGGCCACAACATTAGCAGACATAAAGAAATATATTTGTGACCTCATAGATGAACTTAAAACTGAAATTCTAATCCAAGCAAAGCAAGATATAAACAGATTAATAAAAGAAATTCTAAGCTTCTCTCAAGAAGACACAGATGGAAGAATGGAGGAACCCAGAAAAAGAAGAGAAACATTGGGTGAATAATATAAACAAAATCTAGAATACATGAAACAGATCCAAAGAGATTATCAGGAAATTAAAATCTCCATTGAAACCTGGCAAAATTGCTTGACAGAAACTAAAGTTAGCTTTTTAAAATTTGAAGATAGATTTGCAATTTGTGATCGTGAAAAAAAGACTTCTTAAAAATAACAAGGAACAGTACAAAGGCTAGAAGACAAGAGGATCCATAATTTAAGAATAAAAAACATGAGCAAGGAAGCAGAAGTAACCACAATGAAATACAAAGACTATTCACAGAAATAATTAAGGAAAACTTCCCAAGCATAAGAAAAAGAAATGATATCCAGATAAATGAGGCATACAGAACTCCAGCCAGCTACAACCAAAACAGATCTACACCCAGACATATAATACTCAAGATCCCAGAAATTCACAAGAGCAGATTATTAACCATGGTCAGAGAAAAGAAGCAGATTACCTATAAAGGAAAATCCATCAAAATAATGACAGACTTCTTACACAAATTATCAAATCATGGAGAGCTTGGAGTGAAGTATTTCAAGCCCTGAAAGAAAATAATCTCAAACCCAGATTGATATGTCCTGAAAAACTCTCTCTCAAAATTAATGGAGAAACAAGATGTTTCCAAGACAAGGAGGAACTGTGGGAGTTCGTGGCCACCAGTTCAACCCTACAAAAAATACTGAAGGACATTCTAGGGAGAGATAAAAAAATACAGGATTCCAGCAACAGTGGCAGAGAGGCCTCAAAGAATGGGGCAGAGAGTGGAATGAAGGAAAAAAGTGGACAAATAATAGCAGAAAAATAGAATAGCAGAGATGAGGCAGAGAAGGTTGGCTATAATCTCTACTATGGATAGCGCTGATACACTAAAAAAGAAGCAGGCAGAGTAGATCAGGAGATAGGATCCATCGAGATGCTCTGAATAGGAAATATAATCTACCTGAAAGAGGGTTAATAAACTGAAAGTCAAAGATGAGAAAACGATGTTCTATGTGACAGGAACAAGAGAGAATTATGGACAACTTGTCCAGCAGCTGCAGATAGGTTGGAAAGTCATGAAACTTTTGTGCAGTGGAGAACTACTCAGCTATAAGGAAGACCTTGAGGCTTTAGTTACTAAAGGAATACAGCTCAAGATCAAGCTCAAGGGTAAAATCTCAACACCATCTAGATAGATAATGGGTTGCCTCCCCAATCTAAAAACTAAAGAATTTAGGGGGGCCCAAAATATACAAAACACCTGAGGAAGGGTAAGGGGATGAATTGTCTAAAAAAGGAAGGCAGGGGACATTGTTAACAGTGTATCAGGATTTAAAAGCCCCGTTAGTCTTATTGCTCTGTTTAGTTTGATTTTATTTAGTACGTCTACTCATACTAGATTTGAGGGCACAGACAGCTACCCCTAAAATAGTAGGATATACTACAGTAAATATCCTTAATTCCCTATTAATTTAAGCTGAAGCCCTGTATTACTTACATTGTCTTTCTATGACTAATCTTATTTGAATCTGCTTTGTTAGACCGCTGTCTCATCTTGACTGATTTTATTCGAATTTGATATGCTTGATAGTATCAAGTGTAAGAGTAGAGGTTACTACTCTGAAGATGGCAAGATGTAATAAGATACCCATTCTGGGTTGATTATTAACTGCTTTTGAAGTCCTACAGTGTCTTCAATGTTGTGTTTTTATTAAAATTGCTATGTAATGCTATGTTCAATTATATCTGTCTGATGATGTAGAAAATTCTATTGAAAATCATGAGACAACATAATAACTATGTAGATCATGTAATATTGTGGTTTTATGTCTTTTTCATTTCATGTTTTTCTAGGAATTTGATTGGTTGTATTTTTTTTATCTGTTTTTCCCTATAATACAAAAAAGGATAGGTATACATGTAGAGATTTACACATGTGGAGAATTTGTAAACAGTTTTCAGGAACAGATTATATAATGCACGATGTAAGAACAGATAGTGTGAAGAAGAAGAGACACTAAGATACCCAGTGCTAATTCTGTAGCATTATGATATAAAATCTAGCAGTACTATTATTCACTGTTCAGAGTGATATTAGTCTAGTCTCTTATGTTTAATTTCATCATATGTAAAGATATGGACAGCTACTTTGAAGAGAACAAGAAACATTATGGCAACCATTGTTGATTTCCCTAATGTCTGGTCTTGAAGACCTAAAAATCCTTCATCATCTTGTTCTGATTAGTTTAATACTATAATGTTCATTATGTATTCATTGTGTGTGAAGATGTGGACAACTGTTTTGAAGAAAACAAGAGACAATATGATAGATAGTGAAGATCTCCAGTGGACTTGCTTTGAAATCCGTGTTTGTTAAAATTGTTTCCTTATGATCTGTTTTGTTCTGTTTACTCTTTAAAATAAAAAAAAAGAAATGTAAAAATTGGGGATACTGGGAAGATGGTGGATTGATAGGTAGCAGGGTAGAGAGCCTCTCTGAGAAAAACAACTCAGATTGGTAGAATTTAACACCATGGAGAATACCACGCAAAAGGAGAGGGATTCTCATGGCCCAGGAAGAAACTGAGGAAAAAGAAAAAGAAGAAAAAAACCATAGATGGAAGGCTGGAGCTAGATGCACTCTCACCGGAGCCAGTCCAGTGCTATGCTGGGTGCCTCTGAGTCAGATGACTCAAGGTCACGCTGAAGTCGTGGTCTTGTGGGAAATTGGGGGTTGGTGAGCCCAAGGCCCTTGGTGGGAGGATGCACTGTACGTGAGAGTGGAACCAGTGTGGAGAGCTGCACTGACCCGCAGTGAATGCTCGGAATTTGGTCCTGTGGGGAGAGGTGACCAGCTGGATGACATACTGGAGTTGGGCAGGATAGGCCTGATTCTGGAACTGCAGTGGCATCAGTCAGCCACTCCTGACCCAAAGTGGATTGGTGAGATTTGCTTGGGCTCGGTCATGCCCCTGGTCAGGACCCAATAGCCAGGTACAAAACTGTCCCAAACCTGTGACATCCACATGGCACAGACTAACGTGGTGAAGGCACTCACTGGTTGAGGGGCTCAGAGGAGAGGGGCCAATCCACGTCACCTCTATGTGCACCTAACCGATCAACAGCAAACTGGAGAGGGCAGCAATTCCTTAGCCAGCACACTTCAGAAAAAACATAAGCAATATGGAAAAGACCTGAAACCTCTACCATACACCTGTCTGAAAGAAACCAGAAACATGACAAGAGAAAGAAATAATAAAAAGCCTCCAGCCACTGACCCAGGGAAAATAAGTCCAGGAGACGTAAATACAGAAGAGATCAAGGGCAGCAATCATGCAATATCAGACATGGCATCAGCTGACATAAAGAAATATCTTCATGACATCATAGATGAACTTAAAACTGAAATTCTAATTCAACTGAAGCAAGATGTAAGATGATTAATAAAAGAAATAAAAAGCACCTCTCAAGAAAACAAAGATGGAAGAATAGAGGCACCCAGAAAAAGGAGAGAAATCTTTGATGAAGAGTATAAACAAAATCTAGAATCCATGAAACAGATTCAAAGAGATTACCAGGAAATTAAAAACTCTATTGAAAGCTGGCAAAATTGCTTGACAGAAACTAAAGTTAGACTTTCAAAATTTGAAGATAGATTGGCAATGTGTGATCATGAAAGAAAAGATCTCTGAAAAATAATAAGGAACCAGGAAGTAACAACACAATTTCTACAAAACGACAAGAGGATCTATAACTTAATGAAAAATGTGAGCGAAGAAGCAGGAGTAACCACAAATGAAATACAAAGGCTATTCACAGAAATAATTAAGGAAAACTTCCCAAGCATAGGAAAAGGAAATGATATTCAGATATATAAGGCATACGTAACTCCAGCCAGCTACAATCAAAACAGATCTACACCCAGACTTTTAATAATCAAGATCCCAGAAATTCATTGGAAGAACAGAATATTAAGAGTTGTCAGAGAAAGAAACAGATCACATAAAAGGAAAACCCATCAAAATCACAACAGACTCCTCGACACAAACCATCAAATGAAGAAAAGCTTGGGATGAAGTATTCCAAACCCTGAAAGAAAATAAACTCCAACCCAAATTGATGTACCCTGAAAAACTGTCTCTCAAAATTAATGTAGAAACAAGATGTTTACATGACAAAGAGGAACTGGGGGATTTTGTGACCACCAAACCAACCCTACAAAAAATACTCAAGGGCATTCTAGAGAGAGTGACAGATTACCAGGATTCCAGGAATAGTGGCAGTGAGGCCTCAATAAATGGGGCAGAGAGTGGATTGAAGGAGAAAAATAAACGACCAATGGCAGAAAAATAGCTTAGCAGAGATAAGGCAGAGAAGATCGGCTATAATTCTAACACAGATGGCCTTGATACACTAACAAAAAGAAACACAAGCAGAGTAGATCAAGAGATAGGGTCCATCGAGATGCTCTGAATAGGAAATATAATTAACCTGAAAGAGGATTAATGAACCTGGAAGTCAAAGATAAGAAAACGATGCTCTATGTGACAGAGAGTCAGAAATAGGAACAGCTCATCCAACAGCTGCAGATAGGTTAGAAAGTCATGACACTTTTGTGCAGTGGAGAAATACTCAAGATAAGGAAGGAAAACCTTGAGGCTTTATTAGGTAAAGGAATACAGCTCAAGATCAAACTCAGGGATAAAAAGGTTCAGCACCACTTAGGTAGATAATGGGTTGCCCCCCTAACCTAAAAACTAAAGGAGTTAGTGGGACCCAAAATGTATGAAGCACCATGAGAAAGGGAAAGGGGAGGAATTGTCTAAAAGAAGAAGGCAGAAGTCATTGTTAATGGTGTAACAGGATTTAAAATCCACATTATTCTTATTGCTCTGCTTAGTTTGATTTTATTTTGTTCCAGTCTGTCTACTCATACTAGATTTGAGAGCACAGACAGCTATCTCCAAAAATAACTATCCTTAATTTCCTATTAACTTAAACTGAAGCCCTGTATTAGTTACACTGTCTTACAATGACTGATCTTATTTGAATCTGGTTTGTTAGATCGCTATTTTGTCTTAACTGATTTTATTCGAATCTGGTATGCTTGATGGTATTAAATCTGAGAGTAGAGGTAACTACTCTGAAGATGATAAGATTCAATAGGATACCCATTCTGGTTTGATTATTAACTATTTTTGAAGTCCTATAATGTCTCCAGTGTTTTGTTTTTATTAATATTGCTATGTACTTCTCTGTTCAATTATACTATGCTTGATGATATAGACAATCCGATTGAAAATAATAAGAGATATCATAGTAACTACTATAGATCACCCAGTATTGTGGTTTTATATGTCTTTTTTGTTTTGTGATTTTCTAGGAATTTGTTTTGTTGTCTTGTTTTAAGTTGTTTTTCCCTTTGATACAGAAAGGATAGGTATACATATAGAGACTCATGCATGCATAGTACTTCTAAACAGTTTATGAGAATTGATTATATAATGTATGATGTAATGGACAGATACTTTGAAGAAAAAGAGACACAAGATACCCATTGCTAATCCTGTAGTGTCAGGATATAAAATCTAACAATTCTATTATTCTCCATTCAGAGTGATATTAGGATGTTTTCTTTTGTTTAATCAATATACATATGGTATGGACAACTATTTTGAAGAGATTTAAAGACATTATGGCAGCCATTGTTGACTTCCCTATTGTTTCATCTTGAAGACCTTAAAATGCCTTCATCATCCTGTTCTGATCAGTTTAGTACTATTTTGTTTGCTACGAATTCACTGTGTGTGAAGATATGCACAACTATTTGGAAGAAAACGAGAGACAATATGATAGACAGTGAAGATTTCTCATGTCTTGCTTTGAAATCTGAGTTTCTTAAATTGTTTTATTAGGATCTGTTTTGTTCTGTTTAATTTTATCCTTTTTAAAATAAAAAAGAAATATAAAATTATAATTACACATATTAATGACTTTAATTTTGATATTTCCCTACATATACGCATTGCTTGTTGATCATGTTTAGCTTCTCTCCCAGTCCCTAATAATTCTTTTACTTTCACTCACCTTTTTTTTATATTTGAAGGTTTTCTTTTATAAAAGAAAATGTGCAATACTTGTCTTTCTGTATCTCGCTTATTTCATTTAACATGATGCTCTCCAGTTTCACCCATTTTCCTCCAAATGGAAAAATTTTGTTGTTCTTTATAACTTAATAATATTTCATCATGCATACATACTATATTTTCTTCATTCATTCATTCATTGATGGATACCTGGCCCAATACATATCTTACCTATTGTGAATAATACTGCAATAAACATGCGTATGCAGGTATCTATTTTGAGTTGTTAGATCAAATTTATTATGCACTGTATACTTTTTTCAGAGTATGAGACTGAATATGAGTAAGTCAACAATTAAAAGGAATGTACTTAAATCCATAATAAAGACATCAGTTGAAATTTAGATATTATATAGCTGTATACCCATTTTAAATAAGAGAAAACTGAGAGAAAGCAAGAATAAGTATCTTGCCCTACTCATGACAAGTTATTTCAGAGTTGTTGCTAAAGTGTAGTGTGGCTTGACAATTCTTTTTTCTGGAGAGAATGCAAAAGAAAAAGAAGGGTAACTTTCTGCCTTGGAGAGTTTTAACCCAAGAATGACTCCATTTTAAAATTTTACATATTGGAATAGAGTATCTTCTATATTTACAATGATACAATGCCCAGAAAATTGGGCAATTAGAAATCACAGAGGGAATTAGCAGCTGTTGTTATGAAGAAAAAGCATGGGAATTGTTGCCAGATTTCATAAATCTTGGCATGTTTGAGAAAATGTCCCAATATGTTACGTATACTTATTCATGTGTGTAAACCTTTGGATTTAGTGGTTTGTCAATATAAATATGTTTTGCATTATAAGTTGGTCTTGGAGTGGAATTTCATGTTTATGATCTTTCAGAACCGCAGTATTGACTTTTTCTTTGATTTCTTTCCTTCATTTCTCCTATGCTTTCTCTTCACTTTTCTGTGGTGTACTAAGTAGTAGAGGGTGTCAGGAATGTGGTTAAAGCTATCAAGGTTATTCTAGTTCTTCTTTCTGTACCTGCCCTCCCTTCTAACTCTAGTGACAATTACCTTTTGAACTCTATCTCAGCCAGAATTTTAAGATCTAACCATATCAGTCATGCTTCAATGGAGTGGAAAAATAAGTGCTTTATTAAAAACTGAGAAGCCAGCAAAAAGCAGTTAGAGAACCAAACTGAGGCAATAACACAGCTGCTCTGATAACTGCTTATGCACATACTTCTTTTCTATAAAAAGTCAGCAAGCTGAAATACATGTCCTGAAATAAAAATATCTAAGGTAGATACATCATCAGACTGTTTTGTTTACTGAGGTTTTACCACAACCAACTTCTGTGACAAATGGAGAGATGAAAACAAAGCCATTATCGCCCTGTGAATAGACCTATTTCACAGTAGTTTGGTGAGCGCATGGTGATACCCTAGTTGGGTGGTGAGTCACTAACAGTGGTAAAGCAGCAACAGACTAATAAGGGAAGGAATGTGGATTTAAGTAGTATAGAATGATTCTGAAATATTTGCTTTGTTCATTTCTTCTAATATATGACATTCCAATTGTTAACCATTCCTTTGGTGGAGTCAACAGTTTTGAAGTTGGTAGTTTTGAAACTTATTTTTAATCAAATTAACTATTTGAAATGTTAAATGAAATCTTTCCTGGAAACCTGCTATACACAACAGATGAAAGAAGAATTACTCTGTTTAAAGCCTATCCACAAAGCACAATTTGGAAAACACTAACAAGGCACTCAAGATTCTTTTGAGAAATACATTATGTTAGGCTGTTTTCCAATAACATTGTGGGAAAAAGTAGTAAGCAATGGGCCTGGGGATTTAGCTCAGCAATGTAAGTGCCTACTTGGCAAGCACAAGGTCATGAGTTCAATTCCTGGTTCCACACACACACACAAAAAAGTTTAAAAAAAGGTAGTAAGCCATATCTACGAGTAACTTCTGCAAGCCAAATTTTTAAAGGGACATGGAAAACCTGAGGCTCCTTGATACAATTTCTAGGCTTCAGTGTTGCAACTGTAATTTGACGTCAGAGAACTTCAATCCATATTTATCTCTGCTGCTTAATACGTGAATGAACTTAGACAATGAAACTCATCAAAGTACAATTTCGTTCCTTCTGTACAGTGGGAGGAATAATATCTAACATAATTTTTACAATCATGCATAAGATAATTACTTTACCATGTACAATGAGCTATACAATTTTTAACTTATTGATGAATCTGAAAACCATGTGACATGAACCAGAAAGTGAATATGTCAGAAATACTTAAAGAATAAAGATTTGGTTATTATCTTTGACTATTTGGAGTTCTGATACATGGAAGAATTACATTTTTAGCTTATTCCCAAAAGTAGAACTATGATGAATATGTGGATATTTCATAGAGGAAAATTTTGGTCATGATGTGAAGGGCAGAGCATTCCTGCTCCCTGTGTAACAGTAAAACGAAAAGTTCCCAAGTCTATTTTCATATATTCTGGATAGGGGAAACAATATATTTCTTAAATTGCACACTTTCTGCTTACAGTGCTTTTGGCAGGCCAGGGATGCTCTATGTCAAGCTGGCAAATTACAGAAAAGCTGCAATTGCAGAACTTTTGCTAGTTTTTTGTGTTGCTCAGTATATAAAGTAATTTTGTTTATGCAAACACCTTGAGGGATCTTTCTTGTGACTGATGATAAGAGTGAGATTCTCAAAACAAGACCCGAAGTGAGAAATTTTATAGAAAACAGCAAAATTGTCCTTTTACATGCAAAAGCTTTGTGCCAGAGAAAACATGGGAAATCTATGTATTCGTAGTGTGATACTATGTTTAGAGACCCACCACAGGGACATGAGACAGGAGGAAGAGGAAAAAAATTGAGTAGGAAAAATGTGAACATGAATCTTCATGCTAGGAATCCCTGAGAATATTGCCAAGAATGTTTGCTTTTGCAGAGAATTTCTATATTAAGGCCAAAGGTGATGCCAGAAGTCTGAAAGCTTCGGAATAATGTTATGTGGCTTTTTGTTCACCCTAGCCCAGACCATTTCAATGACTCTGACCTGCCTGTAACTGTATCTCAGCTATTAAAACAAATACATTGCCAGTGGTGATGGTCTCTTCTCTGTAATTAGTCTGGACCAGTCTCTGTCTCCTCAACCTTACTCTTGACTTGCCTGGTTCTCTACTTTCTAATTTGTTCCATGTCTTGGCTCCTGACATTTACTTATTTCAGTTAAGCTATTTCATTGTTATCTCAGTTCGTATTTGGGAAAAGATGTTTTCTCTTTCCTTCTGGTTTAATAACCTCTAGGAACTACATACTTCTTTCTCCTAGCTTTGTTGTACCGCTTGACTGTGTTTATTCTTTTACATCAGAATTCTTGTTATTTTTCTCTTTTGGCCATCAGGATATATGTTGCCGAATTTAAAACTCAATCACAATAATGATCTCAACTTTAGTTTGTGGGAGTTTTAACTCCCTTTCTCATTAATGATATCTAATTCTTTTGGCCATTATTAAACTATTTTATAGATATCTATATTTTATTGTAGATACTTCAAATTTTTTTGTTAATTGAAAGTGTTTAAAGTAAAAAGGAATTAACAAATGATGGTATGCTTTCCTGAAGGAATATTATTTCTATCACCATTAAAATTTTTTAAGTTCTGAATGGACTCAAATCCTTTGTACCTGTGATTTCTCCCATTACAAGACTGTTATAAATATTGGGGAAACAGTTTAATGAGGTGCCTATAAGTGCATGAAGAAAACAAGAGGGCCAAGTTTCCCTCTAAAATCAATGTGTGGATCAGGTAAATCTTTAACTCAAAAGAAAATGTAAGACCAGGATTAATGTCCTACTGTATTAGTACACCTAGAAAAGACTGAGTTAGTAGAAAGAGGGTATGGTCAATTCAGTATGTATACAAAAGAATTTCAGAAAGGAACATGGTGGCTATGTCCACTCAAGAGTGCTGCTGTGGAGATCTTGGTGGGTTGGTGAGAATTCTGGTGAGCCCTCCCTCCATCTGGGGGACCTTGGTGGTCCAGCAAGCATGGTAGTGAGCCTTCTCTCCACCTAGAGGACCTTGGGAGGCCTGTGAGAGTACTAGCGACCTCTCCCTCCATTTGGAGAAAACCAGGAGGGCCTGCATGACTCCCATTGACACAATATGGCACCAGCTGAGACAAACACCATGGGCAAGTGTGTCTGGTGGCCCGGAAAAGATTGAAATAGCAGTAACAATATAAGCCAACAGTCGATTCACATCAGTACTCCTAAGCTAGTCAGGTTTGAAAGGACTCACACATCTTTTCTCACAGGAGGCATTCAGGTGATTGGCCCCTCCCCTACATTGTGAGATGTGGCAACTAAGTGAATGCTAGCCAGTAGGACCCTGAATAACATGCATGTGACAGACAAGCAAAACCAGCAAGATTGACAAGACCAAAATATGAGCCAAGAGGTGAAAACAATAAGGCAAAAAAGCAAAATCCAATCTCAGTTCTCAAGCCCATCCATAACAAGTGCAGAAGACATTGGCATAGGAGAAATTAGAAGACACACACCTGAAATTTCTGAAAACATAACAAGTGAAGTAAAGAAAAATATCCATGAGGTTACTGAGCAAATCATATCAGAAATGACCTCTTGGGTGATAAAATAAATGACAACTTTAATGAAGGAATTGCTCAGCATAGCTAGAGAAGACAGATAAAAAATGCAGGAGCATAGGAAAATGATGGAAACCTTGAATAAACAATATAGGAAAGAAATGGAATGCATGAAACAGATTTAATGAAATATCCAGGAAATTAAAAATTCCATTGAAAGATGGCAATATCTTTTGAACAAAACCGAAGATAGATTTTCAGCCTTTAAGACAGGATTGCAGCTAGTGATCATTAAAGAAAAGATCTCTTAAAAATAACAAGGGGTTATAAAATAACAATTAAATAGCTCCAAGATGATGCAAAAAAAACCTCAATGAGACATAGGGGTCAATGAAAAAAACAGGAGTCAACACAAATGCCATGAAAAAACTACTTGCAGAAGTAATAGCACAAAATTTCCCAAGCATGACAACAGAATCTAAAATATAGATAAGTGAGGCATATACAACTCTAAACAACCACAAAAAATAAATCTACACCCAGAAATATAACAATCAAGATTCCAGAAATTCAGCACAAAAACAGAATACTAAAAGCTGTTAGAGAAAAGAAACAGATCATCTATAAAGGAAAACCCATTGCAATCAAAGCCGACTACTCAAGAAGATCTGTGAGTGAAGTATTCTAATTCCTGAAAGAAAACAACTTCCCAACCAGATTGATGTACCCTGAAAAACTATTTTTCAAAATTAATTGTGAAATAATATACTTCCATGACAAAGTACAACTGAAGAAATTCATGTCTACCAAACCAACCTTAAAAAGAATACTGAAAGATATACTAGAAAGTGATAAAAATGAACACATTTACCAGAAAAACAGCAGGAAAAAATCACCAGGCATGGCAAGCAGTTACTCAGGTGCAAAACACAGAAGAAATGGAGATAATCTTAGAAAATTTTGAATTACAAAAGCTAAATCAAGAAGTTATAAAAAATTTGAATACTTCACTATCAGTTAATAAAATTAAAAATGTAATTAAAAGCCTACCAAAAAAGAAAAGCCCAGGTCCTGATGGATTCACAGCTGAATTCTTCAAGATATTTAAAGAAGACTTAACATCAAACTCCTCAAACTTTTTAATGAAATTGGAAAGGAACAATTCTCCCTAATTCATTGGAGGCAAGTATTACTCTGATACCAAAACCAGAGAAGACCCAAACAAGGAAGAGAACTATGGGTCAATCTCCTGAATAAATATGGATTCAAAAATTCTCAATAAAATATTAGCAAATGGAGTGCAGTAAATCATGAAGGATATTATACACCATGACCAAGTGAGAGTCATGCCAAGAATGCAGTGATGGTTCAACATGTATAAATCAATAAACATAATACACCATATTAACAGAGCCAAAAACAAAAATCACACGATCATTCAAAAGATGCAGAAAAACTTGATAAAATCCAACATTCAGTCGTAGTAAAAACATTACAGAAAATCACAATAGCTCTGTCTCAATCTGATAAAACTTACCCATGACAATGAACAGAGAACATGATACTAAAAAGGCAAAAGCTGAAAGCTTTCACTCTTAAGACGGGAACAAGACAAGGAGGTCCACTAACAAAACTCCTATCCAATATAGCTCTAGAAGTGTTAGTCAGAGAAGTTAGATAAGAAAAGAAATAAAAGGAATAAGGATGGGAAAGGAAGAAGTTAAATTATGATTATTTGGACCTGATACTCTACATAGAAGACCCCCAAAAACTCCACCAAAAGACTACTAGAGTTAATAAGCAAATTCAGTGGTGTAACTATACAAAGTCAACATTCAAAAATAATTACCATTCCTGTACAAAAGCAAACTCATTGAGAGGGAAATTAGGAAAACTACAACTTTCACAATAGCGTCAAAAGAAATAAAATACTTAGGAATCAATCTAACAAAGGATTAAAAGATCTATATATTTAAAATTACAGTACTCTGAAAAAAGAGATTGAAGAGGATATTAGAAAATGGAAGGATATTCCTTGCTTGTGGATTGGAAGAATTTACAATGTAAAAATGGCCATATCCTTAAAACTATTATACAGATTTATTGCAATCCAATCAGAATACCATTAGTATATCTCACGAAAACAGAGAAAACATTCCTAACATTTATTTGGAACCAGAAGAGACCTAGAATAGCAAAGGCAATCCTGAACAAAAAAGGCAAGGCAAGAGGCATCACAATCTCTGACCTGAAAATAAACTACAATGTTACTGTGATAATATCAGCATGCTAATGAAAAAATGCAGACCTTAGGATTAGTGGAACACATTAGAAATGCAGACAGAAGTACAAACACTATCAGCCACCTTATCTTTGAGAAAGGGGTTAAGCATGTTTACAAGAAGAAAGACAGCTTCTTAAATAAATGGTGCTGAAAAAACTGACTTTCCACGTGCTGAAGACCAAAACTAGGTACATGTCTATCACCATGCACTAAAATGAAGTCAAAATGAATCAAAGATCTAAATATTAAGCAGAAACACTAAACCTACTGGAAGATAGGGTAGTTAAAAATCTTGAAGACATAGGGGTAGGCAAAGAGTTCATGAACAAAACCCACAGTGCATGGGAAGTACTTCAAAGAATCAACAACTGGGATCTCATCTTATTAAAGTCTTTTCACATCAAAAGAAATCACTAACTCAGTGAAAAGACAATCCACAGATTGAGAAAAATTTTTTATCCAGCTGTCCCTCAGGCAAAGGACTCATATCAAAAGCATATAAAAATTGAAAAAAAATCAGGTACCCCAAATTAAAAGATCCAGTCCCAAAATGGTCATCTGAGATGAAGACTCACCTATCAGATGAAGAAATATGAATGACAAACAAATATGTGAAAAAACTTTCAACATCGTTGCTCCTTTGAGTAATACAAATTAACACTAAGATTCCATTTCACTCTAGAAAGAATGTCTATCATCAAGTAATTAACCAATAACCAACCAATAACTAGTGCTAGCATGACTGTGGGGAAAAAGGGTTACACTTCTCCACATTGGTGGGAGTGAAGACTGATACAACTACTTTAGAAATCAGTGGCGATTCCTCAGAAAACTAGGATTGGAGATCCCGTCTGATTATCCATTCTTCTTCTGGGTATTTTCCCAAAAGAATTGAAAGTATCATACCACAGTGATGTATATGCACCCATGTTTGTAGTAGCATGATTTGTAATAGCTAAATCTTGAAAACAACCCAAATGTCCATCAACCATCAAAAAAAGATGTGGTGTCTTTATATAATGGAGTACTACTCAGCCATGAAGAAGAATCAACTTGAGCCTTTTATACGTAAATGGATGTAGCTTGAGAACATAGTCACAAATGAAACAAATCAGAAATGCATGTATAAACATCATATTGTTTCCCTAGTGTAAAAAAACTGAAACAATACATAAGATACTAAATGTATAGTAGATATTGTGAGAGTGAAATTGTGAAGGGTGAAGAGACTGCTTGGAAGGAAAGGACAGCTGGAATGAGGAAAAGGAGAAAGAAAAGAATGGGAATGATTATATTATATACAATATAGATAATTACAGTACTAATCTCTATTGGTTTGTCAAAAAGATTTATGCTTTTATCATTTGATCATTTTTTCATGCATATTTCTTATAATATGTACAACTACTTTGAATGTAACAATATGTAATATATTAACCATTGTTAATACCTTATTATTGTATTTTAAAATTCTATACCATAGTTTTGTTTTTTCCTTTTAAAATTTAAAAGAAGTTTAAGAGGTATTTTTAAAAGGGGATTTTTATACAATAGAATATTACTCAGCTATAAAAAAGGATGATCCTGAGGCCTTCATAGGCAAATGGAGACAACTTGAGGCAATCCTCATTAGTGAAATAAGTAAGAATCATATTTATAAATATCACATTGTGTCTCTAGTGTAAAAAGTAATAAGAACTGTAGGAGTAATAAAACCCAAAATGCGTAATTGCTATTGTAAAAAAGAGAGGAAAAGAAAGTGCTCTAAAGGATATAACTGCATGTATGTTTAAGTGTGCAGGATTGATAACCATATTACTAAGTTTTTGTTGGATAGTTGAACAGAACTGTTTGCAGTTTCGCTGTTTGAATGTCCACTTTGTATGCTTCACTTTTGGAACTTGAACAAGTATTTGGAAAAATGTTAAAAAAAATCCGAACATCCAAAGTGCATTGGTATTTAAAGAAATATATGTAGCATTAACAAATCGTAGCATGATCACATAAATTAACTTCTGTGAATTTAGTTGCCTAAGTTGGGCACACAAACTTGAACACTGTATGGTGTTTCTTGCCCGAGTAAGGCAAAGCGCAAACTAAAGGAAATATATAAAGGAAGAATAAAAGGAGAGGTGAAGCTCTCTTGCAGATGGGAAGGGTTCTAGGGAACCAAGAGTCAGGGTGACAGACAGGGATGGGAATATAAGTAGAGTGATGATATGTCAGGTCCAACGTCCTAATAATCTCATTTAATGTTTATGTGCCATAAACATGAGCTAAGATTAATATCAACAAGAATGAAAAGGGGAAAGGGAAACTATAGCAGGAGGGATAGGGAATGGGATTAAAAAGGAACAAACCGCATTATGAATATGTACCAACTCCACAAAATGAGTACAAAGTGCATGTATTGCAAACAGTACTAATAAAACAAAATTTAAAAAGTAACAAAAAAGGCTACTGCCATAAAGGAGCTTGACTCATATGTCTAGTGTATTGACCTATTATTGTGAACATCACAGTAAGATGGGTACATCAGGCTATCCATATCCGTTATGTATTTGATACATTTGCTTTTCCTTGGTATAATTTCAAGCACATCAGGTAAACCTGAGTATAGTGTGCCTTTCTCTGCACCATAACTACAGAGGGAAAACATGCTGTTCATATAAACTATGAATTATCTGGTGCTTGTGATAGTTAATTATCATTGTAAGTTAATAAAATACATTTTGTTATGATTTGCCTCCTCCACATGGTATTACTGGGAAATAATTCTCCTTTCATGCTGTCTTGATTATTGTCATCCGTGTGAGGTTTATATTTTGCTTTGTCAGTAAATGAATTGGCATTATGGTATGTAGCTTAGCTTGGGGAGTTTAATTAGTATGCATGCATTGCTGAGAGGTGAATTTACACTCGGTTAGCTGATCATATTTGGTTTCAGAGATTATAAGACAGAGTGCTAAGCCCAGGACCATGGTAAGTTCACCAAAGTAATGAAAACCTTCCTGTGAGACAGCCTAGGAGTCAGCATGTGGGCTATTTTCTCTAATGGCCTGCATGTAGCTGAGAATATGCATGGTTTCTAATTTATAAAATTATAGGGCTTCTAATAGTCTACCAGCAAAGATTTGTACTGAGGATATGATACATTTACACTGTATCATAAGTCTGTGACAAAATACTATCACATTAGCTTTTTTCTTTTTAGTGAAATTTATGATCTGCACAAAAGAATATGTGTAACACGTATGAACGTTACTTATCAAAATCAAACTAACCACTCTGAACCACAAGACTAACAATTTACCAGTACAGCTAAAATCCTTTCATTCTTCCTTGATCATTACCACTATTGGATCTCGAAGGTAACTTCTTCTGCCTTGAATTTTACATTTAGAATTTTCCTGAATTTTTAGAGCTTGTCCATATACAAATATTCCTATACAATTTTACTAGTTATTTGCTTATTTGGGGACTGCATAACAAACTGTATCATGCTGTATGAGTTCTTCTGGGATACACTTTTTTTTCATTCTAAATTGTATTCCAAGATTGTTTTAGGTTGTGAGATATGTCTATAATTAACTCATTTTCATTGTTTTATAACATTTCATTAGATGACTATGTCACAATTTGTTTATTCTGGTAGTGAACATTTAGAATGTTCCTGTTAGTATTGTTAGAAGCATGAAATATTCAAAAGGTAAAACACCTAGAAATAGAACTAATG
The DNA here is from genome assembly GCF_034190915.1 of Cavia porcellus. Classification (NCBI taxonomy): domain Eukaryota; kingdom Metazoa; phylum Chordata; class Mammalia; order Rodentia; family Caviidae; genus Cavia; species Cavia porcellus. Next base: position 82,634,100 of record NW_026947486.1, read on the forward strand.
CACAATAGGGTATATGTGTCCTCAAGTTTATTAGATAATGACAAGATTTAAAAATTCTCATACTGTCTAACATATTTATATTTATTTCAGTAATATCTGAGAGTTTCAGTTGTATCACATTCTTGCAGTTTTTGTGATTTTACATTTTGTTTCTTGTTTGCTAAGGAATTTCAGCATTTTTCATGTATTTATCAGTCATTCTGGTTACCTCTTCTGTGAAATTTTTGTTTGTTTCTTTTTTATTGGATAGTATTTTAAATTTGTTTCTGGAAGCTATTGATGTCATCTTCTTATTAACATTTTGCTGGTTTATTTATTTTATTTATCTTTGTCCAGTTTGTGGTTATTCTTTTTTACTTTCCTTATGTTGGCATTTTATCATCAGAATTTCTTAATTTTATGTGTTCATATTTATCAATCTTCCTTTGTGGTTTGTCCTTTTTATGTCCTATTTAAGGCATATTCTTCTGACACATTATCATTTAATGCTCAAAGTATTGCATCTCAAACTCCTATTGGCCTGATAGCTTGATCTTAGCAACTATTTCCTTCACTATATTTCTGGAAGTTCTTGTAGTTACATTATAAATGCACCAACAAACCTGCTACAACTGCCACATTCCGGTATCCATGCTTTTCTCCTGTTCCTCTCTCCCCTTCAGCCTGTGGCTACTGCCCTTGAAGCAGTTTACTGGAATCTTTCTAGAGTTAGTCTTTGTGTCATCTCTTGGAATATTGTTAGTGTCAGTGTATATAGCGCCATTTTTCAGAAGTACCTCTCTTTGGGTGAAATGTTGGGCTATTCATGTGGATAAGGGAGAATGTGTCTTTCTAGATAGGTACTCTGATCCTTACGCACCAAAGCTACATTGTCTGTGTGAAAGTCTCAACAAAACTAAAATCCTAACTAAAATACTTAACTAAAACAAATAAAACACCAACAGAATATATGCTGATTTTTATAGTCACAGCTAGTAGTTCAGTCATAATAGCACTTTGGTTCATGCGTGATCTAGTGACATTTTTCTCTTCATCCTTAGATTGGAACAAATTCACAAATAAATTCCTTGCTCAACCATGAGCAATCACTTATGATTCAGCATCAGGACACTTAATGTTTATAGTCAATTCATTTGCTTCTCACAGATTTTATTCTAATACAAAGTGAAGAAATTATCAATCTACATATTGTCATTGGCATAGTTTTGTTCTCTCAATTTCCTAAGAGCAAATATTTGGAGAGAAAGATCTACTTAGAAATTCTATGAACAAAAGATAGTTTTTGGAGATGATCTAGTATAAATTCATACTAAAATATTCTCTAACTAATCATAGTTCAGCTAAAGATATATCTAATTTATTAAGACATGCAGTTGAAATTCCATATAGCTTAGTAGTGAGTATAGAATTTTTCCAAATAAAGAAATAAAATAAGTCTTCCCAAAAACTGGCTGAAATCGAGACACACACACACACACACATACACACAAAGAGAGAGAGAGAGACAGATAGAGAGAGAGAGAGAGAGAGAGAGAGAGAGAGAGAGAGAGAGAGAGAGAGAGAAGGAGAAATACAGGCAAAGAAACTTCTTGTAGGCCTTGGAATAACTGATACTTCTATCTACCCAACCTATTCAGAGAGTTCTCAAGTGATCTTAATGCCTGATTCTAGGCCCTATACTTCGTTTCCATTAGTAATAAGATCCTGAAAAATAAAACCACCATTGATGTATCAAAATTGTATAAAATAAGTGGGGTAGGAGATGATTTGAAATGAAATAGCCCCTTAGTTATTTTGGTTGTGTTCTTGGCAGATTATTGGCTGTTTCAAGTACTTTGACATTCTCATGTAAAGTGTTAGCATCTATTTCCTCTGTATTCAAATTCATCTAGTCTCTGCTATGAACTCATTAGGAGTACAGTGGAAGATAGTTCTGTGCCTAGCTGACAAAATTATTTACAGTTTGTACGTGGGTTTCATGTATTACGATGTAAGAAGTCTGAATACACTGCTAAGAGACCATGTGGAAAGGCACTGAGACTCCATAGGTGGGAGAGAAGTTCTGAGTCTTGTTGGTTTTTCTTTTGTTTGTTTGGATAAGAGTTTGACAGTTTTGTTTATCTTTTCAAAGAACCAACTATTTCATTGCTCCTTATATTGTTCTTTTATTCTCTATTTCTGATTTAGTTTTACTTTTCCCCTCTTAGATTTCAGACTTTTTCCCTTTGTTTTTCTAAGATCTTGAGACATGTCAGTGCTATTTATTTTAAATCTCTCTGTATTTCTAATATTGGGATTCATAGCAACAATTCATTGTGCCTCACATGTCCTAGTAGATATGTCTCTATTTTCCTTTAATTCTAGAGTCTTTTAAATTTCCTCCCTGGTTTCTTCAATGGTCCATTGCTCATTCAGACGTATATCACTCAATCTTTATCTTTAGTCCATTTGATCTATAGTATAGTTCTGATCATAGTATAACTCTTTTGTCGAGATGTTGATTTTGATAATCTATATATTGGTAAGAGTAGGGTGGATGAAACTGATCACTGTTATTGTGTTGGGGTTTTTCCTTCTGTGTCCTATAGAATTTATTTTAAACAATTGTGTACTTAGATGTTTGGTGTAATCATTATACCTTCTAAATGAGCTACTTCTTTATTAGCATATATAATGATCTTTTCCTTCTTTGACCAATTTTGCCTTGAAATCTATTTAATATAGATACTCTGCTTAATTTGAGTTTCCATTTGATTGGAGTATCATTTACCATCTTTTGTCTTTTAGCCTGTGTGTGTCTTTGCATCTCAGATGAGTTTCCGGATTACATTTTTGTGACTGGATAATGTTCCATTGTATATATGTATATTAGAGTCTTATAACTCACAGTTTCCATATTTGACAATTTGTGTACTCACAAAAATTTACTCATAATCCTGGTGTCAATATCAATGATGCAAAAGAACAATTGCAATACTTTTGCAATCATCCTCAGAGCAAGTTTTGGTCAGAATTGCAAGAAACATTTTTATATTTAAAGGCTCATTGTCTTAGCTTGGGTTGAGCCAGGTGCCTTTTTGTTTTAGCTCTTATATTTTAGACAGATACCCTTTTTTCACTCTAGTGCTGTTATCAGGGCTCTGGGTGTGATGGCAGCTGTGGGCTCCTATAGGCTCTTTTCAGGTTCTTGATGCCCTGTACAAACAATTGGATAAGACAATACAAAAAGTAGTGAAGTTTTACATTTATTAAAGTTCTGAGAAGAAATATGCTCTGCAGAGTGAGTTAATTAAAGTTAGGAAAAGAAGTATATTCTTCAGGGTGAGAGCAAGCCACTGAAGAAAAAGCACAGTGACAACAAGGTTAATAATCGCCATCTTTTGTATCTCCCATTCTGACAACAGATCTAGGCCATTCTATCAGAAACCTGCTAGATTTCATGTAGGAAGAATTAAAGATAGCATCTTATGATTGGAGGGGTTGGGAACTGTTTTTATGTGCATGTGTCTTGGATCTCTACAATTGGCAAATTATACCCACTTGCCTACCTGGCTATCCATGCCCTATTCTTATGCCTTGGTATCATGGTTTTTGCATTTTTGTACTCTTATTGTTGATTTTGCTGTTTAAAATAACTCACACACATAGAGTTCAAGTGCTATCCAAAGTAGCTTGTGAAGAAAATGTATATAATACAAACTTTGTTCAAGTATTGTAGTTAGGGTTTACAAAGAAAAACATTTAACACAGGATGCATAATTTATAAGATTATTTTATAATATTCATCCAAAGACTCAAATGCAAAAGAGTGTGGGAAGTCTATCCCCACATTAGAGACCTAAAGAATACAGCCTTTGTCATGGCCCCATGCCTATGTCCTGAACAAGTCCAGCTGAAAGCCTAGAGCCATGACAATGTCCTCCACGAGTCTAACTGGGGACCTACTGCCCATTGCAAGGTCTCAGGCAAGTCTGATCAGGGATCTGCACTGAGAAGACTCAAAGGTCAGTGGTAGAAGCTAGAAAGTCTGAGCCAGGAGGATGAAGGGTCTGTGCCAGCAGTTTGAGGGATCTGCACTGAAGCCAGGAATCAGTACTCCAGGTAAAGACTAGAATCTTCCTGGAAAGAACTTCAGCCATCTTCAGTGACAGCAAGGACATGTGCTTCTCTGAGAATGAGAATAGTTGAGTTCATATCAGGAAAACTAGTTCTATAAGCTTCTCCAGGAGAATCAACAGCATACCACCTTGCCCTGATATCCATTATTTCAGGCAGAAGTTATTTAATTTATTTTTAAATGTTCTTAACAAATGTCTGCCCTTCATTTTCTCACTCCTCTACTCTCAGAGTTGTATTGGTGCTTCAGGGAGTCCCTTGCCAGGTCAAAACATTAAGAACACATAGTCTACTCTGTCTGGCACAGAAACCCATTCTGGACTTATGTCTTTAAGATCACTGTTAAAGTTATGAGCCAGTTGTGGTGTAGTTAAAATGCCTTGAAGCTCTGCTACTGTTCTTTACATCTCATTGAAGTGTTCTCTTGGTTGCTGCAAACTGACTATTTTCTAGAGTCTGTCAACATTCATTCTGACAGGTTTGTCAATAGTCCTTGGTGTTTTGTATAGGTCTGAAACCTTGCACCTTCCTATTATACTATTTGTGTAATTCTCACTGATGTCAGCTCTACCACATGCTTTTATTGCAATAAATATTTTGTTATCGCATGAGCTATAACAAGTTCTAAGCAGTCTGAAAGTTGCTGAATTGTGTTTGAGCAAAGCTTGCAAAAAGTCATTTAACTTCTTAGGAAGGACTTTTCTTTCTATTAATACTTTCTTCATGGCCAGCTACAATGGCTCTTAATAGAAGTTAATATTAGAGAATTCATCAGGATTTTAATTTCTGATTATTAGTAAGTAGAGTTCTTTCACAAAGGCTTACTTTACAGAGAGCTGTCCTCAAGTAACTGAAATTCACTAACCATTTAGCCTCATTCTAACAATACATGTCTTGGGACAGGAGGGCGCCTTCTGTACTTGTCATGAAGACTGTCTGTTTGGTTCCTCAGTTCAAAATGTTCTTTGCTTCTTATCATCTCCTCTGGATTGTTGTTTTATAAAGTGTACTAACCTTTTCTTCAGTAACTGATGAGAATGTCCAAGTATTTATTTTGTCTTTCCTGTCTTTCCATGATATATTATTAGCCAGTTTTCTGTTCTATAACCTCTCTGAATTCTTTTTTTCTCTGTTAGTACAAATTACATTTTGCTTGCTTCCCCCATTAAATATAGTCATAATTTCCAGACTATGTTTCTTGACTTTTTGTTTACAAAAACTAAGTTACCTATGGATCACCTCAGTCGATGAATCAGGTGTGTTTTTTGAGTTAGTTAATTATTTTTTTCATGGACCTTTGATGAAAGGCAATGTTAATTATATTCATCCTTGTTAGTGATTTCTTTGATTTATTGAAAAATTGGTTGAGTGTATTTGACTTAGCCTTAATGGAAAGAACATAAACTGTATATAACCTCTCCTGTGTGTGTGTGTGTGTGTGTGTGTGTGTGTGTGTGTGTTACATCTCATTTTCTTGGTGCCTTTGATGAAGAACTGATTTGAATATTTGTCATGAAAAAATAATGGCAAAAAAAGCGTGAAAGCTTATGTACCTATCATTAGAAACTTGGAGTATGTTTGAGTGCAGACTTTCTGATAACATCTGCCCTAAAGGGTGAGGATAATCCTTACAGTAAAATGTTTTGTATTAATGTGGATGATGATGCTTCTTTGTTGTAATTCATCTGCATACCTCATAACTCTGGATGAAGCTTTCTAACTTCTCATTACCTCTGCTATCTATGGGAAGACAAATGGATATCAACACTGGTGATGTTTTCTGTGCTATCAGCCAAAGGGCTAAAGAGTTTATAGAGCAATCTTCTATACTATGGCACTTTGCTTGAAGGTGGTTCAAGGCAATTAAACCATTATACCATTACTAATAAAATATTGCTATTAGTTATCAAGTCACATAGGTTGATAATCATATTTTATATACTATTTGTACATCATGTAACAGAGATATCACTATATCTACTTTTTATGTAAGAATCTTAAAACGGACAGCATTTGGAGCCAATTTGACCTAGATCGCACAGCAAACTTGTTCAAGTCAGGTCCTTGTGAATGAAAAATTCTTTCTTTACATGCTGTGCCTCAACACTTTTGGTTTTTTATTGGTACTGTATACACTTCCTTTTCTGTTTCTCTAATAGTATTTAAAAATCTAGTTCTATTCAAGCACTGTACTTGCATCTATTATTATTGAGACAATAGCCTTGCAAGGTAAATATTAGTACTCTAGTTTTAAAGAGAAGATAATCCTCCATTGCACCATGCTGCTTATAATTTTCAAGCCTCTTTAATTCTTTGTGTAGTTACCCTTGAGCCATGCTCTCAACTCAGGATAAGGAATATCCTCATTGTAACATCCCAGACCCATGTTCCTGACAATGCCACCATCTTTCTTCTATACACCTGATGACTGCTAATAATGTCCTATGCTACATTTCTGGCTTAGTAGCATTCCCTCAGACACCCACAGGGTTATTGCTTCCTGTAAATATATATGGCTTCCCCAAGCCTGGTCTTCCTCAAATGGGATGGAAATCCAGTGTGTGTGTGTAAGTTAGCTGGGCCCACAATCATGTCACTCCAGGAGACTTACAGACCAAAGGGAGCCAACACAAACAAATATGCTGATGCTCATGCTGCTTGCTATGCTGTGAGAAATAGAAGTCCTTTATCTTTGACTCAGGAGATTTTCATCACCTGTCAGCATCCATTAAACAGTATGACTTATTTTTTTAGGTTACAAGTAGAATAAAATCCTAGCACCTTCACAGATACTGGCAAATATTGTTCCTGAACTTTTCCAGTCAGTTGATCGGATTTAGCTGAATTGCCACCTTTGTATTCTGCTGATGGCTCTGGAGCTCTCCATGTTACTTCTCCTCTCTAGCATTCTGTCTTGCAAACTCTACTCTCCCTGTTCTTTGAGTTCCTTTTCTATTCAGCAAATTCTCTCAGGTTCTTTTTCATTCACTCTTTTTGCACTGCATCCTGGACTCTCTTTCCAGGTAATAAGTTGGTGCATGTTTTTGTTTAAGGAATCATTGTTTGTAGTTGTTTATGCACTATGTTTTCAAACTTTTGTTTTTATTGTATTTAATTTTTGTACTTTAGACAAGAAGATTCTCATTTGCATCTTGGTCAGAAATGAATGTTGAATCTTTGCCTTTTAAAGTAGAATTGTCGTGAGGAAACAAGTGGAAGGGCTGAGGATTTAGCTCAGTGGCTCAAGTGCTTGCCTGGTAAGTGTGAGGTCATGAGTTCGATCCACGGTACCAAAAAAAAAAAAAAAAAAAAAAAAAAGGAAACAAGAGGGAGAAAGGAGTAACTCGGATGAATCAGATGAATAAGTTAGGCCATTGATGTGACTAATTCCTCACATTCCTCTTCTTCCCTAAAATGTGTGGTAGTAATCAATTTATTTTTCCCCTGTAACTTTATAATTTGGATGGTTTAGAATTGATTTTAGAAAATTTTTAGTGGACTCTCTTCTACTTTCCCCTCTAGTAATTTATTAGCTACCATAACATATGAAGGGCTAAAAGTGCTATGAAAAAAAAGTTTAGAGTCACATTCTACTGGCAACCATTTTTCCCCAGCACCACAATTAAATTAGTAGACTTAGTAGAAAAATTGTGTGACTTTTCCCTTTTGAGTTTTTCATTTTTAGTGTCATACCTCAGGCAAAGGGTCTCATTTCTTTCCTCTGATTATTATGCCCATCCCCCAGTTGGTCTGTGCAGTTTTACTGTTCACATTAGTGTCAGGATAGTTTAAAAATAAACAGTAACAAAACAAATCTATGTCACTTTCCTCCCTCAAAATGTTTTCCCTTTGGATGTATAATGATGTCTAGCTTCCTTTATGCCTCTGAGTTTTTTACTTAAATTTTTAAATTTATTCTGTATATCATGGTCTCTACTATTGACAGGATTATAATGCAGAGCGACACTATTGTGATGTGCTCTTAATTGACTAGAGAGACCCCTAAGATATTAGTAAAGCACTTTTTTTTTGCTAGTCTTTGCTTCAGTACCTTGAGGACTCTTACCTAGTCCCTGATCCCTTTCTCTCTGGTGTTCTTCCTCTGTGTTCTGCTTCCCAGTTACCAGGAAAGGGTGCAGTTTTGCTCCACTGTGCCCTTCTGCCGTGATGTTCCTGCCTTAGATACAGCCTATCAAAGACTGAAAACACTGAAATTGTGAAACAAATAAACCTTTTCTTCTGTAAGTTGTGTATTGCAGACATTCTGTCTCAGCAATAAGAAAGTTAGCTAATATGTGCTCGAAACACCAACCAATTAACAACTCTGCCTTTAAAAAAAATACATTCAACTTTGCTCCACTTTAGTTCCTTTGCTTATCCTGTCTCTTTTGGGAAGAATATCTAATTTTGCCTAGTTTCAAAGATATTTCCTGACTATTAACTATACAATAAGTCTTCTTCAGAGAGCTCTAATTGTAATAAATTCTTTTGCCTCTTTATTTCCCATAAAACCTACAGTAGGAGACTAACCAGATTCTCCTTTGGCTTAGATGAGTAAATATCTGTCTCCCTTAGGAGACCAGAAGGCCCTGGAGGTCAGGTATTGTTTATTTCTGTCTATATTCATCAAAGCATCCATTTTACGGCCTTATAGATAGCACTTACTAAATAAATATTTGTTGGATAGAACTTGGTTACATAAGGAAATTTATTTAGCACATAGGAATAAATCAATAGTACTTTCATTCACTGCTACTTGCAAACTTGTCTGAGCTCAGTGAAATTTCACTGTGTAATTTATCTTTGCAGTTTGTGAAGATTCTCCTCTTCCTTTGTGGTCAGCCCACACTCAGAACTGTCATTCTGTCCCCTGAATGCATAGGCCATTACTTCTTCCAACTGTAGTAGACAATGTCTTTCAACAGTGGTTTTAAACCTGGTATTTCCTGTATTTATCAGTAATAATTTTTGTTTGTTTTTTTAACAATGCATTTTCCTGGATTCTACCCCAGAAACACTGAGTTGGAACATCCAATGCTGCTGCTTTGGATTTTGTGTGCTTAATAGACACCTGACACTTGATACTAAGTGCAGCCAACTTTGGGGCCAGTTCTATGCACTTGAGGCTGGATCATTTCTTTTGCTGGTTCTTCTATCCAATTTTATGAATCACCTACTTCTGGGACCCAGCTTTTAGCTAGCTAGCATTTTGAAAACTGGTTCTGATTTACATTATTTTTTAATTTATTTTTTAGTTCACGTGTAAAAATGTAATAAGTTGTACATATGACTTGATCCTGTGTAACATTTTGATGCATATATACATTGTTAATGTTTAACTCAGTTTTATACACGTCTGTCTCTTTAATAATTTATCACTTTATTAAGATGAAAACTTTCAAAATCTTTTCTTCTAGCTTTTAAAATGTTCAGTATATTTTTCTTATAATTGTTTTATGCACAACACACAGTAAACCTTCTTGTTCCTATGTAACAGTAACTCACTACCCACTGATCACCAACCCTTCACTTTCTTTGAGCTGATATATTTCATAACTCTTTCATTAAATTATTAGTGTCTTCTCTCAGGGATTTTCTTTTTGCATTAAAACATTACATAGACTCTTGAAGACAGTGTGGAAATTTTTACTTTTAAAGATTGGCCATATTTAGAGTTTTCAGTAGAAATAGAAATTTACTCCTTTAAAGAAAAATAATTTTTAAATCACTCTGGGACTTAAAAATTTCTGTAAGAATTACAGAAAATTCAGGGTTTTGTTATATTATTTTCCTGTTAATTGATTAAGCATTAAGAATAGGTTGGAATAAGATTGGAGGTTATAATTATCAACATCTCAAAGCAAGTTACAGGGAAAACAGCAAAAATAAGTAAAAAATAAATAAAATTAAATAGCTCCAAGGGATTTTGGTTGCTTTCTCTACAAGGACAACCAGTTTGCAAGTGGTTGAGAATGAATCAGAGTCACAAATTTGAGAATCATCTAAAACATTTCCTAAAAAAGTAAAATGTAACTCAGAAGGTTCCTAATAGGATGCCGAGGAATTGGTGGTGAGGAAGTTTAATTTCAGTTGAAATAAAAGGATAGTATGTGCTGGTACAAAGCTCCTATTCCTTAAATTTTCCCCAACTTTTATGATTTACTAAAATATTTATTTTTTATTAGTACATTTTTGCAGTGCATGATTACCTTCCTCATGGAGAGTTGGTAAATGTGACACATTTTAATTAATTTTTCTTTTTCCTTTCCTCTCCCTTTCCCTTCCTTCCATCTCTTTAAAACTCAATTTATTAGTATATTTGTCAGGATTTTAAAAATAGAGAATATGTCAATATGTCTTCCACTCCATCAAAATATATGCATTATAATACATATTTATTTAATTACATATAAAAGTGTCATAATAATATTTGAACATGATAAACATTATTATTTGGATATGACATGTTTCCTAAATGCCTCATTGTCTTCAAAGCTTGCTTTCTGATGAGCTTTTAGGAAGTGAATTGATCATGAGGGTTCTATCTGTAGAGTAATCCATTGATGAGATCATAATTTAATGCCTTTATGGAGAGGAGATCAAAACAGGAGGTGGGGCTTAGTTGAAAAGAATGGGTTAGGGGAAATCACTGGACAACCTTGCAGACTGTGTCTGGTCCAGACCCCTTCTGCTCTATTTTTTCCCCTTTCTTTTTGCTTCCTGGGTACTATGAGGCAGTTTTGCTGAAGCGTGCTCATCTGCAAAGATTTTTCTATCTTCCACAAGCCTAAAAACAAAAAAGAAATGGGTGACCATGTTTGAAATTTCTGAAACTTTGATCCAAAATAAACCTTTCCCTTAAATTGTGTATGTCACACAATGTGTGATATAACAGAGCCTTATAAAAATATATAGAAATACAACTAGATTATATATGTAGAAATTTTAATATTTTCTTTACAAACCTTAATGGGTTGTTTTAGGTATTCATGTTATTCCTATAAGCCATTTTTTAAAAATTTTATTTTGAAAGTGGTAAAATACAACAGAACAAGACAGAATAAAGCCAACTAAGACCATACAGTGAAATTGGTACAGAACTTCACAGCAGGTTACCGGGATAACAGTAATAAGTATCACAGTATATTTCGTTATCTTCATAATAGTTGTCCTTTCAATCACGTATATCAAAATGAGATGAAATACAGAATATTATAGAACTTATCAAAACAGAATACTGAATAGAGCAGTACCATTAATCAGAATACAGCAAAACAATAGTAAAAATATTTGCCTTCAAATAGATGGTAGAAGAAGTCCCCCTTATTTACTATGGTCAGCCTCCAAGGAGATGCTCAGATTTCTTGTTCCCATTTGCTAACGGGGGTGGGGACAGGAGATGGGGGGTAGGGGAAGTGTGATGTTTGACTTTAGGCCGTGCATCAGTAGGTTCACTATTGCTTAGCAGGGAGGCAGCCTGGTTGTTTGGTTTTACAGCGTCCTAAGTTCCAACATGGCGTGGATCTCAGGAGCTGCTGCTGGTTCTCCCCCTGGAAGGGCTGCAGTCTGCCACACCACCACCACTTACCAGGGAGGGGAGGTGCTTGCTTGGCTTCCCAGTGTCCTAAGTTCCAACATGGCTCAGACCCTATAAGCCATTTTTGATACCACTGACTTTCCCGCTGGTTCTCACACTTGGGTTGGGCAATGAAATCAGCTTAGTGTTTACCAGAGGCAGGTAGGTTGTTGTTTCCTACACTAGATTTCTTTAATTAGAATCTCCATGGCTAGAATTTAGGAGTCTATGTATTGAAAAAGTTCATGCAGGGAGCTCTGATACCCAGGTGAGATTGGAAAACATTGATCTATCACCAAATATTTATCATCACCCCATGTTATATCCACATAACATTTATGATGTTTGCCTGGTGGTATTTGTTCTTTAGGAGCATGATTCTCAACTTTGGTATTACATTGGAAACACCTGAGGAACTTAAAAAATACTATTGTCTGGGTCCCCCCACCCATGGACTTATAATTTAGTTGCTCTGAGGCATAGCCCAGGCATTCAAATTTTTAATGGTCACTGGGTAAATCTAATGTGAAGCTCAGGTTGAGAACCACTGCAGTAGGGAATAAAACAGCCTCTGAGAAATTATATCAGTAGTATTTTCATCGGAAGTTACACATTAACTGTCCTAAGCAGAAAAGAATTTATTGGTTTTTATAACATATCTAAAGGGCATCTGATTTCAAATATGACTGAATTAAGGGAATAAGCAACACAATCAAGGATGTTAATTTCTTTTTGTTTCTTACTCCTTTCTTGTTTATGCATACATTCTTGGGTAAACTTTCTCCATATGCCTGGAAATATTGCCACAATAGCTACAGGTTTTAATAGACCTCATAGATTATAGTGTAGAAAATGAACACACTTGTTCACTCCTATAGTATTTATATCATCTATTAAGGGAGACTCTCCTTATTCAGCTTGTATCAACCACATACCAATGAACTAGCCATAGTGCATAGTATCAATCTAAATTAAAAATAGAGATTCAAAAAAGAATAATGATATTTTTTGGGAACAGAAATTGTAATGGTAACAGTAGAACACTGCAATGGGAATACCTATGTCATAGTAAACTATTGATGTATTCAAAGAGATTGAGGTACATGGTAGCCCAGGCATTTATCTATAATTCATCACTGTGGGAAACTGAGGCAGGAGAATCATAAGTTTGAATCTGAACTGAGCAATTTAGCAAATTAGCAATAGACTGCCTCAATATAAAAAGTTAAACAAATCTGGGGATACAGCTCAGTGTGACGATTTCCCCTTAGGTAGAATCTCCAGTACTACCAAAGAAAAGAAAAGAATAGAAAAGAAAAGAAAAGAAAAGAAAAGAAAAGAAAAGAGAAGAGAAGAGAAGAAAGAGAAGAGAGGAAAGTAAAGGAAAGGAAAGAAAAGGAAAGGAAAGGAAAGGAGAGGACAAATAGAAAAGAGGTTGTGGCTGAAGGAAATTTTGAAAGACAAATATGAAGAGGATTACGTCAGATATTTTGAACAATCCTTGGTTAGAATGATTAATAACAAGAAAGACATCAACCTGAGGTTTTCCGGATAGTAGCTTGACAGATGTTTTTGTTATTTTGCTTTTTATGTAAGGGTGCAGTGGCTTCAGCACACGTGTGTGATTGGCTGTCTTTTGTGATAGTTTCTATCAGGCAATCATATAGGAACTCTTTCTTTATAACCTTCCAGTTTTATCTACATGTTTTCGGTGGTTGTTAAGACTCATGTAAGTGACTCTATTTTGATTGTAAACAACTTTCTTATTTCTTTCACTCTCAGAATATAAAGTGATGGCTCACATACTAAGCTGAGTGATCTGAAAGGTGGGAAGTTGGAATCAGTTTCATCTGAATCACATAGAATGGGATTTTCATAGGAAAGGGAGTTTAATTACAAGAAGAAAGGGAAAAAAGAATATTATACTGGGCAGGTGATATCACTATAGAAGTAGATTTTTCACATTTTATATTGTTTTGATAATGCCCATGGTATTACTGAGACTATTTAAGCAGCCATAACTCTCTAAGACAAAAGGAATGTCTAATGATGAACACTCTATATAAAGCTGGTCTTACTTGAAATCAACTTGTAGATTGTTATATAAGCTAACAAACAACTTCCCTTTCCAATGTGTCAACTGAACCCTATTCTATGCATTGGCTAATTGTTCTTCCCTGCTGTGTATATTAAGCTGTTAAGAGCTCGGAAGGAACTGAACTCATTTAGGTGAGAGACAGTGTGTTTGATGAAAATCTTAGTTAGGTCCCATGAGTCAGTCATCCAACTGTTTTAACAGTCAGTTGAGGAGAAATTGCTTTGGGGGTTATTGATTTGCATACTGATAAGACATTGCTCTTTTTACAGTGCTCCAGGTAGTAAAAAAAACTATTAGAATTTTGATATTGTCAGAATTTATATTATGTGAGAGCTAGACTCAGGGTCTGTCTCTGAGACAGTGAAATGTATTCACAGTTGAAGCCCTGCCCCTGAAAATCAGATTGTCAATTGGCAAAAGCACGTTCAGAGTCAACTTTCTCTGTAATTGGTTAACACTTTTCTTTCTCCATGGAATCAAGTCATAGAAAAATAAATGCAGAATAAATAGAATTTCATGCTTGTGCAAGTCACTGGCAAAATCATCCTTGGGTCATGCAGGAAAAGGTGTTCTGTTCAGAGGAAAATTGTCTAGAGGGGAAACATTTTACTTCTATCATTTTTCTCTTATTTACCCAATTTGAGGTTCTGATTTTAAAATGCTGATTCTTTGTGGAAAGAGGTACTAGGAAGGAGGACATTTTGAATTCATCCTATGAGCTATTACAGAATTCATCAGATGAGCTATTACAGAATTTTTAAATGACAAATTTATTTGTGCAGATTTTGAATGTTAGAAAACTCATCCCAAAATCACAAGAGAAGACAGAAGAACATATTAAAACCAAATTCTTATTTGAAGTGACTGCTAAATACACTTGTTGGGAAAAATAGTGACACAGAAAAAGTTTGCCTTAATGAATAACTTAGCACAATTCTTAACACCCTCTGTCTCTCCCTCTCCAACTTCTCTCTCTCTCTCTCTCTCCTTTTCCTTCTTTCTTTCTCTCCCTCCTTCCCACTATAAAGTGAACAAAACATAGGCCTAATCACAAAATAATATTGTCTCTCTTGAACTCATTCCACTATATTCAAAGCAAGATTGTTGCAGTTCAAATATGAAATATCCTACAGAAGTTCATATTTTAAAGGCTTGGTCCCTAATGAAACAATATTCAGAGGAGAGATTTTTGGAAAGTGATTGGATTACAAAGGTTGTCACTCCCTCAACAGATTAATTCATGTTAGATCCATAATTTGATGACATTTTTGAGAGGTGATGGAAAATTAGGAGACAGGGTCTACTTGAAGGGAGTGAATCATGGGAAAGTGTGTCCTTGAGGACCTCTCTGTCTCTCTCTCCCCACTGCCCTTCTCCCTCTTTAGACTTGCTGCTGCTGCATTATATTGGTTTTCCTTAGGTGTCGTACCACAGACTTACTGTCTTAAACAATGCAAATTTATTATCATAGGGCTTTGAGGTCAGAGTCCAGAAGTTCAAAAAAGATTTTGGTGTGATACAATCAAGGTATCAGCAGGGCTAGAATCCTTCCTGTAAAGCTATACTGGAGAATCTTCTTTCTTGCTTTTTCAGCTGTTGGAGGTCATCCACATTCTTTAGCTCATGGCCCCTTCATTCATTTTAAGAGCCAGCAGTGGCAGGACAAGTCCACCTTATGTAATATCACTTTGACTTCCTTTTTTATCCTCCTCTTTTACTTTTAAATACACTTGTCATTATTTGTATTTACCTAAATAATCCAAAAGCCTGGCAATTAGCAACCTTGATTCTATCTGAAGCATTAATTCCCTTTTGCTACTGAGTTCAATATATACAAAGATTCAGGGGAATATAATGTGAATATCTTTGTGGAAGGAAATAAATTTTTGTTATACAGGTCAAGTGTTCATGGCTTTTATTCTATTTAATGACTGTCCAGAATTCCTGATAATCATCTAAAGATCTTGGAAAAAAATGGATATACCCTGCTAGAAGGCAAAAGTTATGGTTTGGAACACAGATTGTTTACTTTTGACCTTTTGAACTTGGGCAAGTCACTTAAATTCTTGAGGTCTCAGCTCCTTCATATATAACCTTTTTCATTCTCTTCCATCAAAACATAAGTTTTTTATACCCTTTTTAGGAAGCCTCAACTAAGTCAAGCTAACCTAGAAAACTAATTCATTCTAAGGTGTTAATGAGTGGTGATGGCTTCATGAATCATCACTTTCTTCTCACCCTTCCTACATATACACTGTAAGTAGCATTTATATATTAGTCAGATGGACTGACCTAAAAGGAAATTGTTTTAGTAGTTGTACAGTAATGGTACATGGAGTAACCTGATGCCTATCTCGTAAAGCTTGGTTCATTCCTGAGCATTTTAGAAGGCATCAGTAGGATAACCAGAAGGCCTAGTCTACCTAGCATAGCTCCATTTTATGCTACAGTTGTTTTACTTTCAAATATTCTGGTTGAGGTGATATAGCATATGGCTATTATATGTATCTGGCATTAATTTGTCAATGTCTTAAGTGTACTTACAAAATTTTTTCTTTTCACCTTGACCTTTCATGAAAACAGGAATATTTTAATTATTTCTTATGATTTGTTCTTGTGCAAATAGCCTAGAATCTGCATACTACATCTTCTGAGTAGCTATTTACATTCTAGCCATCATTATTCTCCCAATAATGTTTATTGACCATATGTTATAAATTGCACTGTGTTTGCCCCACAATCCATATGCTGAAGCCCTCTCAAGTGTGACTATGTATGTAGATGAATCTTTTAAAGTGGAAATTAACATCGAATGAAGTCATAAGGCTGGGATCTCATTTTAGTAAGACTGGTGTCATAAAAAAAGAGCGTTATCAGGAATGTGCAGGAAGAGAGAAAAGACCATGCTGGGGCATAGCAAGAAAATGGCCATCTGTAAGGCTAGAAAGGAGGCCTCAAGAGAGATTCAAACTGCCAACACCTTGAATTTGGACTTCTAGCCTTCTGAAATGTGAGAAATGTATTTCTCTTGTTGAAGCCATCCAGTCTATAGGGTTAAAACAGCCCTAGCAACTAATTCACTGTCTGTATAAGACTCAAGTAGGGATTTGTTAGAAAAAAATGTAGTATTTTGAGTGCTATTTTAGACTTAATTATAATTTCTATGATGGGGCTAAAGGAAGGTATATGTTTTCCTTCAGTGTTTCTCATTCACAGTAAACTTATGAAGCACTGAATTAGAGATATGATGCTAAAGATTTTTTTCTTATAGATGCACAGCATGTCAATTCTTTGTTCTTTCCCTACTTGTTCAGGAACTTTTTATGTAGGTAGAAAGATTAAAGATTTTTTTGACAATAGAGGTTTTTAAATGAAAATTGTAGTACACCTAGAGATTATAGGAAATATAAATATATGTAAAAATGATAAAAAAAGTGAAGAAAATATCATTTTAGGGGAAAGTTAGTATTAAAAGTAAACTAGAATCGGCCCTTTAAAAAGTTCACTAAGAAAGCCATTAAGGTGGGGTTTGACTATTGCTTCTTCATTTTCCAAGGTTAGTGAGCAACTACTGGAAGTAATACTTTGTCCCTTTCCTTGTGATTGTTAACGATCGTTGATTTCAGGTTTCTAGGAGGAGAGCCCTTGATCCCACAATTGACCTTACACTGTACCTTAAATATTGATGCACTTAATCTCCAATAATTTAATCCTATTTCAAAGGAGGTAGCTGAGGGACAAGAAAGTTAAGTGGCATGAACTCAATTGAAACAGCCTGTGCGTACTCTATAAAGCTTGAGATATTAACACCAGAGATGTTAGGTGCAAACTAATTATCAAATCTAGTTATAATTAGCATGAATCCCTGCCAATTCTATTCTTGTGAAAGGGCAAAGCCTCCCCTTAAACCCTAAAACTTCAGGTTTCTTCCAAATAATTCACTTGTACAAAGTATTGCCTTTTAAATTTATTGGTATATGCATTTTTAAGAAATAGACACTTAAACTTTATAGAGAATATGGGGAATAATTTACATTGTACCAATGCAAATGGCATGCTTTTGCTCTAAGATACATTAGAAGTGTCACAATTCTAACCACATAGTAGCTGTCATGACCATAAAGACTTTCATTAGCCTCTCTTCTAAACCACTGTCTTTGTACCTTTCTAGTTCTTTTCAAATTCTCTCATATTTTAATATCAAAACAGCAAATTCTTTTCCTGCCACATTCAGAGCAACAATTTCTCCACCCTGAGTTTTGATGCTCCGTGGTTGCCCAGATGTGTTTGTGTGTGTGTGTGTGTGTGTGTGTGTGTGTGTGTGTGTAGGAGGATGATTGAAAAGGATCATGAGATTCGTTACTGGTTGTGATTAAAAAATACAGTGAATGCTGCTACTGAATGTCATTTAATGAAAAGGTAAGCTTTCAGAAACATCACTGTGCAAACTCCCTCCTCTTATTCACCAGATCTGGCAAAGTATGACTTCCGGCTCTTCCAAAAAGTCAAAATGACCATGAAACGTAAACATTTTTTTTTTTTGCTTTGGTCTGCAAGTCCCAAGTGGTATGTCCTTGTGCCATACATTTTCCCTTTTATGTTCCTTTTGGTGAGCAGTGAGAATACATGATTTCAAAAATCAAAAGGAATATTATCAGGACTTCATCTAGTATAATTTTTTTTAAACTTTTATTTTAAAGGTAGGAAAATCCAACAAAACAAAAGAGGACAAAGCCAATCAAAACAATGCAGCGAAATTGGTACAGAACTTCAAAGCAGGATACTAGCAAAAGAACAATAGCTACCATAGTATATCTTATTATTTTCACAATAGTTGTCCATTCCATCAAGTATAGTAAAATCAAACCAAAACCAAAACAGAATAAAATCAATCAAAACAGAATACTGAATAAAGCAAAAACAATCAGAACAAACAAAAACAGTGAGAACAATATTGAATTTCAAAAAAAAGACAGAAGGAAATCCCCCATATTTGCTATACTGCATACTCTCATCCTCCCAAGAGATGCTTAGACTGCTGGCCCCAGGTCTGCAAAATCAATCAAACAACACACGCATTTACTTGCTTTATGTACCTTAGTTGTTAGCAACTCAGGCTGTGCTCTGAACCAGCTGGTTACTTACACTGTGTGTGTTTGTGTGTGTGTGTGGGGGGGGGTAACACAGAATTCGATTCTCAGCCTGCATGTTAGTAGGCTCATGGGAGGTGCTATGTGACTTCTCTCTCCCTGGAACCCGTGCAGCTTGCATGGCTTACCAGAAAGGCTGGCTAGTTGATTTCTTGGTGGCTTCTCCCAGTTTCAGCATGGGAGATGCTGGTTTTTCCCTTCTTGGAACTCACGCAGCTTGTGCAGTTTACCAGAAAAGGTGACTGAAAGGTAAACATTTTGAATCAGTTCAGGACATTGAGACAGCCATGACAATATGCTAAATAAAAACACTAGCAAAAAAGAGTTCCAGAACTGTTCCATAAAGTGTCAAGAGCAATGGGATAAGTGTATTCAAACTGAGGGGGAATATTTTGAAGGGGGTTAATGGCAATGCGTCTTTTATTATGGTTAATTGACTTTTAGAAATGTAAATGTTCACTACAGTTTTCAATTCTATTTCACATGTAGTTTTCACTATACCCTTTGAATATCTCTAATTTGAAGGCTCAAATGTTCCAAAATCTGTAATGCTCTAAAACCCAAAATTTTTTAACCAACAAGTTTTAGATATTGAAGCACTTTGGACATTGGGTTTTTAGACTTTTCACATTAAATTAGTGAAATCTATGAAAATATTCATAGATATACAGTATTCTAAAATTTGAAACACTTAGCCCCAAGCATTTTGGATAAAGAATACTCAGTTTGTAGTAACATATGCTTCTGACTGGCTTGTGCACCTTTGGAAAGTCATATTCCTTCTCTGAGTTTTAGTTCTTCATCTATAAAACAGAAAGGGGTTAAATGATTTATAAAGATCATGTAAGTCTAGGCGATGACATTTTATGACTATATAGAACTTGGTAAATAAAACTGGAAACTATTTTAGTATACCTTCCTTAATGAAGGCAGGACTTCATTACAATCTGAATCCTATACTTTTACCCTCTTTCCTCTCAATTTGATTACTTGTTATATGCTATTTACTGGATTTAAAATGTGTACTGTCCAGAATTCCTTAAAAATATTAATCTTCTTTACATTGTATTTTATTTTTCATATTTTTAATTTTCAGCTTTACCCTAAAGGCTTAAAATATTACTAGATCATATGGCAACACTACTTTTGGTTATAAAGATGCAGTATAAGGAATCATTAAGTCTCATATCTTTAACCTTAGCTATCGATCTCAAACTATGAACGCTATTTCTTATACTAAGTGTCTTGGCTTAGAACCTTGCCATCTCTTTCTGTGATGGCTGGCTGTACTTGTGAGGAAGGGAAGGCAAAAGGCAAAGACATTCATTGCTGTGATAAATACTTAGAGCAGGCTACATCAGTATAGTGGTCAGGTGGAGATGATTGTATGGTTGTAGGAAGCCTATATGTAGTGGAAAAATTTGTCTTTATATAAAATACTATTGGATCATGGCTCTAGTGGCTAGTCTTGGCTAAATTGCTACCCATATGATGAAAGGGAGGTAAGAGTGAGGCATACAAGATCATGTTTAATTTGTTGGATAAATGCAATAAGAAAAAGGGTTTATTGGATGAGATGATGATAGGGTTTGTGCTCATTGTGTAGAATTCAATTATTTATGCTAAAGTTTTGCTGCCTGGTTAATTTTCTTCTTCAAAGAATAAATAAAAATGATACTACATTTATGTTTACAGTACTTAATATGCATTATATCATTTCGCAGTCACACTTCTTGTTAGTTAAAATATTGTCCAAATTCTATAGATGAGGAACATAAGACTCAGTGAAGTTAAATAATATTCCAAAGACTACACAGCTATCCACTATCTGAACCAGAAAATTAACCTCACATAGTCCACTTCTCTTTTCTGTTATTCTCTCCTTTATCTCTGTTTTCACTATTCCCCTTCTCACTCTGATACCTAGTCATCACCTTGTTTAATCTTTTGTAATACAGCTTCCAGTGGTATTCTTCCAAGACAGTTAATTCCCAAAAGCTAAATAAAAACAAACAGATTGATTAATTGTTCAAGTAATTAAGTATTCATTGGCTGCTCCTATGTGCGGGCACTGAGGCTGCAGCATTACAGATACCAGAATAGCACTTGTGGTGGTTAAGCTTGTTTGTGTCAACTTGATTGGCTTGGGAGTTGCCCATGGGATTGGTGGGCTACACTTCTGTAGATGTGATGGATCATGACCTTCGATATTGTATGTGGTCCCTTGTGCTGGTTCTACTCTGCTGGATCTGCTTCCTGTTCACCATGAACTAATCAGCTTTCCTTCACCCTACTCTTCTGCCTTGATGCCTGCTAACAATGAACAAAATCCCCTTAAAACCTGAGCCAAATTAAACCTCTCCTTTAAGATGTGGGGGTTGGGTATTGTGACTGGCAATAGGAAAGCTGACTGATGTACTTGTCTTCATGAAACACATAATCTAATTGTTAAATCTGTGCAAAGTGATAGCCAGTAGCTATGTATGGCATTATAAATTTAATTTAATTAAAATTCAATACAATTAAAAATTAACTCAGTTTCCTAGCCATGCTAAGCACATTTTAAATGCTCAATGGCCACTTGTGACTAGTGGTTGCTGTAATGGACAACACAGATGTAGAACACTTACATTATCTAAGAAAATTCTATTGGAAAATAGCTACATAATTAATCAATAACAATTTTGTTGAGTGAAAAAGAAAACATATAAGATATTTGAAAGTACTTAACAAGTGGTCTAGTTTTGCAACCTCAACATTTGGGTTGAATTTTTAATCAGAAATAACCAAGCAAATATTACCTACCATTCACAGATACTCTCTGTTGTGAGATACTGCAACTCTCATGGAGTGACAGCAGTGCAGTTGGTTTTCTCAATTAATTTAGAAGTGAGGACACCCATCTTCTTCTCTAAGTGGAAATTACTTTTTCTAAAATCAAGAGAAAAAATAATAGAGGAGAGAACTGTTTTGTATCTTTGTTAAGTTCAGGATGGTAGAATGCGAGCCCTTGAATTGCTGCAAGTGAAGACCTGAACGCATTTTGTGCTTTTTCAATAGTTACAGATTTTCTTTTGAAATATAATGGGGAAATTCTGGCGTAGGTCTCACTGTTAAAATTTATGGGGGATATGTATGATTTATAGCTTTAGGGTGTCCTGAAGAGAGAAAAAAGGCTAAGCAGGGAGAAGCTGTCTGTGCTGGTGTGTGTGTGTATGCTGTGTCATGCTCCATGAACCTTAATGACCTGCACTGGGGAGGATAAGGATTTTTAGATACTCACACATCTGTGTTTAACAAGTTAAATTCAGGTTCACAACCTGACCACAATACAATACATATGGGAACTGACATATCCTGATTTAATTGTCATACAGAATGGATCTCCATCTCTCATCATTCTCTGTTTTCTTCTATAACCCATCATAAACTCCTTCTATATATTTACTCTCCTGAAATCCTAGGAAGAATCTCCACAGTTGCATGCATCCCAAAGCAAGCCTTGATCCTTTCTCAGAAAAGAGCACCATGTCAGATTGTGAGAAAGGCCAGGCAGTTTTCTCCAATGATGATGCCATTCACTAAGACTTGCCAGACAGAAAATAAAGTATCAATATGGAAAGCGAAGTTTCCAAAAATGAGTTTAACCTGACTGATAATTGCATAGCACCACAACTAATTATGTCTGTAAAAACTGACAGTAAGACCTGTCTGTTGGTATCACAGACTTGGGGGCCCAAAGCAGTCCTAGCCATCTATATTAGTATCACGTGGATGCCCTGATATTGGTAATAAGAATGATTCGTTTCTCAAACTCTTCCTGGTTTTTGAGCTTTGAGAAACAATGTGTCAGCTCCTGCATGTCTACCAGCTGCTTGCCTTACTTGTATATTGATTGAGATATATTTTTATAATGCATTGTGTTTCTGCTGTTTTTTTGGGGGGGGACTTGTTTCAGAAGATTATTTTCTTTATAAAAAGCACTGTTTTCCTTTTAATTTATAATCCTGCTTCTACCCACCCTTCAGAGATATTGACTCACTGTTTATGGCTGGAATCCAAATTCTGTCCCTCGCAGTTTTTGCTACATGTTTTGAGATTTGTCAGTGTCATTCTGTATTTGATTTATCTTCTGCCATGATGTATCTGTGTAGTCAATCTGTGTGTCAAGTGCTTCTCAAGTGGCATTACAAAACAGATAATTTTATTTTTCCATTTCCAGAAAGTAAAGAACAAGTCATCTTATTAAGAGGAAATGTACTTATTTGATGCTGTAAAGGGGCTAATATTATCACCCTGAATCTTAAGAAGATCAACGTGTCCCTGATATTTCATTCTACTTAAATCTCCCTGCAACTCTTTTACCCTCTACTGCTGTAAACATCCTCAGATATAGATATGTACTTCTAACTTTTCAAGTTCTATGAGGTTTTTTTCTGAGTTTCAGTTTAAAATTCATTTATTCTATTTTTTGATTAAGGAAACTGGATTATTTTTTCTCCTCCTTTTGTCTACTGTCTGTGACACACAATTTATATTCATACTAGCTACGTACTCTTCTCTATCATGGGGGCACATTTTGTGATGGTTTAATTCATGTCTTGTAATTCTTATCCTGGTGATTTATTAACTCATTTTTTCAACAAATATTTACTGAGAATTTACTTAATTTATGTGCTGTTCTTTGCACTGATGAATAAGGTAAAGATGAGTAAAACATGACCCCTGTGCTCTGGAGTACCCAGTCTATTGGGAAGTTAAATAAAAAGTATATAAACTCAATAATGTATTATAGGTCCCAAGATAGAAGGCCAAGTAGGTAGAGAGAAAACACAATGGAAGGAGTCAGGGCCAGTTCTACTTGAAGGAGGCAGGAATGGCTTCATAAGGGGGATGATGGGTGAGCTTGTTTTAAGAGCTTACTGCATATTTACTTGTTAGAAAAGAGCTAGAAGTACACTCTGAACAGTGAAAGCAGCAGAAGAAAAGTTAGGCTTGAAAAGTTATGAAATGGTGAAGTCACAGAAAGTGGTTTGGCATGACTAGAAGGCAGCTGTGTGGAAATTAGTTGAATAATGAGTGAGACAGCACAGGAGTGGTATTAGGAGCGATATTATGGGGGCTGGGGATTTAGCTCAGCGGCATAAGCGCCTGCCTTGCAAGCAGGCAGTCATGAGTTCGATCCCCGGTACTGATATAAAAAAAAATGGAGCCATATCATGGAGGGCTTTGCCTCGTTAAGTACAATAAAATTTAGGCCACAGGCACGAGCCATTGAATAATTGTGGATAGAGAGGTTATGTAATTTGATTTATGATTGAAAAGGATTAATAGCATAGAGTTCAATTGGGACACTTTTATAGTACAATCTGGATGGGCTTAGTGCCATGGCAATAGTATTGAGAGGAAGCACAGACGTCGGAGAGCCTAACCTGAAAGGACTTAATGATTGGATGGGAATGGTCAGAGATGCCAAAAAGGAGAAGGTGTGGATGAATCTCTGATTTCAGGCTTGGATCACTGGAGAGGTGGTGATCTCATTCACTGAAGCAGGAAACACAAAAGGAAGTCCTTTTCCCTCCTGTAATCTCAAGCAGGTCCACAGTAGGTCCTCAATAAATGAACACTACTTATTTAATTTTGCTGTGTTAAGAGAGAGTAGAAGGTCTCTTGCCTTTTATTGGTGACTTGCTTTAGTTTTAAAAGATTCTTCCTGCAGAGTTAGGGAATTTTATGCTTCTTGGTTGTTGCTACCATGTGATTTTTCTTTGCTGGTATGATCTGTCTTTGAATTTCTGTGTTTCTGGTGCAAGTTCTGGACTTACTACTTTAATTGCCCTTATGTTAGTGTTGCTTATCTCTGATCCTTGTCCTTATGTATGACTTAATACCTTTGAGTTACATTTGAGCAGTGACTTGGAGTTTACAAGGCATGTTTAAGTATATTATATCCTTTGATCCCTATTACTACACTGAAATAGAGAAGTAAGTTTAATTTTCTGTTTCACATATGAAGGAATATAGACAGTGGGGATGTGACCTTCCAGAGATCATATAGCTGTGACTCTGTCTTCATAGCCACTGTACTTTAATTGTGTAAGCCTTGATCCTTGTCTTGCTCTCTATTAGTCAAGTGGTTCTAATCTCTCTAATTTTTATTCTCTTCTTTTTCTGACTCTGACTTCTGATTATCTATGTCTCAAGTCCACTGTGAACTTCTGCTTCCAGCAATCTCCCTTGCTTAGATTTACACCTTTCCCTGAATATCCAGTTCTACTTTGGCTCTTATTCAAC
Organism: Cavia porcellus; assembly: GCF_034190915.1. Taxonomy (NCBI): domain Eukaryota; kingdom Metazoa; phylum Chordata; class Mammalia; order Rodentia; family Caviidae; genus Cavia; species Cavia porcellus. Next base: position 82,659,334 of record NW_026947486.1, read on the forward strand.
CTAGCCTGTTTTAAAATCCTTCTATTAACAGTCCTGACAATGGCACAGCAGGACTTACAGATGGATTTGTGACACCCAGAACTTTTTTTTTCCCAAGAACATAGGAGGACACCCACTGTCAGTCTGTTGGAAATAAACCTGACCTGAAGAAGTATTGGCCTTTGATATGAGCAGTAACAGAAGAAAGGCAGTAAGCCAGACAAGTTTTCAGACCCGCAGCCTGCCTCCTCTCCAACACAGATCTCGTTTAAGGTTACCAGTGAGTTCTCTTGTATTAGTCTGTCTCTTTGCGATTACATGAATCTCCTGACTCAAACATTTGGAATTGGACATTTTAGGCAATTTAGTGTTCATATAATAGCAGCAAACATTTTTCTGGATCCTATAGATTGGGGGTAGGTGTCTTGTTATCAATACTGAAATAGTTTAATGCTTGGGCTGCCTAAGTTTTCTTAATGCTTTAGAGTATTTTACAGCTGAGCAGCAAGCACAGTACTTGTGGAATATCTCCTGTGTAACAGGGATGTTATAAACAAACATCTTGCTCTTGACCCTTGGGCTATCTGATTGTGAAGAGATATTTTACATTTGTACTGCTGTGGCTGAGAAGGATACAGCAGAATTTTAAGTCCATACTAGGAGTTTGGAACAGGAAATGAGATATGAGCCAAGTCAGTTGAGGCGGCTGCCTTAAAAAGAGATGACATTAGACCTGAGCTTTAAGTAATGGCCAAAATTTGGGATGCAAAGTGTGTGAGTCAGTGTATTCTGATATTGCAAAATCATATTCTGATATTCTGATGGTGCTGATATTCTGAGATGGCAAAATAGAAACTTAATATTTAATACTTTTTCAATCTCTCTCCATTTTAGGTGACAATTTTGGGGAAGGACCTGTAAAAGCAGGCCTTCATAACTATTCCAGGTCTTGCATGGTAAGTACCTAAATTCTGCAACTTGATTTTTTTGCACCATAATTTTAGACTGTTGTGTGAACCTAGTCCAGGAGACTCCTTTCTGAAGTCAGATTTCACTCCAAGTGAAAACTGAGTTTGTACTTTTGAGATAATTGCTCAAAGAAGGCTGCATTGCTAAAGCACAGCCTAGAATAGAAAAGTTAACTTTGTGTAATTCTGAGATGCAATTTTCTCTGTTCTTCCTTGGCAAAGATGATGCTGTGACTGGGGAGTCTTTTCAGAGTGACAGATCTGTGTAGGCTGAAGTCCCAGTTTGATCGCGAGGGGGTGGAAGATGGAAATTTCTTTTTTTTCCTCTCTATGATAGATTCTGATGCAGGCAACTATATGCCCGGGAAGTTGTTGGAGGCATGATGTATGCCTTGCTTCTCAGTAGAACATCATGAAGCAAATAGCTTTTGAAACATGTTTTCACAAATGGGGCAGAGGCAGGATGTGCTAATCAGTGGAAATAAAAATGTGTTAGATACAATAAGTTAGTTGGAAATGTGGCCTACAGAAACGTTGCATCTGATATGAAACTCTATTTCCTCACTCAGATTTTTACTCTTTGCAAAGGTTTTCCTAGATATTACAGTAGAATGGGGTAAGGCATTCCATCTCTTAATGTGAATGGTAGTGGAGGGTTGTTAAAAATGGGCAGAGATAGTTGACCCTGAACAACCTTGAACTTGGCAACATATAGCTATTAATTTCATTCCTTCTTTCTCTTTTTTGTTCTTATTCACTCTTAGAATTCTCCCGTGGGAAATCTGAATCCTCTTCTATTGAGTCGATACTGGAACTTCAGTGGGTGACCTACAGGGAGGGGGAGTATGTTTGCGATACAGTAGTGGCACAGTGGTGGCTGACTTAAAAGTTTCTATTGTAAGATGAGTAGGAAGCATTTCCAGTGTAATGTTCTGAGGGTATAGAAAATTTTTGCTCAGCGTAGGTCAATGTCCAAAGGTAGAAACTGATTGGTGGGCTAAGTCAGGGGTCCTCTTTGGGCTTCACCTGTTCTTTGAACAGACAAGGTGAAGATATATGAAAGGTGAGAAAATTAATGAATGTAGAGATTAAGAAGGTTCTTTGGGGGAGAATTAGTACTTACAGGTTAAAGAATGATAAGTAACATTTATTAAGTTCTTATTTTGTATAAAGTCCTCATTTAATTCTCATGATAAGTCTACGGTGTAAGCAGTTTTAGTATTCATATATACTTGCAGATAAAATGAGATTCAATTTTCTAAGGCCAAGGAGCTAGTAAAGGATTGAACTGTGATGAATTCATTGCTTGAGTCTTATCATGGTAAACACATAGAATTGGTTATCTTAACTACGTTGCAGCAGGATTCAAGATTTTTTTATTTTAAAGAGAATCAAACAAAACAAAACGAAACAAAGCAGATCAGAACAAAACACTGCAAGTAACACAGGATTTCAAAACAAGACAACAGGAAATCAACAGTGGCTACTATGTCTCTTTGAAAAAATTTTCTTTGAAATAATTGTTTTCTTTGAAATAATTGTCCATATCTTCAAACACAATGAATTTAAACAAAACAACACAATACAAAACTGATCAAAACAAAAGAAGGAAAGCATTACAGGCCTTCAAAACCAGACAATAGGAAAATCAGCAATGGCTACCATAATGTCTCTTGTTCTATTCAAAATAGCTGTCCATAACTTCACAGATTGAAATCAAATAATAGAAAGCAGACTAAAACCAATCAAAATAAAGAATAAAAGCATTATTAGACTGCAGAACAAGATGATAGGAAATCAGTAATGGCTACCATAATGTCTCGTTTTCTTCTAAGTAGCTGTTGGTATTAAATTTCATTTTTAGTGGTTAAAAACACGTAACATGGAATTTACCACCTGAGCAATTTCTAAATGTTCAGTTCAGTAATAATATTAAGTGTATTTATATTAGTACATGATCAGTTTTACAACTTTCTCATCTTCTCAAATTGAAAGCCTATCCGTACTGCGTAAAAACTCACCTATCTCCCCCATCCTTAGTTCTTGGTAATCATCATCCTACTTGTTTGTATGAATTTGAGTACTCTAGATATCTTGTATAAGTAGAATTGTGTAGTATTCGTGTTTTTATTTCTGACTTATTTCACTTAAAATAATGCTCTTAGGAAAGGATTTCATCCATGTTATATGTGTCAGAATTTTCTTCCTTTTGAGACTGAAAAAAACAATGAGCTTTAAAATAACAACTTATCCATGCATGTGCCACATTTTGTTTTTCTATTTGTTTACTGATGGACACATTTTTTTTAGTTTTTAGATATTATGAATGAGTCTACCGGGAACATAGAAATACTAGTATGTTTCTGAGACTCTTCAGTATTACATTTTGACAAGACTATTATTTGGAGTTATCTTAAAGTGCAATTCTTTTTTCAAATTTCAGTTTTTGGTTATATATTGCTAGTACTTAGGATTTAGATTGATGTTTCTGTACATTGACTTTGTTTTTTTACAATTGTATTAATCTTTCTTATTATACCTAACAGGTATGTTTATAGATTGGAGTTTTCTTTTAGATAGGCATGTTGTCTTTAGAGTTAATTTAATTTTTTTCCCTTTAAATTGACATACAAATTATTTATTTTCCTTGCCTTATTGCAACAGCTAGTAAACCAAAGCATTCTTGCTTTGGTTCTAATCCTACAGGAAAAACATGCTATTTTATCCTTAAGTATAATGTTTAAGTTTTGTAGATTACCTTTATCGAGTTAAACAAATGACCTTTTATTCTTTGTTGAGTGCTATGATTTAGATTTAAAATGTCTCATAAAGTGTTGTGTGTTTAGAGGTGGGGCATTTGGAGGGTGATTGAATCATGGGGGTTAATCCACTGATGAGTATAGTACATTAATCCTCAGTGAGTTCAGGACAATGCTGTGGCTAATCCACAGTGGGTTAATCCCCAGTGAGTTCATAAGTGGATGTGAAGTTAGACGGTGGGCCTTGATTGGAAGAATCTGGTCACTGGGGGCTCCTCCTTTCACTTTCTCTGCTTCCTGGCTGCCATGAGGTGAGCAACTTTCTTCTTCCACACCCTTTCACTGTGATATTCGGCCTTGGAGTCAGCTGACCATGGATTCACCTCCTCCAGAACCATGAGCCAGATTAAGATTGTTTAAACTGTGAGTGTTGGGTATTGCGTCTCAGCAATGAGAAAGCTGGCCGATAAACTGAGTTTTTAAAAGTATATGCTGATAAATTTTGTCAAATAGTTTTTCTGCATCCATGGATGTAGTAACGTGATTTTTCTTATGTAGGATATGTTGGATATATTGATCGATTTTGAATATCAAGCACAACTTACATTCTTGGTGTACAACTCATTTGAGTATATGGTATTATTATTTTTGTGTATTGTATTATTTAATTTATTAATACCTTATGGAGGAATTATACATTTATATTTATGGGCAATATTGATTTGTAATTATCTGTTCTTGTACTATTGCCTGGTTTTGCTATCAAAGTAAGCCTGGCCTCATGAAATAATTTGGGAAGTATTCCTTCTTTCACTGTCAGTTATGTAGAACTGGCATCATTTCTTTTTAAAATGTTGGGTAGAATTTACCAGCGAATCCTTATGTGCCTGGAGATACTATTTTTGGAAGATTTTTAAACTATATATTCAGTTTCTTTAAAAATAGAGCTGTTTTTCTATCTTTTTATCTTGATTAAATATAGATAATTTGTGGTGGGTGTTTTTTGAGGGATTGCTTTATCTCAGCTATTGAATTAAGGCACATAGAGTTGTTCATGGTATAGCTTTATTATACTTTTAACATTTGTGAGCCCTTTATTATTATGACCTTTTTAATTCCTGGTAATTGTATTTATATATTCCTCCCTTATTTCATGCTAACATTTCTTGAATTTTCTCAGTCTTACTGACCTTTGCAGTATTATCAAAATATATCAAGACTTAGCTGTTTAATCACATGAATGATAATCAAGTCTTCTAAGCAGAAACTATAAATGTGGGAAAGAAAGTAAATAAATGAGGTATAATATGTTCATTGTTTAGAAAACTCAGTGTAATAAAGATATCTTAGGTCTTTTTTTAGAATGGGAATTGATAAGCTGTTTCTAAAATTTATATGTAAACACAAAACCTCCAATTAGCTAAGAAAAAAGTCTTGAAGAAGAACACATTTATAGGATGTACTCCCAAATATTGAGGGTTACATGGGTTTTTGGACTCTCTTAAAACAAAGTGTGGTAGTTGTTAGGGCTGGAGAAATGGATGATGGAACAGAATACAGAGTCCTGAGAAAAGTTTATACATCTGTGGAACATTGATGCATTACAGAGACAGAATAGAAATAACTAGTTAAGGAGAAACTGTTAAGTAAGTGAAGCAGGAAACATCAGTTACTCAGTGTCAATTTCTACCTCTTATATGATACATGAAAATAACTCCAGAAGAATAAGTTGAATATCAAATGCATAACTAAATAATTTTAGTAAAAAATAGACTTTTTTTTCACCAGAGTAACAAGCTATTTCTTAAATGTGACACAAAGCATAACTAGAGAAAGCTGTGTGATCAAATTAATTGTGCTTAATTATAAATTTTCATTAATGAAAGTATTGCTTACTGAAAGTGAAGGTGCAAGATACAAACTCTGAGAAGATATTTGTAGCACAGTATTGGGATCACAATAGCTAAATTTTGGAGGGAGCCTATATGTCCATCAACAGATAAGTGAACAGAGAAAATGTGATATTTATGTACAATGGAGTATTACTTTGGCATAAAAAGTATAAACTTGAGTCAACTGTTGGAAACTTGGCATATCTTGAGACCATAAATTTCAATAAAGTAAATCATACATACAAACTTAAATCATGTAGTTTCCTTTGTATGAGAAACCAAAAATATAAATATAGAGTAAAAAATAGACAGTAGAAAGTAGGACAGTAGATCTTTCTCAAATGGAAGAGGATCGAGAGATGGGAAAAAGACAGGGAAGGGAGGGGAAAAGGATGTAAAAAAAGTTAATATTTGTTATGTATATGTGTCAACTACCCACAAGAAATGTGATCGTTATGTACTGCAAATATGTGCTAATAAAAATATAAAATAAATAATCTAATCAAAAATGGGCAAAAGATAAGGTGCTTATAGATGAGAAAAATAAGTCTAATAAAATGAGATACTTGATTTCACTGGTGATTAAGAAAATTCAAATCAAGTAATGAAGTAATACTTTATACAAATCATTGAAGAATTATCGAGAAACTTGACAATGCCAAATTTTGCAGATGAAACTAAACAATATCATCTGTGTGTCACTGGTAGAATTACAAGCCAGTACAGTTGTTTTAGGAAATAACTGCATTATACCCCTATAAATATATACCTTTCCTAAACATACAGATCCAACCAAAAACAAATATTATATTGCTTAAATACAGGCATATACACAATGAAATAAAGATGGGAGAAGATAAATGTAACATTCAAGATGGCTGCTCCTGAGAAAGAGACAAGAAGATGGGATGTGAAGGGGCAGGTGTGTGTAGGCTACCTGTAAATTCTGGTTCTCAGATTGGATTAGTGGTATTGTGAGATTTATTATTAAAATAATAAGTTAAAAAGCATGTAAATAAATGAGTACCATTCACAGATCTACTGTGACTGTGAATTCGATTTAAGATCAATTTTTTGTGTACCCCAAATAACCCAAATGAATCTCAAAGTAGAGTGAGATTAAGCAATAATTCTATTTCTGTACAAAGTTTCCACTTATTTGCAAGTGAGATGTGTAATGAACCATTCTCAATACATTTTACTCTAGCTTTGAAAGAACTGGACAACTAACTAGAAACATAACTACTACTGAAATTATTCATAACTTCAATGACATGAAGTTAGTTGAAGTATGCATTTCTGATGGGCTAGTGAATAATTTAGGCATGAAAGCAGGTAATCAAATGTAAATAGTTTGAGAGCCACTGAGCTAGTCTTTGTAGTTCAATGGGTGATTTATGATAATATGGTAATTTTTAAAAAGTATTTAAATGTTATTTATCTTCTCTAGCTCAAGGAAGAAAAACCATGGCATCCAACTTGTTGAATACACACACACATGCACACAAGCACGCACACACATTCACGCACATGCAGGAACACACACACACACACATGCGTGCATATACGTATATACACAAAACTTTGCTGTTTCTCTGAGAACTCTTTTTGTAACATATATATATATATATATATATATATATATATATATGGATAGGCACCAAAAAGTTAATTCAAACCTTTGATTTGCAGTAAAAACCCACAGCACTTCCATTCCAGCTTTTAAAAATGATTTAAGACGGACTTTTCTTCATAAAATTTAATGGTAAGACAAATGTGTGTGGAAGATTATCCAACAGTTACATAGATCCTCACAGAGAAACATTGAAGGCCCAAATACCTTAGCATCACCTTGAAGCTTGTAAGAAATGGATGCTCTGAGGCTGCATTCCATATTTACTATATGGAAATTTGTATTTAACAGGATTCCCTCGGGGTTGTGTATACACATGAAAATTTGAGAAGCAGTGATTTAGGAGCAGAGTTTTTTTTTTTTATCTGAAGTTGAACTAAGGTTGGATTTCAGGAAGTCTTTGGACTTGCTGAAATTTTATGCAATATTTTGAATTGAGGAAACTAGTATTTTTTCTGGAATATGCCATATATTTTACACCTAGTCCCAGCTAGACCACTGAAATGTGTGGTTGGTCCTCAAGCTCTCACTGGCTGTTTCCCATACTGTTCTTCAGTTTCCTGGTTCATTTACTTGCCTTGAGAAACTATGAAAGCTGCTGTTGAAATACATCGTATTTTATTTAATGCTAGATAATAATGAGACTATTAAACACTGCAAAAGAGGCTCTAGAGCTCATGGCTCAGATATCTGAGGAGTTTGTAACCCACGAATCTGAAGTACATTCTGGGAATATGTGAATTTAACAAGCACTGTTGGTAGTTTTGATGACATGTGTTTATAGAATAGTTTTGCTACCTTGTCAGTGTCTTTTTATTAAAAGCTACAGGAATTTCTTTTTCCTCCAGTCTTAACATTAGGAAATGCTTTATTTCTTCTGGGAGACTGATACACTGTTGTTGCATGAATAATACAAGTACTGTATGTAAACTGTATATATATTGTCCTTTTATTAATTTACAAAATATACATGTGTGATATACTTTTGACAATTATCACTTTATACAGTTTTGTATAATTAACTTTATGTTGCCTGAGTTTTAGTCTTGATTTTTCTTTCATTTCATCCTTTTCACTCAAATGGGTTTATAATTTTTGTTTTTTTAAAATTCTTTTGAATGAGATAGGCTACAAATAAAATATAAATGAATATTTAAATAATTTATTTATTGAATCTATTGATTTATAAATCTGTTCACTGTTAAAATTTTTACTTGGAGGAAGCAAAGTGGATTTTCTGTAAAATAACTGGCTTTTTTCTTTTGCTATTTGGCTCTAAAAGCTGTCTTAAGTTCTACAGTTGAGAATTTATATTTAAACATTATATTTGAGGTAGATGTTGACACTTGAAAATCAAAACTTCAGTGAAATATGACTCCGTACCTATTAGGGTCACTGTAAGAAAAAAGATAATAATAACTGTGACCAAGAGTGTAGAGAAGTTACAGTCTTCTATATTACTGTTGGAAATGTAAACTTACATACCTGTTTTGGAAAAGTCTGGCAGTTCCCTAAAACAAAGCAATTCTCTAAGAAATATTTATCCAGACAAATACAAATATGTCCACATAGAAATTTATACATGCTCATAGCATTATTATTAATAATCCCAATGTAGGAAATAACACAAATACCCATCAACTTGTAAATAAGCAAACAAAATATATATATTCATAAAATGGAATATTAGCTGAACATAAAAAAGAATGAAGTGGCTGATACATGCTGCAGCATGGGTGAACTTTGAAAACATCATGACAAATGAAAGAAGTTGAACACAAAGATTCAATAGGCAAATATATACGTAGAAAATACATTAATGTTCTCCAGGAGCTGAGATTTTTTTGGAGGGAGTACCAGGGATTAAACTCATGACCTCATGCTTGCCAGGTAGGCACTATGCCACTGAGTTATATTCCCAGCTCCGAGATGTCTTTTAGAAATGATGCAAATGTTTTAGAATTATAGAGTGATGATGGAGGCCCAAGTTTGTGAATATACTGAAATCCATCAAATCTTACACATTAAAAAATTGAATAGTATGCTATGTAAATTACATCTCAATAAATATGTTTAAAAACTAGTCATATATGACCTTTATTTTATGAGGCATGCCTTCTGCTGTATTTACTATTACCCACATCTTTCTCCAGTGATTACTAGGGTTTGAACCTTTTTTGAGATCGTAAATAACATTTATTAACTCAATTAGCATTCTCATTTTATTGATTGAAGTCACAAACGTTAACAAAAAGGATTTTTGAATATCATTATATAGTATAGCCAGAATTTCTAAACTGAACTGACATGATGGATGACAAAGATAAGAAAGTTGATGTTTTTGAAAATTGACTTAGTCCGTTTGTGGGAGAAACATATGATATACATTAGGCTTTTGGAAGCAGTGAAAGAGACCAATGACTTTGATTATTATGTACTAGTATGTAGCCTTTGGTGTTAGAAACTCTTAAATTCTGAATGTCTGACTTAAACAATTATTCCAAATTCAGGAGGTGGATTATATTTTAAAATCCAGCAGTGGTCTAGGCACTAGATTTAGATTCTAGATATAGTCATACTGGTAGTGATGAACTCTGACTTTGATCAAGACAAACATATTTTTCTTTGATAGTCCCTTTTATTGTCTTTAATGTTGAAATAGTAGGTGTTTTTATATTACAGAATTATTATGGGACTCCCATGATAAATATTGACTACATACCTATTAGTGTCAGTTTCTTTTCATAGGTGAACATTACTTAACTGAGTCATAAAATAACTCTATGAGGTATGTGCCCCCCCATTTTATGAATGAGGAAACCAAGGCTTACTGAAATTATATTTCTTCTTAAGATCATACATCCAAACTGGGATTTAAACTTGATTTCTTTGATGTTAGTGCCAGAGTTTGAAGCCTGGAGTCTATATCATTTAGTATAGATTTTTATGTTGCTAGAACAAACAGCCTTGAAACTTCTGGGTTAAAGTAATACAACTTTTTAAAAATTTTATTTAGGGAGAAAAATAAAAAAAAAACAGAAAAAGGGTACAAGTAATACAGAATTTCAAAAAAACAGTAGAAAATCACTAGTTAATAGATTACATACTGTCATCTTAGAAATAGCTGTTCAAGTTACAAAATTAAAGCATATAAAGTGGACATTCAAATAGTAAAACTGAAAACAGTTCTGTTCAATGTTCCAACAAAAATTTAGCAATATGGCTATCTATCTTATACACCTAAATATACATGCAGTTATATCCGTTAGAGCACTTTCTTTTCCTCTCATTTTAGTAGGACAATTATACATTTTGGGTTTTATTACTCCCACAGTTCTTATTACATTTTTTGAAGAGAATAAAACCAAATGTGACATAACAAAACAGAGTCAGTCAAATCAAAAGGATGGACATAGTACATAATATAAAAACAGAATACAAGGTGATCAACAATGGTTACCATAATGCCTCTTGATATCTTAAAAAGAATTGCCTATATCATCAGTTATAATAAAATTGAACAAAACAGTAAAGAACAAAACCAATGAAACCAAAACACTGGAGACATTACAGGACTTCAAAAGAAGATAATAGTCAAACCAGAATGGGCATCATAGTGAATCTTATTGTCTTCAAAGTTTTTACCTATACTCTCAAACTTGGTACTATCAAGCAAAACAGAATAGAGTAAAATCAGTCAAAACAAGATGGTGAGAGCAATACAGGGTTTCAAATCAAGTTAATAGGAAACCAAAGTGGGTTACTATAATATATCCTGCTATTTTTATTTATTTTTCCCTTAATTAAAAAGATAATAATAAAAAAGGAGATTGAGATAAAAAAGGACATAACAACAAAACAGCACAGGTCAGAACATATTAATTTAAGCAACATAGTGTTTCACCACAAGATATCCTGAAATAAAAGTAGTTACCATAGTGTCTCTTTCCTTGAAATATTTGAGTGTAACTTCGTATACTATAGCATCAAACATATCAAGACAATGTAAAACCATTCAAGAGAATGACAGTATTACAGGGTATTTAGAACCAACTAACAGATAATGAACAATGGTTTCTGTATTATCTCCTTGTCTACAAAAGTTTTTGTTGTGATGCATTGACTAAGGGTCTTAAAGCTTCTACCTCAAAAGTGACATATGCCATACTCAGGTATTATTGACTAAAAACTAGTCACATGGCTTTACCTAAAGCATATGTGTACTCACGTGCATGCGTGTGTGACATGGAGTTGGAAGTGATGCAGGGACTGCAATTCCATTATATGTTGGGAAGGGAAAAATGTAACTACTTGGAAAACAGTAATTATGACTGTCACAACATTTTTCAAATCTATTTATCAATGTAAAGCTATAATGACTATGAATGCCATTTCAAACTAAGAAGTGATGAGGTAAGTTTACAAGTTTTTGCTTGGTCTACTCTATAAATAAGATTTTGTTCTGTTTTAATGGATAGAACTTAATATAGATTTGGAAGTACAAAACTGATAATAGGAGGAATAAAGATACAACAAATAGGGTTGTATACAGGTTGTGACATATGTTTTAAATATAGACTATGCTATGCCTGATGAGCTTGGCAGATTTGAGAGACAATCAATGCATCGTAATGCTTTACATAACCCTTTATAACTTTTAAAGTGTTCCCATAGAGTTAAGTGAAATAATGAATGTGAAAGAGCTTCCTACTTTGCAGATACTTTGCAGATGTCACTTATTGCACATGATTTCATTCGATCCTTACCATTACCTTCTAAGGTAGACCTAATACCATGTGTTATGGTTTTCAGTTATAGGTCACCAAACTCTGGAATATTATACTATTATCTATGGTTATTTGGTTACTAAGCACAGAACTCAGACTAGAAATGCACCATATATCTTATAGGCCAGCCCTCTACCCCACTGCACAGTGCTGCCTCTGAAGCTAAATTCTTGAATATAACTTAAATGCATTGGATAAATTAAAAGTAACCCAGTTGAAAAAGACAAAAGGAACATTTCCAACTTCTCAAGACATAGTTGGGTATTGTGCAGGCAAACAAGTCAAAGAAGCAAAACACATTGCCTTTTGAAGGAGCTCCTGAAAAGACTGAAACTTTCTAAATCTTAACATAAATGATGAGAAAATGGTCTTTCCAAGGAGCCAATTAGAAGCTTGCAAGCCTGATGTATTTTGCAGAATGTCATATATCAAGGAAAGGTAGTTATGTCTGTCTTGAAGAATTGTGCGAAGTAGGTTAGCATTGCTCTCATTTTTTTTTGTGAAAGAAAATGCCTTTCTAATTTTAGAGTCCTTTAAGAGGTAGATTGACTTTTGTGTGAAAGGAAGCTTTTCTCAGTGCTCATTTTGAGAGGTGCCTGTGAAATCATTTTTATATCCTGTTTGGAAAAAGAAGACAATGTAGTGGAAGTGAAAAATGATTTTGTGTAAAAAGTTATCTTCCCCAGAAGAGATGGTATTAATAGGGATCCACAGTCATACTTATTACTTTTTCCCTATGTTATAGATATGTGTGTTATCAGCTCAATGCAGATACTGGAATCTTTTAACTATAATATGTCTTCTGATGTTATATAGTAGGAATTATTTATTTAGAAAATTGTTCATGCAGGACAAAAACTTCTTAACTTGTTGAGCTTTTCCTAGCTTCTCAATAGTACCACTGTAATTTATTTTGCAAATTTAAGTTTTCAGAGCAGTAAAATTTTAATTTGCTAGCCATTTTTTAATTTGGCAATACAGCAGGTAGTCTAAATGCATGCCCACAGAGTCGATAAAGAATATGAAGGTTTCTTTGTAGGCTGGAGATTATATGTATCTATGTTTAAGTGACTGAGGTTAAATTATGTTCTTAGAAATCACTTTGCAAATTTTATTTTAACTAAAGAGTTTATATGTATTTAAAATTAAAAATTCTATCTAGAAAGATAAAGGCTTAGGGTATTCTAGGATTTAAGTCTATAAAATCACCACGTGGTGTTGTTGCCAAATCCTAGACAGCTAGAGTGAAATAAGAGTTAAAGTGGTCATATCAGGACTCAAGTCAGTGATATTCTTTTGCATGGGAAGTATATGTCAGACTGCAGAGACTACTACCAAGGATAATAGGCCCTCTTACACTGGTACTCAGAGACAGACTTTGAAGCTAGATAGGCCAATATTTGAGATTGCATTCATGTCAGTCTCCCTTGTAGCTTAGTTTACCGTAGTAGTTGCTGTTGAGTTAGATAATACCCATAGCTCAGCTAGCTAATGGCAAAGTGATCTGGGGCAACAACATTGTGGTTTTAAGACATACGTGCCTTAAAAAAACCTATTCTGATTACTTTGTGCATCTAGTTTTTGAAAGAGGCATACAAGATGCACTGGTGAAGGTACACATAAGACCTTTTTAGGACAGTTTAGTATTTGCTGGTAGTGGTTAAACTGCTTTTAGACCTCAGATTTTCCATGGGACGTTTCTTACTACTATAGAAAAACTCAAAAGACTTATTAAGCTATATAAAACAGATATTTATATATCTCATAGTTATGGAGGCTAGGAAATCCAAGATTAAGAGTCACATGTGGCAAAATCTCTTCACATGGTAGAGAAGACTGTGAACATGTGGAAATGAGAATATGAGGGCACTGAAATCAGTTTTATAACAAGCCTATTCTTGCAATAACCCACTCTTAATTATATTAATTGATTAATATAACAACATGAATCCATTCATGAGAGTAAGGCTCATAGAACATAGTTACCTCTTGATAGGTCTCATCCTCTGAATCGTTGAATTCAAGTCTAGTTTTCTAGCACATAAACTTTGGGAGACACATTCAAAGCACAACAATGTCCCTTAAGATCTGGCTTAAGTTTCTTCTTCCATTCAATACATTTTTTTAAAAAAAATTATTTTCTTATTTGTTTGTTTCTTGTCTCTCCTCTTGGAAACATAATCTTCAGAGGAGTAGAGGTCTTGGCTATCTTGGTTATTGTGATAGCAGTGACTCCTTAAAAAAGTGCTTTGCATAGCAAGGTCAGTAACTGCTCCATAAACAAAAACTGTAGATCCTTTTAAGATTTTCATCAGTCCGTTTCACTGCTTGATTCTTTCTCATGTTCACTTCATGGATTGTTTCTTCCTCTCTACTTCTTTACTCTTTAACTTCCAAGCTATTTGTGTAGTCTTTCATTATCAGTAAAATATACTATCTTCCACATTTCAGAAAAATAAATAGAAGCAACTAGACAGGAATTTCTTGAACTTTCATTTCTAAACTCACAAACTTGCTTCTGCTTCCACATTTTCCTATATCTCTATGGTTACAGTAGAATTGTACCATTTACTGTGTACTTTTTAGTGTGTTTATGACACACTACCCTAAAATATGACACCTTGACTGTTCCAAGCTGAAGGCATTGAAATGGCAAGTACAGGAAGAATTTTCTTTTACCTTTCTTGAAGTAAGTCACAAGAACCTCGTATGAGAGATGCTTTCTTTATATCTGAAAGGAAGGAGAATCCTTATATCTGAAGATACAGGTACAGTGATAGAAATCTAAATGAACAGGACTTGGCATTTTCTCAGTTTACTAACCTTAGCTTGTAGTCTTTTTTGTTTTATCACATTTTCCATCACTCTTCCTTCTTTATCAACTCTACCATTAAACTACAGTTTTAACCATGTCTTTGGATCTTTATTCCCTAATGAATGCTTTCATTTCATGTAAAGCTTATGTTAAATACATCTGTATGTTTTTTACTTGTTAGTCTGCTGTTGGTTTTGTTGTTGCTGTATGGGATCAGCCAAGAATTTAGAAGGACAGAGGAAAAAAATATATATTTTTTGCTGTTACAGAAAGGCTGAGCCTCAGTTTAAGATCAAGTTCTCCATTCATGTTTCATAGACCATCATTTCCTGTCATTTTAGAAACTTGTATATAAGTTAAGATGTTAGCTTCTAGAAAAGAAAAACCTAGAAACAGGGTGGCTTAATACAGTATATTTGTTACTTACTTGAATTATATCTAATGGTAACATGAGGTGAGGGCGAGAATTGTTTTGTTCCTTGCCTCCTCAGGCTAACAGATTCTTTTTCCTTCACGATGGAGTTAATTGTCCGTGTTACCCTGAATATAGATATTCATCTAGGAGATGATAGCAGGGAGAGAAAATAATGTTTAGAAAGTTTGTATGGGCCAGATCTAGAAAGAATATTTCTCAGTTCTAGGTTCTTAGGACCAGAACCCAGAAACAAGGCTATTTTTGCCCCACGGGAGGCTGGCAATTGCTACACTTTTGAGTGAAGGAAAGGAAATGGTGAATATTTAGATAGTCTCTTTGTTTTTAGGTAGTTTAGAATCAGTTAAAGAGAGGGGAAAAAGTGCTTTAAAGGATACAACAGCAAGTGTGTTTAGGGGTGTTAAATAGCTGACCATATTAATGTTTTTGGTTGGATCATTGAACACAACTCTTTGCAGTCTCACTGTTTGAATGTCCACTTTGTTTGCTTTGATACTGTGACTTGACCAACTATCTCTAAGATGATAATGTGCAATCTATTAACTGGTGATTTCTTACTGTTTTTTTTTTTGTAGTTCTGTATTATTTATACCCTTACACTGCTTTGTTTTGTTTTGTTTTGTTTTTCTCTTTTTCCTTTTAAATAAAATAAAAAAAGAATCAGTTATATTTTTACCTTCACTTTCTGGATTGAATCATTCCCATAAGATTTTAAAAACCTGTTTAATTTCTTCCAACTTTTAAGATAAGAAAATCTTTACATCCAATTGTGTGGTAGTTTTCTATAGCTAGGTGCCACAAATTGGGTTACTTAAAACAATGAAAAGTTATTTGCTTGCAGCTGTGAAGGCTAGAAGGCTAAAATTAAGGTGCCTAACTTGGTAGAATCTTTCATGTTTTCCCCTGTTTTGGGAGGTAGCTTTTACTGCCATACAATTGTATCATTTTGATCTCTTCCTTTGGTTTTTTTTGTGCCTCTTTATCTGTGTCCTATATACCTGTATCCTGTGTCATATAATTTCCCCCTGTTGTTTTAAAGATAATCTGATATATCATAATATATCAGAGTTGTCCAGAGAGACAGAAGCAGTAAAATATGTATCTAGATATGCTAGTGGGTAATTAATTCATGTGGTTATAGTGGCTGAGGATCCTATGACAGATTGTAAACTGGAGGCTCTAGATTGCTGATGATGTGGCTCAGACCAAGAAAAAACCCTCAGAATCAGGGAAACCAGTAGACATAACACTTAGTTTGAGGCTTAAAAACTCAGATGCCGGGAATCAGGCTGGTGGTATAAATCCTGGACTCTCAAGCCTGGTGAGTTTGGAATTTTAATGTCCAAGATTGGATACAAGTCCTAGCTTTTGGAGTAGTTTGATGCCAATTAATCTTCTGTATTTGCTCTCTTTGAGCCCCTTAGGTGACTAAATGGTACCTGCCTTTTAATAAGGCAGGTCTTCACCTCATCTGCTCAGATCCAGGTAATAACTTCCTCTGGAAACACCTTTACAGACACTCCCAAAATAATACTTTTTAAGGGTTTTATGTTCCTTTAATCTAGTCAAACTGACACCTAAAATTAACTATCACACCATCATTTTGCATTAAGAGACTATCTCGTGTTCTTTGATGACATCTGCAAAGATCCAACTTTCAAATCAGGTCACATTATGTGGTCGTGGGAGTTAGGACTCATACATTTTTTACTGAACATGATTCAACCCATGACCCTTCCTAGTAATTGTCCTCTTTTATTTTCCTCCTGTTAACAATTATATTTGTTGTCTGAGATATATATGCTTAATATCTACAATTTTACTCCTTTCCGTACTTAAATAAGCTGCTATTATCATTCCTCTAAATCTACTTTTACTAAGCTTGCACAATGTTCAGTGGATATATCTGCTTTTGTTTTGCTAGCTGTTTTAGAAGAATTGAGCATCACTGGACACTTGCTTCCCAAAATGTTTTTCCTTTGCTTTGGTTATGCTTCTCTTGTTATCTTCTGCTCCTTGGAAATCTTTCTTTTTGTTACCTCCTCTTCTATATCTTAAAGTAGATTTTTTCCTTCTAGGCCTGCTGTTGCTCTACACAACATCACAGTCTCATCCATCTTGAGGACTTTAATTATTATATGTATATATATGCAGATAATTTTGAAATTTCTCTCTTCAGTCCCTTTTTTCTGAATGTCATACTAATTTCAAGTGTCCTCCCTAAAAGTTCAACTTGGCTGTCCCACATGTAGCTCAAAGGTAAACTCATTTTCATTTTATAAGTCATATGTCTTATTTTTTGTTTCTCAGTGAAGGCTAATACTACACACAAAATTCCACCAAAAAGGTGGAAGTTATTATTTTCTCTTCCTTTTGACATCTAAAATTTCTCAATTCCTGTTGATTCTGCCCTTACTGCTTTCCTAGATTGGGATGGGGACCAAGGAGTGCAGAGTAATTCCTAATACATATACAGTTTCTTTGGGGGGTGATGAAACTCTTCTGACATTACATAGTAGTGATGGTTGCACAACCTACCAAAAGTACTAAAATAATACTAAATTGTATATTTTCCGAAAATGTTTTATGTAAACTGCAACTAAAAAAGACACTTTAAAAATTACAGTATTTCAAAAGCACTAACAATTAAGATAGCTTATGGTATTGTAGATTTTTCTCTTATATCACTTTTACTACAAAGTATGTATTCCGATACAAATGATCTCCTGATCATTTGTAACTAAGGTGGCCTTTGTCCTTCCCACTACATTTGTTTCTCTGCCTTTTGGACTGACTTAGTTCATCATAATAATGATGAGAAAAAATAGTTTCATATTTATTGCAGGTTTACTATGTGTCAGGGAATTTAAATTTTCACCCAACCCTTACAAAAATTTAATGAGTTATGTAATACTATCTCTATTCTCCAGATGAGGAAATATGCTCAGGTAGGTTAAATGATTTTCTATGATCAAGCAGATAGAAACTGAGAGACAGAGCTTATACTCTATTCCAATCCAAGTCTTTGTTTTAAAAGTATTCTTTTTTCTTCCTTCCCTTCTATTTTTCTTCTTTCATCCCTTCTTAATCTCCCTTTTCTTCTTTGCCTGTCTCTTTATGTAATATATAATTCATGTCCTAGATAATTTATGCTGACTTAAAAGGGCAATAAGTGTAGTAGGTTTGAAAATCAAACTCCAGAAAGTACAAAGTACTAAAAAGCAAGTGTAACCCTTTCCAAGAAATGTCTCCTCAAAAAGTGGTACTTTTCGAAGCTTCTAGTGATTCTTTACAGTATCTAGTTTTCCTTTTCGCGGCTAAAGTAATATTCTATGGTACTGAAATAACTCAGTTTATTTAATCATTTATCCATTGATGAAATCTAAGATCATTCAATTTGTGACCATTACAAATAAAGCTGCCATAAACGTTAATGTAAAAGTTTATAAGTTTTCACTTGTCTGGGACAAATGCCCAAGAGAGCAATTATTAAGTCACATAGCTCTCGCATTATTGAATTGTAAGAAGCTACCAAGCTTTCCCAGAGCAGCTTTCCATTTAGTATTTCCACAAGCAATGTAAATGATCCAGTTTTCCACATTCTATCTGGTATTCGTCCTCATTATTTTTCGGTTTAGCAATTCTTTAAAGTGTATAACACTATCAGATTATGATTTTGATTTGCATTTCTCTGATGCTTAATTACATTGGACATACTTTCTTGTGCTTGTTTGTTATTTGAACATCCTTCTGGAGAAATGTGTCTTCATGTCACTAGCCCATTTGATAAATGGATTGTTTTTTAGCATTTACTGTTGAAGATCTATATCTATCTATCTATCTATCTATCTATCTATCTATCTATAGTGAAACTAATCCATTAACAGACATGTTGTTCTTTTTCATCTATATTAGTAGTCCATTATCAGGTATTTTCAATTTCATTAGTATCATTTGTTGCACAAAGCATTTGTTGCTATTTTTGTGTGTGTGTGTGTGTGTGTGTGTGTGGTGGTACTGAGGATGTAATTCTGGACTTTTGCATTGAGTACATCCCCAGCTCTTTTAATTTTTTATTTGAGACAAGATGTTGCTAAATTGCCAAACTGGGTATGAAGTTGTGATCTACCTACTACAGCCTCCCAGAGAGCTGAGATTACAGGCATGTACCCCTATTTGTGGCTTCATTGCTTTCATGCTTTTACCAAAAGCCAAACTGGACATACTCTTGTGGATGTGTGTCCAGATTCTGTATTCGGTTCCTCTGATTTGTGCATATATATTTTCTCCAGTTCATTTTCTTGATTTCTGTAGTTACATAGTAGCATTAACTATTGAGCAAATATATGTTCCCTTTGTATGTTTATGAGTGTTTAATCTAGTTTCTTTACCTTTCTATATAAATTTCAAAATAACCTTGTTTATATCACAGAAATACCTTGCTAGAACTTTATAATATGAGTCTAGATAAACTTTTTAAAGTCCAAATTGTATCTCTCTCCAGTTGATACTTAAAGTTGTATCCCCCGGGGTGATTGAAGGTAGAGTATGTAGGAGATAGTTGAAGTTAAATGAGGTCATAGTAAGAGCCTTCTCAATCTCCCTCTCTTTCTGCCATGTGAAGACATAGTAAGAAGGCAGCTACCTATAGCCCCAAAAAAGAAGCTTCTCCAGACATCAACCCTGTTGGCACCTTGATCTTGGATATCAAGCTCTTAGTTTATGGCATTTTGTAAGGGTAGCTTGAAAGAATTCATAAATTGGTTTAGGGAGAATTGTATCTTTACCTCATATCAACATTTGGTGGTTTGCAGCATATAAATCATATATGTGTTTTGTTATGTGTTGTACATCTAAATATTTCTTTTCCAAGCAATTATAATTGACATTCAGTTTCCATATGTTCATCATTAGTGTATATCTAGAATCTTGCTAACATCCTGTGCTAAGTATAGGTGTCCTCAGGAGATTCTATGCAGTTTTTTAGGAGATTCTGTGTAGATAGCAATGCTGTCATCTGCAAGTAGGTATACTGTTATTTCTTCCTGTATAATCTGTATGTGTTTTATTTCCTTTTATCTCCTCATTGTACTGCCTACAACATCTAGGCCTACGTTGATTAGTATGGGTGCCAGCAGGCATCAGTATCTTGTTCCCTATATTTGGAGGAAACCAAAGTTGTGATTTTTGCTTCAAGTTGAATTGTGTACCACTAAAACTTGGAATGTGACTACATTTGGAGATAAGGTATTTAACGAGAAAAATAAATTAAAAAGAGGTCTTCAGAGTAGGCTATAATCCAAGATCACTTAAGTCTGCATAAAAAGAGGAATTTTGCACTGATAGGTGTAGAAGGAAAATTATGTAAAGACAGAGAAGAAGATATTTACAGGTAGAGAGAATTCTTAGAAGAAACTGACCCTGCTGAAACTTTGATCTCTATCTTTTGGGCTTCAGAGTTATGAACCACCAAGTCTATAGCAGTCTTAATGAATTAATGAAAAGTTCCAAGTATAATTTAAAAATTCAATAAAAGTAAAACATTTTGTTATTCATATTTTTATCTTTTCCTTTGTTTTTCTAATTCATGTTCTAAGGTTGCCTTTTACTCTTTTCTTTCTGTTTAAAGAATTTACTTAGCTATTCTTTTAGAGTGGTTATACTGGTGATAAATTCTCAGTCTTCCTTCATCTGAAAATGCATTGGTTCCTCTTTTTCCCTTGATGAATTATCTTCAGTGAATATAGAATTCTTGGTTGACAGTTATTTTTTTCGGTACTTGAAAAATGTGGCTTCTTTCTGGCCTTCGTGCTTTCTGGTGAGTAATTCATTGCCTTGTGCCCTGTAAGTAATGCCTTTTTTTCCTCTTACAGCTTTTAAGAATTTTTTTCTTTGTCTCTTTAAAGAACTGACCATTATATATCTTTGTCTGGTTATCTGTGTGTTCTTGTTGTTTTCAGTTTTCTCTGTTTCTTTACCTATGAAACTGTAGGATTGTTGTTTGTTAAAGTTTAACAGTGTCAGCCTTTATTTTTTTAGCACTTTTTCAGCCCTATTCTGTTTTTGCTTTCCTTCCAGAATTCTCATCCCATGACTGTCAGATATTTTATTTAAGTATCATAGCTCACTGATTTCAGGTGGGTTTATTAGATCTAATTTTCTCTTAATAAAAATTTGGGTAATTTTTATTATTTTTTCTTCAGTTTACTGATTCTTTTCTCTGTGTGCTACTGAGTCTATCTATTGAGTTTTTAATTTTGATTATTGTGTTTTTTACTCTAGAATTTCCACTTCATTTTTTATTATATCCTTTGTATACATTGACTTTCTGTTGTGTTCACAATTCCTCTTTGAATCATTGTATGATGTACTTCCTTATGATGGATTTCTTTAGATAATTTTGACATTTTTGTCATCTCAGTGTTGATGTTTGTTGGTTACTTTTTCTATGCTAGTTACACTTTTTGTTGTTTTTCTGTATATATTACATTGAAATCTGAACATTCTGTATTTATTACATTGAAATCTGAATATTTGGATATTGTTATAGAACTCTCATTAAAACTTTCTATTTTTGTTGATTGTCTCTGACATTGCTCTAGCAAGGGAAGTGAGGATATGGTGGCATTAAGAGTCTGTGTTAGAAGTTAGAATTTCTATTCTGCACCTCTTGGCATTTGAGGGGGGATATGTGGGATGCCTCCTAACAGTTCATAGGAATGGAAATACAGGTTTCTTCTATGATTTCCACTGACATTGTGAAAGAGAACTGGACAATTACTGCGCATGTTTGAAATTCTCTGACCTCTGTGATAGGAATGTTGAGTCATTTTGTTACTGATTTGTGAAAACAGAAATCTAGATTTCATATTTGACCTTGTTTGTGTAGCTAGAGGTGAGATGGGACCATCATACTTTCTATGGAGTGGTAATAAAATAAAGAAGTTATTGCCAAATTTTGTTTCTGCCTTGCATGGTTTCTTTTTTCTGGTCCTTAATTAGACAGGCTAGGTACTTTTTATCTGTGTCTTTTGTATTTTTAGATTGCTGGCTTATTTAGCCATAAATTTGGAATATTTGAGGAAAAATGATTCAGGAACTCACTTCCTTGTTGTTCCTTGGGCCCCAAAGTTCCTGGCTACTCTGGTTTCCCCTCTTTCATAGTTTTATTACATTTGTTTTGCATACAATGTCCAGGATATGTATTTAGCATAAAGAATAGCTAAATGTATGTCTACTCCATTTTCCTCAAAACTGATGTTTGTTCCAGAACTTTTTTTATTTTAGTTTTTACATTTTGTTTTACTTACTCGTGGGTCTTGAGTATCAAATCCAGGGCTTTGAGTATGCTATACAAGTGCTCTACTGATTAGGTACACCCCATGCCTTTTATATGTTAGATTTATCAGCATTTCATTTGGATTTAAGAAAAGGTAAGGAGAGAACCCTTCTTAAATTGCAAATAATTACCCAGTTGATGCAAAATAATTTTTTGAATAGTATGTTTCTTCACACAATTTTTCCTTTTTTGTTTTCCTTATCAGTACATGTTTATAGTACATAATATTTTCATTCCTTGGGGGGAGTTGAAATATGTATGAAACATGTTTTAATCACCTTTTGAAAATCTCCCTTTTCTCTCCCTCACCTCTATTTTGATCCCCATGCCACTTGAGAAGGCTCTGTATCCCTATTCATGTTATCTATCTTTTATTTTGTTCTTTATTTATAATTTTGGGTTTCTCATTTACAGGAAACCAGGCAATATTTAAGCTTGTATCTCTGATTTATTTCATTTTACATATTAATCACTGGTTGAGCTAATTTTTATACAAATGACTCAAATTTATCTTTCTTTATGGTGGAGTAGTACTACATTGTGTGCAAGAGCCACATTTTACTCATCCATTCATCTGTTGATTGACATATAGGAGACTTCTAAGATTTAGCTTCTCTCAATTGTGCTGCTGTAAAAATGGGTGTGGATGTATCATTGTAATATGATGTTTTTAACCCTTTCAGGAAGATACCTAGAAGGAGAATAGTTTGGTCAAATAAAATTTATCGGTTTAAATTTTTTGAGAAATCTCTATACTGATTTCCATAGTTGTAGTAGTTTACATTTCCACTGACAGCATAGAAGGATTCCTTTCCTCCCTTCAACCTCACCAGATTTTATTACTTAATGTATTCATGATGGGTTCTCTTTTTGTAGCCAGAGGAGATCTTAGTATTTTTCTTTTGTTGTTCAGAAATTTTTTAATGTGATATGTTCCTATTTGTTGACTCTTGATCATATTTGTTATGCAACTAGGTTTTGGTTCAGAAAGACTTTGCCTATATCTATGACTTGCAGTTTTACTTTTTTTTTTATCCTTTAGAAGATTGTTTCTGTTATAACATTTAGTTCTTTGATCCATTTTGATTATTTTTAGCATGTGGTGAGAGATATGGGTCTAGATTTTGCTTTCTACATGTGAATAGCCAATTTTCTCAACATTATTTATTAAAGAGACTATCTTTCCTCCAGTGTGTGCATTTGGCCACTTTGTCAAAGATCAAATGATTGAATTTGCTTGGAATTGCTTCCGCATCCTCTATTATGTTTCTTTGATCCACATGTCTGTTTATGTGCCAGTACCATGCTTTTGTTTTTCGCTGTAGCTTTGTAATACAACTTCAAGTCTGGGACTGTGGTGCTTTTTTACAAATGTGAGAAGTCTATGAATGAGAGGAATCCAAACTAACCAGGAACTTTGGGGCCCAATGAACAAGAAAGATGTGAGTTCCTGAAATTTTTCTTCAAATATTCCAGATTTATAGCTAAATAAGTCAGCAATCTAAAAAGACAAAAAGACCCAGATAAAAAGTACCTGCTCTCTCAAACTAAGGACTAGAAGAAGACAGCCTGATGTTTTCATAGAATTTAGCCACAAATTATCTGAACTAGGCTTTCATTATTTGGTAGGATTTTCATTACTGTCTTGACCTTTGGCCAGTGATTATTCAGGATTTTAAAATTTTGATTTAGCTTTGGTAATTCATATATATCTATAAATACATCCATTTCTTTTGAATTCTCCAATTTATTATTTCATAGTTTTGTGAAGTAGTAGTTAATAATCTTGATTTTGGTAGTATCTGTATGATTTTACTTTTTTCACTTCAAGTTTCATAATTTTTTCCCTTCTTTTGGTTAAATTGGGTAAAGTTCTGTGTATTTTGCTTATTTTTCCAAAGAACTGACAATTTGATTCATTGATTCTATGTATTGTGGGGTTTTTTAAAAATCTATTTCACAATTTCTGCTTTGATCTTTATAATTTTCTTCTTCCAGCCTGGGTTTGGTTTGTTATATTCTAAAATCGAGAGGTACATTTGTTATTTATTGGTCTTAGTCTGTTTTTGTGATGTGAGGAGGGAATTCATATCTACAAACTTCATTCTTATGACTTCTTTCATTGTGTCATGTAAGTTTTGTTATACTGTTACTGGCATTATTGTTTAATTCTAGAACTTGTTCTATTTATTTCTTGATTTATTCTCTAACCTATGTTAAGACTATATCAATAGCATTCCTATACACAAACAACAAAATCACAGAGAGGGAAATAAGAGAAACTGGACTATTCACATTAGCAAGCAAAAAAATGAAATATTTAGGAAGACTTATACAGTGAAAACTATAATACACTAAAAAAGGAAATTGAAGATGATCTCAGAAAATGGAAAGACATCCCTTGCTCATGGATAGGAAGAACAAACATTGTGAAAATGGCCATTCTCCCAAAACTGTTATACAGATTCAATGCAATCCCAATAGAAATACCAGCAACATACCTTATAGATCTAGAGAAATCACTCCTAAATTTCATCTGGAACCAGAAGAGACCTAGAATCACAAAGGCAATTCTAAGCAGCAAAGACAAAGCAGGAGGCATCACAATCCCTGACTTGAAATTATACTACAAAGCAACAGTAGTAAAATCAACATGGTATTGGAATCAAAACAGAGCTGAAGATCAATGGAATAGATTAGAAGATACAACCACAACTACAAACACACTCAACCACCTTATCTTTGATAAAGGAGCCAAGCAGGTTCACTGGAAGAACGACAGTCTCTTTAATAAATGGTGCTGGAAAAACTGGCTCTCCATTTGC
Source organism: Cavia porcellus (assembly GCF_034190915.1). NCBI lineage: Eukaryota > Metazoa > Chordata > Mammalia > Rodentia > Caviidae > Cavia > Cavia porcellus. Next base: position 82,684,764 of record NW_026947486.1, read on the forward strand.
CAAAAACTAAAGCTAGACCCATGTCTATCACCATGTACTAAATTAAAATCTAAATGGGTCAAAGATCTGAATATTAAAACAGAAACATTAAATCTATTGGAAGACAAATTGGGTAGAAACCTTGGAGACATAGGAGTAGGTAGAGAATTCATGAACAGGACTCAAACTGCACGAGAAATACTTCCCAGAATCAATAACTGGGACCACTTCTTATTACAAAGTTTCTGCATGTCAAAAGAAATCTCCAGCATAGTGAAAAGAAAACCCACAAACTGGGAAAAGATTTTAGTGAACTCTCTCTCAGACAAGGGACTCTCGTCTAAAACATATAAAGAATTAAAAAAACTCAGACCTCCAAAATTCAAAGATCCAATCCAAAAATGGGCATCTGAGATGAATACGCAATTCTCAGATGAAGAAATGCAAATGGCAAATAAATACATGAAAAAATGCTCATCATCATTGGTCATTAGAGAAATGCAAATTAAAACCACACTGAGATACCATCTCACTCCTGAAAGAATGGCCAGGATCAAGAAAACCAACAACAACAAATGCTGGAGAGGCTGTGGGGAAAAAGGAACTCTCCTGCACTGTTGGTGGGAGTGTAGATTGGTACAGCCTTTGTGGAGGTCTGTCTGGAGATTTCTCAAAAAGTTGGGATTGGAAATCCCATTTATTCCAGCTATTCCACTTCTAGGCATATTCCCAGAAGAACTGAAAGCATCATACCACAGTGATATATGTGCACCTATGTTTATAGCAGCACAATTTGTAATCGCCAGATCTTGGAAACAACCCAAGTGTCCATCAACTGAGGAATGGATAAAAAAGTTGTGGTATTTCTATACAATGGAGTATTATTCAGCTATAAAGAAGGATCACATTGAGATATTTATCAATAAATGGGCGCAGCTTGAGACCATACTCATAAGTGAAATAAATCAATCTCGCATGTATGAATACCGAATAGTTTCCCTAATGTAAGTAATGATTCAAATATAAAAAAAATGTGGTAATCATGATTCCCCATTATGTGGCCTTGAAGCCTTATAAAATTTTCACTTATTAATTAGAAAGGCTTTATTCTGGGCTTCTTGATATGGAAATATTTGAAACTATAGTATATGAAGTTTTATCCAAATATTTCAAGGAAAAAGACAGACACTATGGTAACTACTATTAAATTGGGTTATTTGGTGATGAAATACGAGGTTGCTGAAACAGTCATGCTTTGACCTCTATTGTTATATTGTTATGTCCTGTTTTAACTCAATCTCTCCCTTATTCTTTAAAAAAATTATTTAGTTATTTCTTATGTTTATTTTAATTAAGGGGAAAAATTTAAAAAATTAGGATATATAATAGTAACTCTTTTTGATCTCCTATTAACTTGTTTTGAAGTCCTGTAATACTCCCACGATCTTGTTTTGACTGATTAGACTCTGTTCCATTCTGTATGATAGTATCAAGTTTGAGGGTATAGGCAACTACTTTGAAGGCAATAAGATTCACTAAGATGCCCTTTCTGGTTTGACTATTGTCTCCTTTGGAAGTCCTGTAATGTTTACAATGCCTCAGTTTTATTGGTCTTGTTCTCTACTGTTTTGTCCAACTTTATAATATCTAATGAGATAGACAATTCTTTTTAAGGAAACAAGAGACAACGTTGATAACCATTGTTGATAACCTTGTACTCTGTTCTACATCATGTGCTATGTCTATCCTTGGTTTTGACTGACAGCTTTGTTTTGCCATATTTGACTTTATTCTCTCCCCCCCAAAAAAGTAATAAGAACTAAGGAGTAATAAAATCCAAAATGTGTAAATTTTGTTGTAAAAAAGAGAGGGAGGTAAAAAAAAAAGAGCTCTAACGGATATAACAGCAAGTGTGTTTAGGGGTGTTAAATAGCTGACTATATTAATGTTTTTGGATCATTGAACACAGCTGTTTGTAGTCTCTCTGAATGTCCACTTTGTATTCTCTGATACTGTGATTTGAGCAACTATTTCCAAGATGATAATATGTAATCTATTAACAGGTGATTTCTTACTGTTATGTTTTTTTTTTGTAGTTCTGTATTATGTGTAACCTTACACCGCTTTGTTTTGTTTTGTGTTTTTCTCTTTTTCCTCTTAAATAAAATTAAAAAAAAGAATATATCATTTACTTTCCATGAATTTCTATAATTTCTTTTGCCACTGATTTCTAGTTTCATTATGCTATGCTCTGATAATGTGTGGTATAATTTTAGTTCTTTGTATTTACATAAGGTTTCTTGATTAGTTAGAATGTTATCTATTTTAGAGAAAGGTCATGCTGCTGTGAAGAACATGTGCTCTATTGTTGGGTGGAACACTGTAGATATCTATTAAGTTCATTTTTTTGAAGGCTGGTACAACAGTGATATTTTTGTTGATTTTTTTGCCCACTTGTTCTATTTTTTTATTGTGGTATTATGTTCCCCCACTACAGTTGTATTTATGAATATTAGGTCTTTTACTCCCTGTAAAGCTTGTTTTATAAAATTGGGTGTGCCATTTCTTGGTATATATGTGTTAATAATTATTACCTCTTCCTGTTGGTTTGTTCCTTCAACCAATATCTAATGACCATTTTTGCCTCTTTTGATCAGATTTTACTTGAAGTCCACTTTGTCTCAATATAAGATACCTACTATTGCTTCTTTGTGGATTCCTATTGCATGGGATATTACTTTCCGTCTTTGATTTTTCGGTCTATAAGCTTCTTTTTGGGTTAAACATGTATCTCTTTTTCACTTTTCCTTTCTTTCTTTTTTTGGGGGGCGGGTACTGGGGATCAAGCTCATGACCTTGTGGTTGCCAGGCAGGCACTCATGCTGGTGAGCTAAATCCCCAACCCAAACATTTTTCTCACATACAGCACATCATTGGATTTTGTTTCTGCCAGTCTGTTTCTTTTGATTTTGGAATTGATCTCATTCACATAGAGTGTTATGACTCATAGGTATTAATTTATTCATGTTGTTGGTTTGTTTTCCTGTTGCTACTGTGTTTCTTTCCTTGTTACCTAACTGTCCACCACACCTATTGTATTAATTATATCAGATCTTTTGTTATTGCTATCTGCATTGTTTTTTCCTAGGGTGTCCTCAACAATTTTTTTGATCTTTGGTTGTCACACATTTTTTGCTTCAATTTGTCATGAAGACGTCTTATTTCTCCACTAATGTTGAAAGATGATTTTGCAGGACATATAGCCCTATCTTGGAAATAGCCTTCTTTTGAATAGGGCTTGAAACACTTTATCCAAGTTCTCCGAGCTTTTACATTTGTGTTGAGAAGTCTTCTGCAATTCTAATGGGTTTATCTTTATGTGCAGTTTATTGTTTTTTTTGTAATAACTTTTATGATTTTGTTCTTGTGCTGAACTCCTGCCATTCAGACTATAATGTGTTGTGGAGAGTTTTTTTTTTTTTTTCTGATCATGGATATTTTGTGTTCTATATGACCCACTTACATTGCGTGTTAAATTATTTTCCCTTCTTTGGAAAGCTTTGTGCTTCTGTTTCAGGAAACTGTCTTTTTAATGAGCATTTCTTCTGATTTTTCACTAATTCCAATTAATCTTAGATTAGTTTTATTTGCATCATCTGAGAGTTCTTGGATGCATTTTTCACACTCTCTTTTTTTAAGTATGTCTCAATTGGTTATCAACAACAGCCTTGTCTTCTAGTTCTGACACTCTACCCTTAGACTGGTCACTTCTGACACACATAGCTTTGATAGAATTTTTGATCTCCTAAGTTTCTATTAGGAACATTTTTACAACTTTACTTTCTATGTTGGTCACTCATGTTTTACATATTTTGTTTATCTCTATTAGCTTTTTAGTGTGTTTTGTAGACCTTCTGGTCACTTGGTTTATTTGACCCATTTTCTGTTTTCTTACATTTTCATTGAGTTTGCCAAGAACTTTATTCATCTCTTTTGTCATTTTCTATTTTATCCTTCTGAATAATTTGTCTTTGTCGCTTTTGGTTTCCTCCTCTTTGATATCCAAGGATTAGTTTTGGGGGAATTTGGAGTTTTGGGAGATATTTTGTTGCCATGTCTTCTTGTGTTTCTATTTTTGTTTGTTTGCTTGTTTTATGTTGAGGGTTGGAAGTTGATTATATTGGTGAAACTTGTTGCTAGTATGCAGACATCTTTAGTTAATGTGCACTTTTTAGTGGTGCCCTCCGGGCATGGCCAACTATTGGTATTTGCTTCTGACTCCAGATTCAACCACTTTTTTACTTGTTTGGCTCAATACCCAGTTCTTCAGGTATGGGCCAAAGTATTGTTAATGACTGCAAGTCAATCCATATGTTGACTCCACCCCCTCCCCAAAACCCCCAGACAATTCATACCACCAACTATGTCACCTTGGCTGTAGCAATAAAATCAGAAACAATAATAGCATCAAAGAAACTGAATATTGACAAATCCTAAGGACTAAAATGTATTACACTCACCCATAGAAAAGTGATCTATAATTATAGTATGAACAATAAGACAAACAGAATATTAACTCTCTTATTGATCTATAGTAAATATCTCTTAAATGGAATGACTTTACCTCCACTAACAATAGAATAGTATTGAACAGTAGCATCATAAATGTAACTAGCTATCTAGTGACACGTAAGGCTTAGTAACTACAAGTAAAGGCAGAGGAATAGGGAAACAAGGAAAAAAGTAAAATTTGAAAAATTATTCAATAGGATATGAGAAGGAGATAAGAAAAGTGAGACAGGGAGTTCTATTGAGAAATAAAAGGAAACTAATAGTATTAGAAAACAGTAGCAGGAAAGATTGAAAAAGAAAAACAGAGCAAAATACAGGAAATGAAATATTACAAAAAAATAGAGAAAAAAGTTGAATGGGAGAAAAGAAGCTATGAAGAATAGAAAAAAAAGTTAAAACCCATCTCCCAAAAAGAAAAAGAGGAAAATAATTAAATATAAAAAGATTTTTAAAATATAGTGGTACCTTGGTCCTTGAGTTTAATTTGTTTTAAAATTTGGGGGAAGATGGCTGTGTTTGTGTTTGTGTTGGGAAGATGTTCATGGTTTTGTTTGTTACCTGATGTGAATTTTGTAAACAGAAGCAAAATTTGTGAACACTTTTTGTGTGAGAACTGAATTGTTTGTGAATAGAAGCATTCATGAAATGAGGTGTAAGTATATTGTGCCAAAGTAGGTGTTTCTCTGTGTTTTTGAATGAGTTTGCTTTTTCAGTGTCTTCAGTTTTGTAATCCAGCCAGGAGAGATTTTTCTCTGCCTAGCTTTCGGGCCTATGAGTTTTTGATGTACCTGCCTTTCTTGGACCACAGCCCTCTCTGTCTGTTCACTCCGGGCTGTGGGAATCATTCAAGCCAAAGCATGTCCTTGATCACTTTGGACTATGGGAAAAGCTATCAGCCCTCTGACCTCTACTGAAAATAGAGTATGGGGCAGGAGTTCGAGGGGGATCTTGCACTTAATGTTGATGACACTCATGAAGTCAGGTTGCTCCCTACAGAGATCCTTCCCAGCCTGAGTTTATGCTTGTCAGGGTGTCTATATCTGGCTCTTACCCTCTCTGTGGAAGGTCTTCGTTGCTTGTCTCTCACCTAGTTACTTTGAAGGGGTAAGCTGGGAGTCCTGGAAGCTGCTGGCCAGATTTATAACTTCTCTCTGGGCCTTCTTTAGCTTCTCTCCCTACGCATTGTACCCATCCAGGCTCAGATTGGTTGGTTAGTCCATGTCTCTGTCTCTCCATGCCAAAAGGAAACAAAATATAGAGCCTTCCTGGTCGCTTGTGTCAGTGGCACCATGTAGGTGGCAGCCTATTTTTCTTCATTCATTTTAAATGCTACTTTTATTACAAAATTTATGAATACACTTAGTTATATTTTCTTGCCATCTGTTTCCTTCTAGTGATCTATTTCTACTTTATATCACACAATTGTAATTAGTGCAGCTTCATGATGTTTTTATAGACAAGTGTCATGCTCTTGGCCATTTAACCTGCTTATCTTTTATTCATTGAGCTTCTCACTGAAAATAGAAATCATTATCCTATATCACTTTTATGAGTACCACACAATATCACTAGCACTTTCCCATGCCTACTGTAATTCTAGTACATGGCCAGACAGTAGGGATTTCATTCTCTAGACTAGAAAAGGGAATTTTGGAGGATAGAGAGAATGTCTTTTGTCAAATTCTCAGTTCTTTCAGCCTAATCAATTAGAAATGCTCTGAGAGTGACACACTGAGGGAAAATAAAATTGCAATTATTTTCCTAGTTCTGCAACACAGCAGCATGCTGCATCTATGGCTTTCACATGTAAAATTTTCTAACAGCATCAAAAATCCAATTTTACCCCCTGTTCCTAATAAGGAAAATGCAAAGACTATTGTAATTTGACTTAGGATCTCTGGGAAAGAAGTTGTGTTTGTGGAATACCACCATGGAGTGTCTCTTGTTAAATTTCCTGTATAATCTGTTTATATAATTAACCATTTATTGGTCCTTCTTGTTTATTCTCTAAGGAAGATGAATTAAGCTGAAACTCTATTATATATTTTATTTATATCTAGGTTGAAAGACATGCGTTTTTTACTAACAAAAATCAAACTGCTCTCCTTTGCCCCCTCTAGATTACCCTGTTTTCTACAGTTAGCCTGATTTTAACACCATCATTTCTATCTCTGCTGCATGATTTAGGGGTGAGTTAAATGTGTGGACATGGGCTTATTTGGCATCTTCTTTTGTATGTCCCAAATACAATATTTTAAAAACAAAACTCCAATCCTCCCTCTGAAATTTGATTTCCTTCAAATAATTTATTTTTTAAAATAAATGGTTGTCTTCTCCTACAAATAAACTACTCAAAATATCAATCACTTCCATGATCTTAATAGTCTCCCAGCTGGTTGTCTTGTTCTTATTTCTGGTCCTCTCTAAAGTATTTTCTATCTAGCAGTCAAAGAAGCTTGCTAAAATACAAATCTGATCATATCGAATTCCTGCTTCATTCTTTTAAATGGCTTCTTGTGGTCATTAGAATAAAAATAAATCTCAAAATGACCTTCAGGCACTGAAGCAATTTGACTACCTCTACGTATCCCATCTTTTTTATTCTTTCTGTATGTTCTATCCAGTGACAGTAATGATTATTTAATCTTCTAGATATATTCTGAATGTATGTTTATTTCCATATCCACTGCCACAACTTTACTTTAAGCCACCATTCTTCTTTGGCCTCTTGTTCATTATATAATAACCAATTGATTGGTTTTCTTGATTCTACTACCCTTGCTCCCCTTCAATACATCTCCACACAGAAGTCAGAGTAATCTATTGAACATAGACATGTTATGTGTTCATTCATTTACTGCATATAAACATATTTTTTTGGTGTTTTTTCCTTTGCAGTGTTGGAGGTTAAACATAGGACCTTACACACATGCAATGTAAATGCTCTATCGCTGGACTACCTTCCTAGCCCCTAATGTTATCTTCTTAGTGTAGCATGAAAGGCCCTCAGTTATACGATTTTATCCCTATCTTCAATTATGCTCCAGATCAGTCTGTACTGTAAGTTTAACAATCATTATTATGGTAATAACACTATCAAATAGCACTACAAATTACCACTTATTATCCATTTTCAATACACTGGCTTTGTAAATATATTATCTCTAATTCTTAAAACCATCTTTCTACTTAGTTATATTTGGAACTATAGTACTCCTCTAGTTGGTATAAACTATTGCTAACACCAAATTGTGATTTTGATTATTGGTTTGAAATAAAATGTATTGTTTATTACATTAAGTGGTTATACTTGAAAGCTTAGTAACACTTGATGAGTTATCCAATATAGAAAATTCAATAAATACATTTTATATCCATTAAGATTATATCTCAGTCCCTTTTGAGTGCTATAAAAAATTCCTTTGATTGTATAATTTGTAAACAATAAAAATTAACTTCTCAAAATTCTGTAGGCTGGGGAGTCCCAGATCAAAATACCAGCTTACAGCCTAGTAAATGTAAATGCTTTCTACTCCCCACATGTCTTCTTGCTGTGCCCTCATATGGTGGAAAGATAGGGTAGCCTCCCTCTCATTCCTTTTATATGGGCACTAATCCTGTCCTAAAGAGATCGCCTCCTAAAGGCCTTATATCTTAGGATTATTGCATAATAATTTAAAGTTCAACATATGAACTCTGGGAGACACATTCAGAGTATAAAAGATGATTATATGTATAGTTTTTTGCTGCTTTGTCAAAGTGGAGTGTATTATCACTGTTGCCTGCTAATATTAAAGAATCTGACATTTGAAAATTAACTCTACTTGGTATTATGGTATTTTAATCTTTTAAAATACTGTTGGATTTGACTTTTGGATATTTTTGTTCAGCATTAATTTACAACTGTAGGTGAATATCTTTCATACACGTGTGCATGTTCACATATGCATGTGTGACAGCTTTATCTGTTTTGTAATAGTTCTGTCACCTTCATAAAATAAATTGGGAAACTTACTCAATATTTTTATAATTACTTGCTTAATATCTGTCTTCCAAGTTAGATTATCTCATCTGTGAAGACATGAAACATGCTACAGATAATCTTAGCCTGCTTTTGGAAACATAATTAATATATGAATATTTGCTGAATTTGAATCCTAATTTTATAGATGGAAAGCTGAGGCTCAGAGTGTTCAAGCATGTTGCTCAGGGTCAGATATTAGTACATGGCACAGCTGGTCCTAAATAGCTAAAACTAATTTAAATATAACTTAATGGCCCACACTTGGGTAGGAAGATAGGGTACATGGATTGGAAACTTGAAAATTTGTTGTATATTCAAAGGTAGAAAATCAACTTTCAGTGTGATCGTCCCTTGCCTTGTTTAAGATCGATGAACTCCATTCTGACTCCAGAGTCCGTGGATTTCTGTTCTATTATACTGCCTCTTCAAATATCTCCAGTTCCTCATCTATGGATAGTGACTTCATACTGTATTGTCCAAACTGTGACAATTTTGGGAATGAAACAGGCCACTATTAATTATTATTACTGGATAACAGACATAAGTTGTGACTGTCTTGGACAAATTTGGACTGTCTTGGGCATTAGAATACGTGTTCTTCCCATCTGTACTTATGTGATGTGCTGTTTCTCATATACATACATTTACTCATGCTCTTCCCTCTACCTGGTGTAATTTATTATCCTTTTTCTAGCCCACACTCACCAATCTTTCAAATGCTTTTTTTTCCTCAGAAGCTTTGTAAGGTTCATTTCCTCTGAGTCAGTCAAGTCTTTTATAGTTTATGTGTTCAACACTCTGTGATTACTCCATTCTAGCATTTATCATAGTCTCCAGTAACTGTATGTGTTTAATGGCCTCTATCGTTTGATAGGCTGTGAGTACCTCCCTGATGTCAGGAACCATGTCTTTTTTTCCCCCAGACGCCTGGCAGTGCTTTGTTCATTGTAAGTACTCGCTAATTGTTTGTCAAATACATGAATACAAGAACAGATGAATGAATGAACAGCAAAAAAGAAGTGTGCTTCCCATACCAGAAAACTGCTATCTTAAGTGAAAGGAACACAGCAGGAAAACATGTTGATGCTTTCCACTTGATGTACATGGCTAAGATCTCCACTGTCAACCCTTTAGGAAACATTAGGGCAGGAACAGATGGCTTCACTGTGCTGTGAGGCATGCTAAAAGGTTGCCTGAACAATACAGCTTCCACTGGTGTGCTACACTGCCTGGAATGCTGCCATCTCAGCCATTCCTTTGGGGTAAATACTGTCTCCAGATGGCAACTCCTAAAATGTGCATATGTTATCTGAAAGGGGTAGCCTCTGAATTGTCACACTTTGCCTACACACTTAGATTTTCTGGGAATGATACATTGTATATGGAATCTGTGGTGCTGGGTAAGTATAGGGGAAGTCTTTTGGAATTTTCCTTATGCATAATTATTTAGCTATCTATACGATTAATGTATGTCTTCCTCGCTAAACTGTGGACTCCATAAAGGCTGAGATATGTCCCCTTTGGTTTACTTGGTACCCAGCATAGTTCGTTCTATCTGTCTGTCTGTCTATCGATCAATCAATCTATCTTACATATTTAGTAATATTTATTAATACTGTACTTGTGTATTATTTTGCACATAGATCTTATATCATTGAGCCTTACTTTTTTATTGACATGTTATCAGAGTCTGTTTTTCTACAGCTTCACTAGACCTGAAGAACATTAAACCTTCGGCTCAGCCTGCATAGGGTAACACCAGATATGACAATTGCAGGATTTGTATTACCAACTGGAACTTTAAATTGTTTTGCCTCAATGAGCTTTGTAATTAGTAGTATATATGTACACACTAAACCTTAGGCAATCTGAATGCATAAGGACTCACAGTCTTCCCACTCAGCCTTGACATCATGATTTTCAAATAATGCTGATTGACCCTTGCTAATTATTCTTTTCCATTTTCAAGAGATTGGATCATGGTTCTATGTCCTCAGTTTTTGTCTATAGCTCTGCTTTACAAGAGTAGATTATAATTTCCAGCTTAAAGTGTAAGCATTTTACTGCTTAGTTTTACTGCTTAGTACCTTGTTTTATTGATTCATATACTCTGTGTTGATGTCAATACTTAGCATAGCATAGAGGTTCAATAAATGCTCACTAAAAGAATGAATGAATGATGAAGCTCTTTAAGAGAAGATACTCTTTATGTTTGCGTGTAGGGGTATCCTGGACTGTAATAGCAATAGCTACCCTATCATTTTTTTGCATAGTCTGTGTCAACCCATGTGGTAAGCACTTTAAGAACATTTTTCTAGTTGGCATGTCCATACCTAAGAAGTAGGTAATGATATCTCTAGCTTACAGATTGCTAAACTGAGGTTCAGGCCTCATAGTTAGTGGTGGTAAAAATCTATATTGGTCTGATTCCAGAGCACCTATACTTTGCATTTTATTGTATTATAGGAAACTTCACAGGTGGCAGTAGGGTGGCAATTTGGGGGACATATACGGGCCAAGGATGTGGTACTGGTACTAAAGACAGACGTCATTGCCAGCTATATTTGCCTAGTAGCAGTTTTATTGCCTTTTGAGTGTGAAATGCTTCTCTATTGAGAAGCATCAGGATGTCTATTTCTAAGAAGTCTCTATGACTCTGTAATCCCAGAGGACAGAGAGGACAGAAAAGATGAACAGGCATCAGTCAGCTTTGCTGGGAGGTGGCTCTACTGTATACCACATACTCTGTGCAGGTGAATCAGGATGCTGGGAAGTAGTGTTTATACAGGGCTTTAACATGAAAGAACTATTTAATTAATATGAAATTATTTGCTTTGTTCCCCTGGAGAAAAATATCAAACTAATTCATGTGTGAAATTTAATCTCCTTCACGTTCTCTGCTCTCTCTCATTTCCTGTTGATCTGTCCATTACTTTTTGTGTCTGTTTCCCTCAGCACTAAGACTTCTTGTGTGTGTGTGTGTGTGTGTGTGTGTGTGTAATTCTGTGGATTGAGCTCAGGTTCTTTGTGCTGAGCTGTATCACCAACTCCTTTAAGTTTTTTAAAATTTTTGATGAGGTCTTGCAAAATTGCTAAATTTCCCAAGATGAACTTGAACTTGTGATCCTCCTGCCTCAGACTCCTAGAAATGCTGGAATTGAAGAAATATACCACCATGCCTGGCTTCTCAGCAATACATCTTTTGAAATATTTTGGGGTAATTTATTATATTTTGAAATATTTGGAGCATTTAAATGCAAAGTATACCAAAATACAGAAGGAAATACGTGAATTAAAAAATAAATCCCTGGATCTTCAATAAATCTCTGGATTTGAATTATGGAAAGATCAACTCATACACCTGCTTGCATCAGGTTTGGTTGGCTTAGAAATGGTGGATGTATGAGTTTAGCTGGCACATTATGAATATTACAATTTCTTGATTTTTTTACTTAGGATATTGAAGACCCATTCTGCTATAATACATTCAAAGGCAGAAGACTCTGACCTCTATTGTGGTAGTTGTACTTTTTTACTTTATGAAAAAATAAGACAAAACTTCATAAAAATAAGAAAATATCAATAGTTAATATATTGTGTATCATTATCTTCAAAGTCATTACTCAGAGTACAAGGTAGTGACGTCAAGCCCAAAGACAAATACCTGGGACAGTCAGTTCACTGAGCAGGACTAATGGCAAGCTTTTAATGTTTTGAAGACCTTTTAAAACCCAATAGGAACTAGCTTTTTCAAAGAGACCACTGAAAAAGAAAACAGTTGGAACTACAGTGGGCCTTCAGGTACCATTTCAAAGTTTTGAATTCCTGAAAGCATTGTATGCATGAAAAGCTGCTACATTATTGCTAATATATTTCTTTTGATCCAGCCTGGTCAGCTTATGTTCAGGTACTCACTCTTTCCTTTAAGTCTTTGTTTATGTTGTATGATTGTGTCTATGTTATGTTGTACCTTTTGCATGGATCAGCTTTCCTATGCATAAGCTTTTGCCCTTTTTGTTTTCTTTTTCTCTTTTTTTCCTTTCTACCTTTTCTTCTTCTTCTTTCCCCTTATTCCTCCTACTGCTATGAACAAACATAAAACACTGATGATGATAAAAATAGTGACTTCCATTAACTGATTGCTTAAAGAGTTCCTATAAATTCCTGTGCACCCTAAACATAGGTTACCAGAATGATCTGTATTTAGAATTTTGCTTTTACAACCTCATTCATAAGGAATCTAATGACAGCTGGAAACCCAAAACTAGCTCTCAGATGCTGCTTAAATGATTTTCAGTCATCAGAAATAACAGATATTCTAAGAGAATGAAGGAAAAATAACATTTATGTAATGGAGAAGAACATATAGATAACATTTCAGAAGCATGCCCAAGTGGCTGGCTACCCTATAAAAAGTGATAGGTGCTGTGCAGTGTTCGTAAACCATCACTATCTTGATCATTAGAACTCAAAAAGGAAGATATTATTGTTATTTTTATTTTTAAATGTGTAGGCAATGAGTTCAGAAAAAATAAGTAATTTTCTCAAGGTCATGTGGCTAAAAACTAATGGAGCTGGAATTTGAACTCATGTGAATTTTATTCCAAACCCACTTTACATATGACCCTGGTACTCCTCAACATGCAGCTCTGTACTCTGGAAACTATAGATGATGCATGCTTCAAGAGCTTTAATTCAGAAAGTTGGCTTTAATCTGAACTCACATTACAGCACTCTAAACTACTCAATCTGCTTGTAAAACTTGAGCATGCAGGATTACAAATCCCCTTTTAATCATTTCACATGTATCAGCTTTACTTCTGGACTTAATCCTTCTTTTATATACAGTGCTGAGCATATAATAGGTACATAGGATATATAATTTTCTTATAAAAGAAAGAAATCAGAATGTAATTTCTGTAGCAGAAATTCTGGGAACAGAGTGAAAAAAAACTTGATAAAGTCTAAAATATATATTCAAATAAGTTTTCTATGGACTAGTTTGGGAGTAGAGGAAAGGTGAAGGAAGTAGACCAAGTACAAATGATATTTTGGCTGATTTTTCTCTTCAATGATGGACAACTTGATGCTGCAAACATACCTATCACATATACTAGTGTGTTGACTGTGTTGGCTGAATCATTCAATTAATGACCAATTATAGGGTAAATAAATTTGTATCATGATAATTAATGTTGGCTCTCTCTATACACCACATCCTATAAGCTATAATTAATAAAAGAGTATGTTGATTTGAACCCTACATTTCTTCTTTCGTGTTTTTGTGTCTATGTGATTGGAAATTATGGAATTTATTTATCTGAAAGAATATAGAAAAGGTAAAGATACCATCAACATGCATGCTCTGCCCTGGTGACCAAAGAAATCACTCCATGGCAGTGGAAAACTTAGCCTAAGACTTAGCTCTTTTTATCTTTGTTTCCTACGTATACCTGTTAAAGAGACATTCTGCCATGCCAGATTCTAAGGGGCTCCTATCTTATGAAGCTTGGTAAACTGGCCATGCAATTCCTTAATAGATTTCTCCTGCTCATTCAGTTAATAATCTCAATAATACATGTGAGGATCATTTTGTTAAAGGCCAATTTGTGCAGTTCTTGTAGTGACTGATTCATATCCTTTACCAAGTGTAATACACATTCCAGTGCATTCAACCTGCTGTCCCAATGGTTTCCATCTCCTTTGTTCATCTTTTGAAGGAAGATTTGGCTCCATTCATTGGTTCTATAACTCCATCAGTTTCTCAGAATGTTGCCTGTGCTTGTTCCATTACTGAAGAAAAAAACTTTTGGGAAAGTTCTTCAAAGCTCCATTGTCATAGTCAAGACATGGACAGGCCTAGAGCTTCAGGTTGATTTGACAGTTGATGTCAGCCTTTGAGTGTTGATGGTAGTTGTGATATAGCTGAGAAGGGACACAGTTGCCGTGACGACCAGCTAAGAACAGTGGTGCAAGAGTCTTGGAGCCTACTGAAGGCACTGTAAGAAGGTATCAAAGGACTGACTCTAAGTAGCTGGCCAGAGTGGGGAGTTCAGCATGCTGTGTCCAAGTGTTGAAGAAGTGTTGAAGTGTTGAGTCTCAATTGACAACATTTGTCTTTGTCATCTTTAACTTGGATTAGCATTTCAGATGTACTTTATGTTCATAAAGCAAGAGTTTATTTCATGTTAAACTTTTAAATATTTATTTTTCTCACCTACCTGTCAATCACTAGTGACTTCTTTGAGAAGGCAAAAATCCACAAAACATTGAAATGAGGAAATGATTATTTGTACTATGAAGTCATTTACATGAAAATTTCTACCTACAGTTTGTCTTGTGAATAATAACTAGGTTTATATCTACACAATTTCTACTTTTTGTGTCTGTATTTTCAATTTCTGTATAAAGTATATAAAAATTTAATAAACAAATATATTAAGTGAAGGAAGCTATACATTAATGAGTAAGTCCCCACTCCTTGAGATCTGGTGTTTCAAAAGACCCCTTAAGAGGAATTTTAGTGACAGGGTTTTTTTTTGTTTGTTTTTTTAACAAATAAGAGAAGAACCCTGGGTCACAAGACCTCATACTGAGCTACATCTCCAGCATTTTTTTCAGGCTCCCTATGTTGTCCAGGCTACTCTTGAACTAGTGATCCTTTGGTCTCCGCCTTCCCAGTAGCTGGGATTATAGGCCTATACCACTCCATCCAGCTAGAGTAAGCTTTTTGAAATATTTATTGCCGTTTGTCCCTTGGAATCTTGTTCTGTTGAATTTTCATAAATTAGAGATTGCCTCTGTACTAGGTTTTCTCAACTTTGGTATTATTAATATTTTAGACATGATAATTCATCATTGTTTATGTAGCCTTTCCTGTTTGTATCTACCATCCTGGTGGACACCATACCCGATCAGCTATGTGTCTACAGTGTGAAGGACTTCAGACAAAAGCTAAAGTATTACAGTTTTTTAAAAAGCATTTTAATAATCTTTTTTCATATCAACATATACACTTGTAAGGGTATTCTTGGTCACTCACCACTTTATATTTATTTTAATTGACAGAAATTGTATATATTTATGGCATACAACATGATGTTTTGAAATATGTGTACATTTATAAAATAGCTAAATCAAGCTTAATATGCATTACCTCACATACTTCTTTTTGTGATGAGAAAACTTAAAATCTACACTTAGAAAAATTTTTTGGAGGGTGCCAGGAATAAAACTCACGATCTTGCACTTGCTAGGCAGGTGCTTGTGCCACTGAACTAAATCCCTGGTAGAAAATTTTAAAATTTATTTTTTGTTAATGACATTCTAGATTATGATTTATATTTCAATATATACATATGTAAAGCACACACCAATCAAATTTATCCTTCCTTTTGCTCTTAGCAACTTTTATGTATATAATGCATTATTATTGAGCAAAGTCACATATTATATAAGAGGTGTTTATTAGTTGGGTTTCTTACTGTTGGGCCACAAAATCCAACACCCATAACTTAAATGTGAGCTTTAATTTGGCTTGTTCTTTCTGGAGATTCAGTTCATGATCAGTTGACTACAAGGCAAACACATTGTTGCGGAAGGGTGAGGCAAAGTAGAGCTGCTTTGATCATGTCAGTGGAGAAGCAGAGCAGGGCAACAGTGCCAAAGAAGAAGGGATAAGGGACCAGATGTGATACACCCTAATGATCCACCCAAACATAGTGAGAAATATGATTTACTAACCAACCACCTGAATGGCTCCTAAGCCAATCAAATTAACCATCACAAGGTCTTTTGAACTTATTTTTCCTAACTGAGGTCTTGTAGTTTTTGCTAACATCAGTAATCACTTTTGATTGTGCCAAAGAAAATACTCTTTTAGATTAAATCTGGCGTATGTTCAGGGAGAGGGCATTCTATTGTTGATTCTAGAGTGAATAAGATTGTGGGTCCTATTTCAGTGGTTTCATGAAAAAAATGCAGTTTTGGTTGAGCTTAATAAACTCAGAGCTTGTTCACTCAGGTTAGAGAGTGAGAATAATTCCAAAATCTTGGTGTACTCTTGGTGGGAAGTCATGCAAAATTTCCAGATATAAACTTGGGATATTTTACAGATCAAGGATAGACTGAAAACATAAACCCAGGCTTTTTCCCTGGCTAATTGGCAAGTGACATTGAAAACCTATAAGTTGATATCTTGCCTTCGTTAAGATTGTTCTTTACAAATGGATATGAGCAGGGTACTGATCAGCATAGATGGCGGGAAAGCCTTTATAAGGGAAGATAATTCCATATTTTTTATGAGGCAGAAAAGCTATATTTGTGTCCAAAGTCAATATAGCACAGTGATTAAGACTATTATTTGTCAAATTCTACATATAGTCTTTATTAGTTATTAGTTATATGATCCTTGGCAAATTTCTTAATCTTTCAAAGCCTCAGTTCCCAGTTTGTGAACCTGAGATGTGTTAATTTACTTCCACAGAATTTCTTTTTTTAGGGACTAAATAGAATAACGTGCATGAGGTACTTGGTACATTAAATTTGGTATTAGTTGTTACTAGTATTGTGTGCCTCCTGTGTCAGCCTATTTACTAAGGGAAAACAAAAAAGGCATAACTAACTTACAACCTAAAGCAGAAAGTGATTTATCATGAAAAGATAAATGATAAAATGCTTTAGCAGTTCAGAAGAATAATGGGAGTCATTCTGGGTGAAGAAACAGAGAAGGAATCATAGAGGAAGTGACATCTCAGCTGAGCCTCAAAGGAAGGATAGAATTAAGGCATGCGGTTGTGAAAACACCATTTCTAAAATCAGCAGTAAATGTCTACTTGGATTGAATTGCAAATGGTGACTCATTACTTTCTTCATCATCCTAGGAATATGCAGAGTGATAATGCATAATGAGGACATTGTTTCCCGTGAATAACATAAAAGTGCAGCCTTATTTCCTGCAGCAATAATAGAGGTACTAAATTCAAAGTTATATTGTATAGTCAACCTTCAATTAGATGAAGATTCATGAACTCTCCAAGTATAATGTACATATGTATTAGGCATCTACTGTGCCTCAATATTGTGTGGTACTGTGGGGGTACAGCTCTGGAAGAAATTCTGGTCACATTGGAAAATAATATCATAAATGCATTAAATAATATAAACTAGTATAGAATCACATATTCAACTGTGTAGTATAAACACTTTCTAATAAGACTTCTGAAAAAAGATTAGTCAGTAAGACCTAGAATGATTTGGAAAAGTTTCATGGGGGGAGGGGGGTAGGAGCTCGAGTTAAAATTTCTATGGAGAAGAGGGGAAAACATTTGAAAAGAGAAAACTCATACAGCAAAATTTCAGAGGTTTTAGTTGATGAATGGATGAACAAAGATAACATTGTTTAACCCACAGATAAAAATTTCAATAAAGTCTTCATCTTCTCACTGAGTGATATTTGCAGTGATGTGCTTGAATTTGTTTTGTCCTAATGTTCTCACTCCAATTGATTTACAAAATGCACATATAATTGTAGTACTTTCTCAAATACCTGCTTTTGCTTATGCTCTCTACTACCCAGAAAATATGCACACATGAGGTAAACTAAATGTCATGCTGTTGACAAGAATAATTCTCCCTATCTAGACATTTCTGAGGAAATGAATAATATGGGCTCATTTCAAAAGGAAGTCATTCAAAGTCAGCACATTCTCTGACACTTCTTCTTTTTCCCGCCTCAGTGCATGAACCCTACTGATTTTTTAGGAAGATGCACTGGTTGTCACGGCAAAACACGCTAATTGGCTTCCTCTAGTTGATGTTCTTTCAAGCTCACTGCCCCATTGAGGATTTGGAATAGAGCACTTAACATTTTGCTTCTTTAAGAAATGTTCACAGCAAGCCAGCTGCCTCAGCAGAAAATGGAAGGTGTCTGAAATGTCCAATATGTTATCCAAATATTTCACCCGTCATGGGGCCAGATGTGCACAGTTTCACTTTCATTTGGTATCTTCTTTCCACTTCGAGTTCTGATGGAAACTCAGCTGGAGATTTTTAACTGTGGTAAGTGGATTTGGGGAATTTGTCAAGAATGAAAGCAAGTTGGTAGACCATTATTTGAGGAGACCAGAGTCCAGAGTGCAGTTGGCCTGAAGCAAATTGAAATAGTCCTCTGTTTTGTTATTTTCTTGCCCTATTTTCCCTGCTGCTGCATGGAACTAAATTGGGGAAAGAAAGCAATGATAGCATCAATCTTAGTGATTCTCCCACAAGGGGTGGCTTCAACTTCAGCCCATTTCTGGTTGCTCCTTTGCTATGGTCTGAGGGTCCTTTGAAACTCAGTTCCCATTGTATTGGTAGTAGTAAGATATGAGACCTTTTGGGAAGTGATTAAATCATGAATCTCTGTCTTCATGTGTGGTTTAATGTCTTATGAAAGGGATGGTTAGCAGGAACTGGCATACAATTTTTCCACTGCATACTTTCTTCCAGTGAGGACACAGTGTTCATCCTGCTAGAGATTGTAGCAACAAACCACTATCTTGAGAGATCAGACCCCTCATCAGACACTGAACCTGTCATAGGTTCGATCTTAGACTTAGCAGTCTCCAGGACTGAGGCAAATCTATTTCTGCTCATTGTAGATTACCCACTCCCAGGTGTTTTGTTACAGCAGCACAAAGTCATTTTCTCACCCTGCATTTCAAGTCAAAATGTATCTATATAGTGCATCTTGCCAGGGAAATTTTCTCTGAGAACTTATAGGAAAATCTAAAATATGTTTTTTTTTTTTTTGATGACCTAACGTATTGCTTACACAATGTGTCATTTGAAATTATCCTAGAGGTTCCGGGAGAACATGGCGGACAGATAACAGCAACTACAGGAGGCTCTCTGAAAGACTCGGCTCAGAAGCCAGGAATGGTGCGGACTAAGGAGACATAAGCAGGTGGAGATATGCTCTGCTGACTCAGGAACGAACTGGGCTGAGAGAAACCAACTTGGAATGCATTCCTGGTGCTAAAACAGGAACAGAAAAGCCTCGGTGTGGAGGCTGGAGCCCGTGCCATTGTAAGCTGCGATTTGGGTTTCCCGCCGCGCGGCGGCTGGCTGCCTCTACAGTGGCTCAGCATTGAGGCGCAGAAGCTCTGAGAACGGCAATCTGTGAACGGTAGGGAGGCGTGCACTGACTTGTGGTGAGGTGAGTGAGAGAAGCTGACACTCTACCACAGTTTGACTCCAGCCCAGGACTTTCTGGGCCCGAGCAGTCCTGCGGGAGCAGGGCACGGTGGCGACTCCAGCCACACATCCCCCTCTCGGGCGGGATTGGTGAAAAGTGCCTGGCCTGCGTGACGCTGCCGGCGGACCTGGTAGGCTGTCCCAACCCAGATCCCAGAGACTGACGGTGGCCGGGAGGGGAGATGCATAGGCTGCCTGGTCCGTAACTCCCTGGTGCACAGCGGTGAGCGGGAACACCTAACTGGCGCAATTCGATCAGGCTGTGGCTGACTGGGAGAGAAGCTGGGCCTCTTATATAAGCTTGCATATATAAGGAACAGAGAAGAAGAGGCAGCATGGGAAGAGGCAGCAACAAGAAAGGCTCCTCGGCCACCAATTCTGAGAAACAGGCAATAGCAGACACCGCACCAATATACATAAGGCACCATATAGAGAGCCTCATAGACCAATTCAGGAATGAAGTTATCAACGACCTGAAGCTAGAAGTATGCAGAATAGTTAGAGAAATGCTAAGTACCACCCAAGAAAAAACAGGCGGTGGAATGGATGAACAGAAAAAAAGGGGAGAATTGTTTGATGGAGAAAACAGAGAAAGCATAGAATACGTGAAGCAGGTTCAAAGGGACTACCAAGATACCAAGAAGTCTATAGAAGACTGGCATAACAGCTTGAAAGAAACTAAGGACAGACTATCTGAGCTGGAGGGCAGACTTGTAATATGGGAGAATGAAATGAAAAACTTCTTAAAAATAACAAAGAAACAAACAGCAATAATACAAAGACAAGAAGATGATAAGAGGATCCATAACTTAAGGATTAAGAACATAAAAGAAGAAGTAGGGACACAAACAAGTGAACTACAAAAGCTACTCACAGACAAAATCCAGGAGAATTTTCCTAATTTAGCAAAAGGTAAAGATACTCAGATGTATGAGGCATACAGGACCCCAGCTACCTACAACCCAAACAGAGCAACACCCAGGCATATAATAATAAAAATTCCAGAAATTCAATACAAGAACAGAATATTAAAAGCTGTAAGAGACAAGAAACAGACCACTTACAAGGGAACACCCATCAGAATTACAGCAGATTTCTCGGCACAAACCATCAAATCACGAAGAGCGTGGGGGGAAATAATTCAAGCTTTGAAAGATAATAATCTCCAGCCAAGATTGAGATATCCTGCACAACTGTCCCTGGAAATTGATGGAAAAACAAGGTGCTTCCAGGATAAAGAGGAACTAGGGGAATTTGCAACCACCAATTCAACTCTACAGAGAGTATTGCAGGATATTCTAAAAAAAGAAAAATACAAAGAATCCAGAAATAATGGCATTGAGGCCACAACGAATGGAGCAGAGAACAAAATGAAGAAGACAAACTGACAGCTACTGACAGAAAAAGAGCTCAACAGAAATGAGGCAGAGAAGATTGGATGATAGGAACAGCTATTTTGGAGAAAATGACATCTTAATAGGTAATACTGATTTAGTATCATCTTGTTTTGAAGTCTCATCTAGCTTTTGTCCTTCTGTCTCCAATGGTCTAAACAGGTTGTATCTTACTGGATTTTATTATGTATGATAGTATAAGCAAAAACCTTGTAAAGACAAGGAGATTATACAGAAACCATTGTTCATTTTCTGTTAGTCGATTCTAAATACTCTGTAATGCTGTCATTCTCTTGAATGGTTTTACATTGTTTTGATATACTTAATGCTACAGTATACGAAGTTGTACTCAAGGATTTCAAAGAAAGAGATAATATGGTAACTACTTTTAGGTTAGGATTATCTGGTGGTGAAACATGATTCTGCTTAAATGGTTATGTTTTGATCTGCGCTGTTTCGTTGTTATGCCCTCTTTTATCTCAATCTCCACTCCATTATTTACTTTTTTATCTTTATCCTTTTAATTAAAGGAAAAAAACAGCAGGATATATTATAGTAACCCACTTTGACTTTTCATTACCTTGATTTAAAGCCCTGTATTACTCTCACCATCTGGTTTTTAACTGATGTTCCCCTATTCTGTTTTGCTGGATAGTATCAGGTTCGAAAGTTTAGGCATCAGCGGTGAAGATAAGGAGAATCATTATGACGCCCATTCTTGTTGACTTTTATCTACTTTTGAAGACCTACAATGTCTCCAATGTTTTGGTTTTGTCGGTTTTATTCTTTACTGTTTTGTTCAATTGTATTATAACTAACGATATGGGCAATTCTATTAGAGATAGCGGGAGGCATTATAGTAACCATTGTTGATCACCTTGTATTATGTTTTTACATTATCTATTATGTCCACCCTTTTGACTTGACCGATTCTGTTCTGTTATGTCACATTTGGTTTTACTCTCTTCCAAAAAAGTAATAAGAACCGTGGGAGCAATGAAACCCAAAATGTGTAATAGTCATGGTACAAAAGAGAGGAAAAAAAGTGCTCCAAACTATATAACTGCATGTATATTTAAGTGTATAAAATAGAAAATGATATCACAGAGTTTTATTGGATCAATGAACAGAACTGTTTGCAGTATCACTGATGGAATGTCCACTTTACAAGCTTTAATTTTGTGACTTGAACAATTATTTCTAAGATGACAATATGTAATCCAGTAACTAGTGATTTCCTACTGTTCATTTTTTTTCTGTAAATCTGTATAACTTGTACCCTTTCCCTGCTTTTTTTTCTTTTCTCCTTAAATAAAATTAAAAAAAAAAAAAGAAATTATCCTAGAGGACTATTGGAGTAGATATATTGTTATGATTTATGTGAGAACAGGTCAATATGTACCGTCATGTACTTGTTGGTTTTGTGGTAGAACTTGGTAGTAATGACTTACTGAGAATTTTTAACTATCATGTTTTTCTCTGTGTCTCAGTCTTCCTACTGGAAGAATGGAATTTGTGAGGCTGTCACTCCTTACTTTGGAGGAGATGTAAGTGGTAGAATATTAGAGATTCCTAGAAACTTCACATTTTCTGGAACACCTTTCAGGATGCCACAAACTCACTGGAAAACTCTCTATCCCATCTATCCCTTTAAATGAACTTCTCACTATCACTGGCCATCTATATTTCAGTGTGCATGAGTGTGAGAGGGAGGAAGGAAGAGAAACACTAGAAAAGTAAGTTTCCAGTGGATGGGTATGACTGGAAAACTGTGTGGCTTTGGAACAATTTTGCCTCACATTAGTAGCAAGGATGAAAATGATAATCATTGTCATCAGGAAGTGTTGCCCAATTAAGTGCCTAATTGGGAATGATGCTGTACCCACATAACTTCATAGACTTGGTTAGTTTCTGCATAGGGCCTAAAAGAAACACACTGTCATAGAGACTGTGAAATATAGAAACATGGTAAAGTAGTGCAAAATGTGTGGCCCGTATCAAACACAGTCTAAAGATCAGTTTTTTTGTGGGTGAGAAGAATATAAAAGGCATAGATCTTATAACCTGAACAACTACTTCGAAGATAATAATATGCAATATATTAACTAGTATTAATTTCTTATTTTTTCCAGAAATTCCATGTCATTTCTGTCCTTTTTTTCTGTTTTGCTTTTTCAAATAAATAAAAAATATATATGGGAATTTGAAGGTAAAAAATCATAGGGAAAAGGAATCTGAATATTGCTTTGGATTTATTATTTCTCACATATTTACAAAAGTTTCAGTTGTTTACTGCTTCTGGAAGTAACGTTATGTCTTTGGTGATAAAGAAAACATCACAAATGTTGCTCAGACAAAAAAAATCATTACTTAGAAATAACAATAGAGAGGTGAGGAATGAGTGGGGACTGGCACCAAAACATTTCTGGAATGTGGCATTAGGAGACATCAGAGACCAAAAGAGCATAAACATATGTTAAAATTTATTGAGTTACTAAGTTCCAGGTACTGTGTGAAGCATTCTATATCAGTTACCTTAATTCTGATAACAACCCTTACATAGTTGAAATAGAAAGAGAGTATAAAAAACTTTCCAAAGTCATGCTGTACACAGTGCCCACCCCGTGTACATACTGTACTGAATTTCTACTGTATTCTTTTCTTTCCATTGGGCACTCACTCTCTGAAAAAATAGTGGATGCAATTTGTTGAGGACTCCACTTCATTGGGCTTTGGTTAATTGAGGTTTGACTCTTTCAAGGAGATTGCAGATGACTCAGTTCAGGCACATTAGCCCTTTAATTTCCACCAGGTAATCACATCTCTTGGTAGTTGGTTGGTGAAGATTGAATAGTTTAATAGTAATATATCAAACAAACTTGCACCTGAGTTAACTAAAATAATTTAAAGGGCCAGGGACTCTGCTGAATTCAAGTTGTTCTTATAATTCCGTTATTAAATCTCTTCCTTCCCAACAATGCACCAGCTGGCTAGCCTTAATGGCTTATTTACGTAACATTCCTTTATTTGAAAAAAGAAAAATAGCTTTGCAGTATATAGGGTGGAAGTGAATTTTGACTAGCTATACTTCCTACAATTTGCCCTTACATGTTTCCATAGAAACAGAATTGTAGCTTGAACTAAAAAATCTTAAATTTGTTTTCATTTTTGTGTTATTTGAAACTTGTGCTTACTTTACTAAAACTGAAGGACAAGGGACTGGGGATTTAGCTCAGCGGCATAAGCACTTGCCTGGCAAGTGCAAGGTTATGAGTTCAATCCCTGGTACAAAAACAAACAAACAAAAAACAAAACTAAAACTGAAGGACAAATTCTTGGCTTTCCATTGTACTGGGTGTGGAGTCTCTGTGATTTAAGGAGAGAGAGGGCAACTGGAATGTTTTAATGTTTTAATTAACCTTTGATATCAGTGAAAGGAGATACCCTACCCGAGTGTAGGAATCTTCTTCCAACTGTCTTCCCTTACTCTTCAGCAATCTTGCCTCTGGGCTTAGGATTCTTTTGGAAGCAAGAAAGTAGTTAAGAGCATGGGCTCTAAAGTTAGGAAAATTTGGGTTTGACCTCTGGTTCTTCTAATACCAGTTTATGTAAGCACAGGCAAGCTGTTTAAGCACTCTGATTGTCCCATCCTCAGCTGTAAAATAAAGGATAATATTGATAAATTCTTCGGAGGACTATTGGGAAGACTAAGCTAATCCATCCTTAGTGCAATGCCTGAAACATTGCAAACATTCAATAAATGATAGCTTTAACAAAGTTATTTCTCTTCTCCCTGAAACCTCTCCAATTTCTCCTGATTCACCACACTTTTATCTGCAGTGTGATCTCATGTTGCCTACTGCGGAAGTTACTCTACTTCCAAAAAGTGTTTGGTGTTTCTGACATGGTTTACAACTGCGTTCTGGTTCTTTTATTATAAATGGGTGTTGTCTCCTAGATCAGCTAGATTGTAATCACCTGAGGGCCGTTGAGGGCTCTTGCCTAACACAATGCTGAGTGCCCAGGAAATGCTAATTAAATATTTGTGAGACTAGGACCAGGCTCTGGGATTTCATAATTTATTCAGACTGCTTGGATTTGACTTTTTACTAGTACATATTTGTAGTGTATAATAATTACATCACTTGTGGGGAGATGGTACATGTACATAACACATTTTAAATCTGTTTTTTATCTCTTTCCCTCTCTCCTTCCTCCACCCGTTTCTTGATCCCCTGCCTTTTTTCTATACATGTTTGTAGTGCATCTGTTTACATTCCTGGCGTGGAGTTGGTATATGTACATAACACATCTTAAATCCTTTTTCATCTCATTTGCTCTCTTCCCATTCACTTCCCTCCCTTTGATCCCTTCCTATTTGAGAAATTATCTGTGTCATTACTGCCTATTATCTTTTACTTTGCTCCTTATTTGTATTTTGGGTTTCTCATATAAGAGAAACTGTGTGATATATATGCTTGTGTGTCTGATTTACCTCACTTTACATAATAGACTCAAGGTGCATCCACTTTCTACAAATGGTTCACATTTATCTTTATTTGTGGGAAAGTAGTACTCTATCGTGTATAAATACCACATTTTCTTTACCCATGCATCTGCTGGCAGGCCTACAGTTTTTTCCAAGATTTAGCTATTATTAATTGTATTGGTATGAATATGAGTGTGCATGTAGCACTGTAATACGATGCCTTTAACTCCTTCAGGAAAATATCAAGAAGGGGAAAAGCTGGGGAAATGGAATTTCTGGTTTTGTAGTCTTACAGATATCCATACTAATTTCCATAGTGTTTTTGCTAGTTTACATTCCCACCAGCAGTGTAGAAGAGGGAGTCCTTTTCCCCGGACAGCCTTGCAAGCATTTGTTACTACTTGGTTTTTTGATGGTGACCATTCTTTTCAATCTTTCCCCCACATAACTGCCATTGATTTTCGTAAACATAAATCGGATTGTCTAATTAGATTATGTCCCTTGGTTATATGAGCATCTAGTCCAGATTCCTTGTCATAATTGTTAGGTTCTTTAGGTTCTTTATGTCTCTTGCCATGATTAATCGCACCATTTCCTATTTTCTGCCTTATACACTATGATACTTTGAATGACTTACAAATCTTTCTACCTCTTCATTAACCCTTCTCCCCTACTACAATCTGATTCACTTAAATAGCTGTTCATTGTCTTTGCTCATAAGAATTACCCTGTCTAGGACACTTCCCACCTTTCTTTGCTATTTTATGTTCATACTTCTGAGACACAGCACAAACTCTTCTAGGCTTCTTTAACAACTTCATATTGGGATGAATTTCTCCTCTGAGCTCCATGTCACTCCTCATGCATTTGTTTCATCATGTGACAGATTATATCAAAATTATCTACTTACATATCTACCTTAACTGCTAGATTGAGAGATTCTTGAGAAGAGGGATAAAGACATTTGAGATATTTAAATGAATGATGTAAAGAAGGTAAAGGTAGTATCTGTAAGAAACAGCAGTGGTTTGAGCATTCGTCCTTTTCCACAGATGCCTGCTTTCTCAGTGAATCATATATTGTGAAAAGTTGTCCGTGAGATTATTTGTCAAACTCCTGACTCTGTGAAATAATTGTATTTTAGTAGATGTCTATAAGTGTTTTAACTTTGGGGAACAATGGAATTTTCGGTACTGAGGCAGGCTGGCCTAGAGACATATTTTATTCATTCTTATATCATTATGGGTTTTGGTGCTATATGGAACCCAGTGCTCAATGAACACCATAGTGTTCTGTTAGCATTCAGTTAATCTGTCTCTTAAGAAGTGTGTTGACAATAGGTCTCTAGCTAGGACTGTGAGCTTCTTGAGGGCAGAGAGTATCTCTAACTTGGTTGTGGCTTCCCAGAGAACTCTATAGAATGGGAGAAACTCAAGTTTGGTGGGATTCTTGGCCAGATCTCCTGAGGGATGAGAAGTTTTTCTTCTTGAATTATGCCTAAGCCAGAGCGGAAGGCAACATTTAATACAGCTTATCCAAAATTGGTTGTCCCATGCCTCAAGTCTCAGAATACTGTTTTAGCTGTAAGCCTAAGCCTTAAATAAAACCCAAAGCAAGGGAAGCGAACTATGGATAGAGAACAGATTGGGCCATCAAACTTGGGTGCTTTGATCGCACCATCATTTCTCAGAAATTTCAAATGATTCTTACTGAAAAAGGAGAAAAAACGAAGGAATCATATCTTACAGTATCCAGAGGAAAATATGCTTTAAGTAACAAGATGCAGTCTGTTCTTATTGGAGAAACGCCAGGCTGATGGAAAAGGTTTTCTCAAACCATCTGTCAGTTATTATATCGGTCTATGTTTAACCCCTTCTTTACCATCATAGAGCAATTCACTAATCTAGTAAAGCAAAGCAAGTGCTGTGGGAGTTAAAATATGACGCCTGCCTAAAAGAAGCTTAAAATTTAATAGGAGAGTAAAGACACACACATCATCATGAATAAAGCAATAAGAATATACTAAGTGCTATAAGGGTGCTACTAAATGTGGTGGAAGCACCAATGAGAAGATTATTCTTGGATAGGGGCTGAAGAAGGCTCCTTAGAGGCATCAGAAAATAGCAGAAAAAAGCAGGAATTGTGTGCTTTCTAGGTAGAGGGACTAGAAGGCTGAATCTCATATAGATGGCACGTTTGGGATAGTTCTGTACAATGGGAATAGTATGATATAATGGGAGTGCTGTATAGGATATGGAAGTAACAGTATATAAGTATTTTACAGATTATTTGTGGGTGGGATAAGAAGGCATTTGATTATCAGATAAAGAGATAGACGTGATTTTATAGATCGTAAGTTGTCAGTGTCTTGCTCAGAGCTGTGCTTTAGGAGGATTATTTGGGCATCTTAGACCGTATAGGTTAAGTGCTAAGCTATTTTCTCTAAGCTCCAGGGAGGAAGGAATGGATCCACAGCTTCTGCTATTCAAGATGTGATGCATTGGGCTCTGAAGACTTAGAGCTATATTTTTCCTTTATTAGTTGCTTCTAGATTGATAGCCACGAGGTCACTGCTCAGCCAGGAAAGCTAGTCTAGCTGGGAAGAGAGGGTACATTTTTCTTCTGCACTATGAACCTCTGTGAACTTCGTGCGTTTTGTGTTAAACCTGTCCCAGTGTTTCAATGTCAGCCTGATGTTCTTTTATTTGGGTGGTACATATATACTTATGTATGTCCCTGTATGACTTTTCTTTTTGGACAGGAACAAATTTTATATCTCATTTTTTTCTAGCTTTCTTTTTTGAGAGGGATTCTATTTGTTTACTGTACATTACGCACTTTGTAAATATTACTGTGGACTCCTTTTCTAAACAAAAACTTGGTTTTTATGTTTCTTATGGAATAAAGCTGCTGGAGGTTTGGATAGTGGTAAGAAAGATGTGAATCCTTGCATCTTGCTACTTTAAAAAATCCCTATTTTTATTCTCTAAATATTTTCTGACTTAGTGTTGTCAAGAGGCTACTGTTATGGGACATACCTTTGGTTAAAGTAGCACCAGTGTCTAAGCATGGCCCTCCGGGACCACCCGCTATGGGATTCTCCTGAGGCGGAATCTAGGTGCATTGGATCAGAGACTAGGTATCTGCTGTTTAATAAGGTCCTTAGGTAACTCAGAAACATGTTCAGGTTTGATGACCACTCAACTAACAAGAAATTAAAATCTGAGAAATGAAATTTTAATGAATAAAAGATGAAAGTGGATAGAGCATAAAGTTTTTGAAGGGAACTTTAAAATGTCTAAAAAACTTGGACTTCTGTTCTTTTATTTTTCTCTCAATTTTGCAAGCTAAGAATTTTTGAGTCAGAGAAGAGAAATTTACAGTAGAGCGAAAATTTCAATTCAGAACAGTCTTTCTTCTGCTTCCTACCTCTAAGACTCCCACCCATTCCTCAAGGCTTATCTCCTCCCATGAGTTTCATGACCACTTGAGTCAGTGAAGAGGTTTTGGTTTTCAGAGCAGCCTTCACTTACTGATTGCCCTTTGCTGTTACCTTTGATCCTTGGTGAGTCTTTGGTTACCCACAGTAGTGACTTCACCCTTGGATTGGAACTTACTTGCTGTCTCTCCAACTAGTTTTTACTTTTTAGTGGGGACAGTACTATAGCATCTAGCATCATGTTAGTCACGCAGTAGGAGCACAGTAAATGACTGCAGAATATGTGAAAGGATTTCAGAAGGCATGATGATGTTGTTGATAGCCAGAAATACCAAAGCTGTGCTGAAGGATAAAGGGTAAAGTAAACCCAAAATACATGCTTATATTCATTGAAGCAGTCAGGCACTTAAAAATTAAGTGCATTAAGTGTATAGGGTTCCCTTACTTCCCAATAGTCTTTAGAGAATAGCAGTGAGCCAAAATTTTTTATTTTCATTTATGTGAAACAAACCCATTTCCATAACTCACCTTTCATTTTCAGCACTTGCAATTCTAACTATGACTCAGGCTTGCTTTATTTCTGGCAGTGTGTTGCCTTTTAACCAGAAAGTGGAAAGAGCTTGGAACAAAGACTTTCAAACTTCTTTAGTTCTATTACAGTCCCTCTGAAGTGGTGAGGGATCGTCCTGGGTGCACTTGCTGATCGCATCATCTATTTGATGGCCATGTCATGGGATCCTTTTCTTCTTTTTGGTATTTGATAACTGATGCTGTTTGATTTTATTTGTGAAAATACATCTTTCCCATTAAACTCTTCCCCCTCATTCTTCCTTTGAAGCTCTCGATTTCCTGATTTTTGAGAGTGTGGGGGACTTGGAGGTAGGTGGGAACTGATGCCTGCCTGGGCATTTTAAGTACCAGCAACAACATTATTTCTATATATTTTGTTCCATCACTGAAAATGCCTCAGCCCACACATAACTAGTTCGTATTCTCTTCCAGCTCCTTGCCCACACCATTTTCCTGTTCCCCCTCAGATGCCTGCCCCTCCTTCTCTGTGGGCACTTTCGTTCACAGTTCCAGAGTGGTTTCATTCATCACTGTCACAGTCCTTGTCGATGGTAAACTCTTTCATTTTATCTGTGGCCACCAGTAAATGACTTTGCATTTAATATTTTAAAGAGTTTCCTTTGTTTCTGACATTTCTCCACCCACTGATGCTTGCGCTTATGTAGCGTGCTGTCACTATTTTTTTCTGCCAGTTGGTTGGCAGGAACCAATCTCCTCTAGAAAACGTGAGAGAATCATCTTGTCACTTGGGAAATCTGTATAATCTTCATCTGACATTGGTTACAAGTGCTTACTTTTTTCTTTGTGTGAGAAAGATAGACATAAGAGGAAGAAACAGTTTAAGAATTTGGCAGAGGCTACTGAGAGTCTCAAGTGATCAGGTTGGACACCTTAAATTTTGGATTTGAGTTTTTGTTCTGCTGCCAGCCCCATGGAAATTACTTAGTCTATCTGTATCTTCTTCCGAGTTACCGAAATAATATTAATTTCTAAACTTAAATAAGAGAATAGATGTCATATTCTGGAAGTATAGAATATCAACAATAATGAACTTGCTTGCTGAAAGCTTGCTATTATATATTCAAGGGTACTAGGTGATTGGACCACAAGATGTCTATTTCTAAATACAAACTGAATAACTTTGGTCTTAGAACTACTTAGTGTGTTGCTCAAGATTATGTACTTTGTAGGGATTAGAACAAGAATTTGAATATAAATCTGTCTGGTTTCAGTCCTCACACTCTTTTGATGAATTTGGTAAACCGAATCAAAGTGGGGCTGATCACAAAAGGGTATTCATAGCAATTTGTGTCTCTTTTTGTCTTGTTTCCTTTCTGTATATCCACTGACACTGGTCTATGTGTAACTGATTGTGTCTGGTTTTGATCAGCTCATCCATTTACCTTTGCATGTGTTTTGCCCGTATCTGTCAAATGGAGATAACAGATGATAACAGACTGTATCCTATAGGTTTGTTGAGGCTTAATGAGTTGAATTATAAAGTATTTTAACACATCATAAGACTTTACTGATTGTTAGCTATTGTCAATAGCAGCCATAGCATTTTTTCCCTACAGTGCTTCTCAGGCAAACATGTTCTGTCGGTCTGTTTAACCATGTTCCTTATTAAAATAACAGTAAAACTTTCTTTATTCCACAATTTCTCTTCTGAAGGGTTCTGATCTGTATTTCCCAAGATAACTAATCCTTCTAGATAAATTAATTCAGTCTGTGTATTAGTAGTATGTAGTTTACTCTTGACTACACTTTCTGATGACACCATTTTTTAATCCCCAAAGTGAAATGATTTTTTGTGAACTTTAAATCATGTTGTTCTGAGTATGAAGGGAATGAGGAGTGGGGTGGGTTTTGGTGTAGTTAAATCTGTAGCATATTTTCTTTAAATAAACAGTGCTACTTTTATTTCGTTAATACATGTATTGAGCTTCCTGGTAACACTTTTGATGAAATTATTAGAATAGCAAACATGTTCTTAGTACTTAGTTTTTGCCTGTAATTGCTCTCTTTGGACTGAAAGGCCAAGATGGATAGAGTCAATATATAAAACTTGTAAAGGGCAGGGCATAGTAGTATACACATGTATTCCCAGGACTGGTGAGGCTGAGGCAGAAAGATCTCTACAAGTTCAAGACCAGCCTGGCTTCAAAATGAATTCAAGGATGCTGGAACTAAGTAGTGAAACCCTGTCTGAAAAAGACAAAAAAAGATTAAAACTTATAAAGGAAACAAATATTGACTCATTATAAAGATAGGCTTTTCATAAGGAGCTTCATGAAGCAAAATTCCTCTTGCATATTTTACTGTGACTATGCCATACTTGGGGAAATAAGATTCTGTGAAAGAAAGTTTTCATAGATATCTTTTCTGATTTATTGATGGTTTCCTTTAAATGTTTAAAATTATTTTTGCAAAAAAGTGGTCTCTTCGGAACACACCATTTATTAAGGGCTTATTATTATTGTTTCAGGTCTGCTTATTACTATTGTTTCACATCTGTTGGTTTGAGCTTTGAAAACCTCCAAATGTCCGTATTATTATTTCTGTATTAAGAGAGTAAATGGTCTCGTTTCACATAGTTTTCTTTGTATGTTCTACATTACCCACAGATTTAACATGGAAAATCCAATAAGTTTAATCTTTAGCCCTATCAGGACACTAATCCCACATTCCCCTATTAGGTGAATGGAAGGCATCTGTCTTAATCTATTCACAAGTTGAACAGGTTTCTGGAATCCCAGCATTTTCACTGAGCAATTACTTTTAAATGCAGACAGGATTATAAAGTGACACTATGCTGTAAAACAGAAAATGTAACAGAATTTGAAATTTTTAAAATCACAGAGTGGACCATGGTACAGTCTATAATCATTTCTAGGTAGGTTTATATTTTTCTCCTTTAGATCCACACAGAGGGTTTTCTTACTATTCCTGGGAAGAACAGTTTTGTTAAATAATAAGCAAAACAAAACAAAAAGCTCTTGTTCCCATGAGGAGAATAAACTTTGGGAAGTGGTCTCAAAATCTGTTCTTCAAGATAGTACTGACACACAGATGAGGCTCAAAGTGATATTTCACATGCCATTTCTCCTTGTGTGGTTAAATACTTGCTCAATTTAAAATTTGTCAAATTTCAGTATCTGTGATAGATAAAAGAACACTTTGATGAAATACTGGGAAGAGATGTTATCTGGTGTGTCAGATTGTATGCTAGTGAGTTTTTAAACAATTTAAGAAATCTATCTTGCAAGTATACAATAATTTCTTTGTTGAAGAATGTTTAATACACTGCAGATTATATTTTATTGGGAACCAAAATGGTTCCTTAACCACTTTATTCTTCTATCTCATAACCATGATAAAATATTTCTCTCCAGACTCATTTTAGGAAGAAAAGGTGTGCATTATTTTTTTTACTAATTATATCAACAAGGCATGAATAATAAAGAGAAATTAATCTTGCAAATCATATTCCATTTCATTGAGAGTTCAACACGAGTACAAATCTTTATCAGGGCAAAAAGCAGAAGTTGATGTTTCCCTATTTGAAATTCATACCTTTTGTTTTCCTGCTTACCATCTAGTCTGAGAGCTAGAGGAGCCAATAGCAGATCATGGTAGAAGACTGAAACCCAATTAATATCTGATCGTCTCAGCCTCTTCGGGATACATGAGAAATAACTGAGGAATCCACAGAGAGCTGCTTTAAGGGAGTTGTCTGAATTTTTATAAGTAGTTGCAAACTGAGGATTGGAAAACAGAGGAGGTGTAATTCTAACAGTTGCTAGAAGTGATACTGCATTTTTTGCATGAGTCACTTGAGAGAAAGAAGCTAGCTGCTTCTGAATTAGTTTCACTTGTTTTCTGCACCGGTGAGAAGGAGACCACCAAAAACCTGAGTGCTGGGGTATGGGAAAAAAGAAAGCATGAAGGGCTCTAGTTAGTGGGGTTTGAGGGCTTGCTTGTAAAATCTGTTTCCTTTCTTTTGTTTGAATGAAATTATTTTTGAAACACTGGAATAAGAACGCGAAATACATTATCTTGAAACCCAACTGGGTGACTGCTCATCCATACCTATGTGGAAGATAGGCTGTATATATTATCCTGATGATAGAAATGAGGAATCAAATTCAGAGAGTCTAAGTAAATTTTCTAAGGCCATACAACAAGGAAATAGAACAATCTGTGCCTGAAACCTAAATCTTTTGTCCCTGCTCTCTTCTCTTTCTCACCTGAGGATCATGCTAAGCCTTAGGACTTGATTTTGTTTTTTCAAC
Organism: Cavia porcellus; assembly: GCF_034190915.1. NCBI lineage: Eukaryota > Metazoa > Chordata > Mammalia > Rodentia > Caviidae > Cavia > Cavia porcellus. The sequence continues at coordinate 82,718,761 of NW_026947486.1, forward strand.
AACCACCTTACTGCTGGGGTCATCCTTTCCAGTCTGTCTTCCCCAATCAAATCCTCTAGTGCAGACTATTCATTGAGTTGGTGTTTACCGCTTAACAGAGAAGTCAACTGTTTTAGTTGGTGACATTACATTCTAATAGGAGGAACAGGGCATGCATACATGTTAAGATTTTTTAAAATCACTGACTGCTCTGTCAATGTAAGAGCAAATTTCCACAGAGGGATGACAATTTCTCCGTAGCCTGGCAAGTTCTACTTTCTAAATGTTTAACAGTGTAAGGATAGACATCATTTTGGGCATGCTATAAACAGACATAAAAGTGATTTTACTGAGAAGTCATGGTCTATTACAGGAAACATGAGAGCATCAGAATTTCTACAGAGTTCTAGGTAATGTGCTATGTGTTTGTACAATGTATGATATACAATTCTGGGTTTTGATAGACATAATAGAAATCTTCCTAAGAAGTTTAAATGTGCATATCAATTTCTTCTCAATTGAATTATATTCGATTTTGCTTGTGAAGCTCTTATAAAAATCCTGTTATCTACCTTTTTAAAATGAAGCTGTGTTTTTATGTTTGTTTAATATCTATTAAATAGCTTAAGATAGAACAGTTCAATACACAAAAACTACATAGCTCCTTAATTTATTGTACTGGGGTTTGAACTTTATTTTCAGACTACAATCACAGGTGCCAAGAAACTAGAGGAAAAATCACAAAATTCTGGGAGAGGCTGTAATGTAAACAGTACAGTTTGTCTGTTTCCCCTTAATGAGAAATGGCAGGTGAAGTAGCTCTTGGTGCGTTTGGATTTCTCAGAAACACTATGGGGATTCTGATTATAATTCAGCTATGTCAGGCCCGTGAAGAATTTTGTGTTTAAAAATACAGTACAGAGTATCTGAGTAGGGTAGAAGGAGTGTGTTTCAGATATAGTTTGTCTGAGATGATACTTTAGCAAAACTAGAGAAAGTCTCCCCTTCTGGGTTGGAGTCACACATTTGCTAGTTACCTTTGGTAACTGGGTTAAGCCCTTACAAGACTGCCTTAATAGTAATTGTGGGAAATTCAGATTTTTATTTTGGTTCCCATGGCTACATTAAGTATGAATGCACTGCTGCAATAAAAGCAAAACAAGTAAATGCAGTTAAATTTATTGTATTTTAGCTAATTATGTACTAAAAATGAGTGATAAACAACAAATCCAGGATGCAGAACTGTGTGATAGTATTTAACCCTTATAGTTTAAAGACTTTTGCATATATTAATTTCCATGATAGTACATGGAAATAAGAAAGTAAATATTTTGATAGCTAGGTAGACTTGGACGAAGTGTAACTCAGGAATATAGATATAAGTTTTAAAAGTTTCTTTGGGTTCTTTTGACATATAATGCATCAGCATCACCTAATATGTTTAACAAAGAATAAGCAATTGGTAAATTTTCTATCAAAAATTAACCAGAGCATTTGTTTTCTCTCAATTTTTATTATTTTTTCTAGTACATGTTTGCAGGGCCCAATGACTGAATTTTTCATGGAGAGTTGGTACATGTATGTAGCACATCATGTGTCTCTTTTTCATCTCCTTCCCCTTGCCTCTTCCACTCTTCCCTCTGTCTCTTGGTCCCTTTCTCTTTTGCAAAAGTTTTATCTCCTTACTTTTCTTATCTTTTATTGTGCTCTTTATATTTTGTATTTCTCATAAAAGAGAAAACATCAATATTTAATCTTGTATTTGATTTATTTCACTTAATATTATGTTTTCAAGGTGTATCAATGTTCCTACAAAGAATCCAAGCTTATCCTTCTTTATCAAAATAGAACACTGTTGTGTAAATACCACATTTTCATTGTGCATTCATCTGCTGATGAACATATAAGACGTTTCCACGTTTACCTGTTATGAATTGTGCTTCTATAAACATAAATATACATGAACCACTGTAGAATGATTTCTTTAAATCTTTTAGGAAGATACTTAGTTGGGGAATAGCTGAGCTGAATGTGATTTCTATTTTTAGCTTTTTCAGGAGTCTCCAAATGGATTTCTATAACATTTGTACTAATTTACATTCCCACCAACAACACAGAAGTGTCCCCTCCCAAAACCTCTCCAGTAATTGTTATTATTTGCTTTCTTGATGATAGGAATTCTTTCTGAAGTAAGATAGGATCTTAATGTTGTTTTAATTTGCATTTCTTTAATGGCACATGTATAGCTTGAATCTGGATGTCTCTCCGAAGTCACATGTGGTCATAGGTAGGGTTTTTCGGAAGTAGATGGATCTAGAGTGTGTGATGCTGGGATTAAGGATGTGATGCTGGGACTGGTGCATGGTTCATTGCTAGGATTAAGTACTTCACCCTGAGTGTAAGTGCTACCACTGAAATATAAGGGACAGAAAGAGGGTTGCCTGTTGCTTGCTGCTGATGATAATGCCACTGCTTGTCTTTTACTATCTGCTCTGTGATGTCTCCCTGCCCTGCTACCCTGTATCGAAGCCAGCCAATTATGAACTGAAACCTCTGAAAATTTGGGAGCCAAAATAAACCTTTCTTCAATTAACTTTGAGTGTCAGGTATTTTATTATAGCAATGAGGAAAAGTAACTGTAACAGTCAGCAAGACTGAATATTTTTCCATATATGTATTTACCATTTGTTATTCTGTGATGTATCTATTATTTTAACTTGTCCATTTTCTCATTAGCTCTTTTATTTTGAGGGATCTACTCTTTGAGTTCTTTATATATCCTAGATATTAGTCCTCTATTTAGAGAAGAGCTAGAAAAATTCATTTTCATTCTTTGTGTTCTCTCTTCAATCTATTGGTTATTTCCTTTGCTGCAAAGAAGCTTTTAAATGTGATATGATCTCATTTGTTGATTCTCGATATTATCTCTCATGTAATTGGGGTTCACATCAGACAGTACTTGATCATACCTATGTCTGTAAGAATTTTACTTATTTTATCTTCCAACAGATTAAGTGTTTTTGCTTTAATATTTATGTCTATGATCCAAAAATTAAATACTTAGCAACTAACCTATCCAAGCAAGTGAAATACCTTTGCAAAGAAAACTACATACTCTTTAAAATGATATTGAGGAAGACATCAGTAATGATATTTTGTTTTATTTTTTCATAAAACAAAAATCAATAAAAAAGAAAATGACAAATTGTTCTCTATTGCTAGATAGGCAGAACCTGTATTGTCAAAACTACCTTACCTCCAAAGTTGATATATAGATTTGATATAATAACAATCAAAATACCAATAGCATTTCTTACAGAACTAGAAAAAACAATACTAGAATTAATAATAAACGAGAAGAGACACAGATTAGCAAAAGCAACACTGAACAACAAAAGCAAAGCAGGAAGCATCACAATCTTGGACTTCAAGTTGCATAACAAAACTATAGTAATGAAAACAGTATGGAATTAGCAAAATAAGAGACGTGTAGATCAATTGATCAGAATAGAGGAGGCAGAAACAAACAACCAAAGACACATTCAATCATCTGATTTTTAACAAATGGGCCAAAAATATATGCTGCAGGAAAGATAACCTTTTTAAAAATGGTGTTGTGAAAACTGACTGTCCCAATGCAGAAGGTTGAATCTAGATTCATATCTCACAATGTACTAAAACATTTGTTTTAAAGGAAGCAAAAATTCATCATTCATCAAGGCAACTCAGTCAAAAGGAAACAAAAATATATTTGAATTTATCCAAATATGTTAGTCATTTATGAGATCCAAACATCTATCAAATCACAGCCTGGGGGCCAATTCTGGGAACAACCTGACTTTATGAATCAAGTTTTATTGAAATAAAGATTATAACCACCCATTTCTGCCTTGGCTATGGCTGCTTCCATACTATAATGATGGAGTCAAGAAGTTGTGAGAAACCATGTAGGCTGGCTCTTTGTAGAAAAACTTCATTGACAGTTGTTATATAGTCTTTCATAGATGGGTCCATTCTGAGATAACATTCACCTGGTGATCCTTGTAATAAAAATGCATTATTTGTTACAGAAAAAGTAATATGCTTTCATAATTATAATCCCTAACTTTTATTTAGTCTCTTTCTGATCTGTTTCTAAATTTCTTATATGCAACCCATATGTATTCAGGAATTAATATTGCCAGTAATCTAATTTTATAGATGAGAAAATTGAAATTTGGAGAACTTAACTATCTCAATACATTCATAAGAAGTGCTAAAAGATTGAATGAATGTGTAAAATCACGCAGTTAAATTGGAACAAAAATTCAAACCAAGATTCTTTTTTATTATAATGTATGCATAAAATAATATTGTTTTCATAACTATGCAATTACATGACATTATATACATTTATACTGTTATGTTATCATCACCACTCTCCACCCTAGAATTTTATATCATTCCCAGAAAATATTCTCATTAAACTATGACTTCTTTTTTCCCTCACCTAATCCTTGTTAACCTTTACTGTAGTTTGTATCCCTATCAGTTTGCCAGTACTGGATACCTATACAAGTAGGACACGGTATTGGCTCTCTGTGTGTCAAATATTTCAGTATATATAATTACTTTAAGAACTGTACATGTTGTAGTACATATTAAAATGTTAGTACTTTTATAGCCAAATATTCTATTGTATGTATCACAGGTCATTTATTCATTGTTCTATCAATGGACACTTAGGCTGTGTCCATCTTTGACTAGTATAAATATTTCTGCACAAATACCTGTCAAAATATGTGCTTTTGGATATACACATGGAGTGGAATTGTAGGATCTTATGATATTGCTGTGTTTAACCTTTTAAAAAAATCTTTTGAAAGTAGTTACATCATGCTATTTTCTACTAGCAACGAAGGAGATTCGAATTTCTCTACATTGTCATGCACACTTATTTTCACTTGTTTTACCCATGGTGAGGAGTATAGACAAAGTGGTAACTCATTACAGTTTTGATTTCCATTTTCCTGATGATTAGTTATATTAAAGCTTTTTTCATGTGCTATAGACAAGTTTTATACCTACTCTGAAGAGATGTCTAAATTCTCTATCCAGTTTTTAATCAGTTTTGTTGTTGATCATGAATTTTAGTTTTCTATATTCTGGGCATTAATTCCTGATTAAATATATGATACAAAAATGTTCTATGCAGTAGATTTTTCATGCTGCTCATAGTGTATTTTAATGCACAAATATTTTAATTTACTCATTTTTTCTTTCCTTGTTTGTGCTTTTGGGATAAGATCCATGAAGTTATTGCCAAATGCAATACCATTAAGAGTTCCTCAGTGTCTTCCTATAGTTTATAGTTTTAGTTCTTAGGCTTAGATTTCTGATGAATTTTGAGTTAATTTTTGATATAGTGCCACGTCCAATTAAAATTTTAGCATGTAGCTATCCAGTGTTTCCTTTATTTGTTGAAAAGACTAACATTTTCTTTATTTACTGGTCTTGACATTCTCATTAAAAACTAATTAGTTTTATTTATGATGGTTTATTTTTGGTCTTTATACTCTATTGGCCCTATGTCTCTTCTGATGCCATTCATAATATTTAATTACTTTAGCTTGATAGAGTTTATTACTCATGTACTAGGAGTCTTCCATTTTGTTCTTTTCCAAAATTTTATTGGTTATTCAGGACTCCTTGAAATGATATGTGAATTTGACAATCAGCTTTTCTATTTCTACAAAACTATTCTTCATATTTCCATAGTGATTGCACTGAACATGTAGATACTTTGAATAGTATTTTCATCTTAACAATGCTGTCTTCTATCTATGACTATATATGTCTATGTATTTGAATATTTATTAGCTTCCTTTAGCAATTTTTGTAGTTTTTATTGCAGAAGAATTTGATCTCTTTGATATATTTATTCTTGAGTATTTAATACTTATAGTTGCTTTTGTAAATGAATGTACTTTACAAATTTTTAATTATTCATTGCCAGTATATAAAGATGTCATTGCTTTTCACTATTGTTGTGTTTAACTGTATTAAATTTGTTTATTAGCTCTAAGATGCTTCCTTGGGTATTCTCTGTGATTTTCTGTGTGTTGAATAATGTCATCTGCTAGTGGAGTTTTACGTCTTTCCAACTTGGACACCTTCATATCTTTTTCTTGTCTAGTCATTATAGGTAGCAATATAAAGGCTATTTTGAATAACAGTGGTAAATAGCAATGAAGGCATCCTTATTTTGTTCCTGATTTCAGGGAGATTTTAAAATTTCACCACTGATTATGATGCTGTGGTTCTTCATGATATCCTATATGATACTGAGGAGTTTGGGTAATTAGATTCATGTTCCTCATAAAATTTCTGTCCTTATTTCTTCAAATAGTCATAATTACCATTATTTTCTTTTACTTTAGGATTTTCACTAAACATATGCCCATCTTTTTGATAGGGTCCAGAGATCTCTTAGGCTCTGTTAATTTTTCATCCTTCTTCTTCCCTTGCTCTTCCTTAGATTTATAATTTCAAGTGTTCTGTATTGAAGTTTGCTAATTTTCCTTTTTCTTGTTCAAGTCTATATTTGAACCTCTCAAATGATTTTATATTTGAATTATTTTAATTTCTGATTGTATAATTGAATTTTGGTAGTTTTGTGACCTTTCAAAAATATTTTATTCTGTTTGATCATCAATTTCCTGTTTTTCTCCATGTCTTATTTTAGCTTTTTAGCATTTTGATAGTGTTTTTGAAGTTTTTGTGTGATAATTTCAACATCTGAGCTGCTTCAGGTATGTTATCTTTTGATTAATTTTTTTTCCTCTGAACGATTCATTCTTTATCTTTCTATGTTTTTTGACTTTATATTGTGAATAATTGGTCATTAATCTTATGAAGTATCAATGAAAGTCAAATGAATGTAGTCAGGGACTTAAAATTATTATTAATATTAATTATAGGGAGTGTCCATGTACTATGAACCAGTCAACTATAAAACCTTTTGTCTTTTTATTTCTTTAGTGTGCCTGCAATTCTCCTTGGATATGCTTGGTGGTTTTCTAAATTTCTCCACATATGTGGGTACTTTTCTGTTTCTTGGTACATTTTTTGCTAGTGCATTTTAATTATGCAGAACAATGATTTTGGTTTGGTATATTCATATATGCATATAAGTGTTATACAATTTTCATTGTAGAGTTGATTTACTTAATCACTTAGGCTTATACTTAAGTTTTTTCTATTTGAGGATATTGGGAATAGAATTATTTTCCTGATTTTCTTTTCAGCTAGTCATTTTTGGAATTCGTATTGATTTTGTAAGCTGATTTTGTATTGTGCCCTTTGCTTAACTTATCAGAGTTAAAGTTTTTAGTGTCTTTAACATAAAGATTATATCATTTGCAAATAAAGATAATGTGACTTCTTTCTGTTTATATCTCTTTTATTTCTCTCTTTCCTATTTTGTCTGCCTAAAATTTCAAGTACTGTGTTGAACAGGAGTGGTAAGAGTGGAGCAGCTTACTTTTAATTTTATTTATTTATTTATTGGTACTAAGGGCCAAACTCATGACCTTGCACTTTCCAAGCGCTTGAACCACTGAGCTAAATCCCCAGCTCTTATACTTAATTTTAGGGGAAACATTTTTTATTTTTCTCTTTAAGTATCATGTTGACTTTAGGATTGTCATTTATATATTTTATCTTATTGAAGTTAGATCCTTCTATATCTAGATTCTTATCAGTTTTTTTAACATTAAAGGATGTGAAATGTTTTCAAGCTTTTATCTGCATATATTGAGATTATCATATAGTTTTATAATTTATTGTATCTCCAGGATTTTTATATTTATTGATTTCCAATTGTTGAAGCATCCTTGATAGTCTAGATTGAAAGCAATTTAGTGATGGTTTATTATCTTTTAATGGATTGTTAAAATCTCTTTGCAATAATCTTATTGGAGATGTTTCCATTTATGTTTACAGAGGTTATAATGTGTAGTTTTCATTCTTGGCTGAGAATTTATCTAGTTTTGTTATCTTTCTCTTTCTAATTTGTGTAATATTTTAAGGTGTCTCTAGTTTTGCTATTGTAGGTGCAATTTGAAGTATTATGTACCCCGTGATGGAATGCATTATAGATGTGGTATCAATAAAGTATTGTTACTCTCTGATGTTACTATGGAAGTACATGTTCAGAAACAAGACCTCTGTCTTTTTATCACTATTCCTACTTGGGCCCTATTCATGAACTGGTGGTTTTTATTTTGTTGTTTAGGTTGAAGCATGCATCAAAAGTTGAATGGGACTAGTTTGCAGTTGAAACAAATAAGGCGCAATTTTTCTCAGCTGCTGTGAGGGTATAGGTCAGTGATACAGAATCCCCACCATATGTTTGTAGTGCCTGGATTTGTCACCTAGTAGGGTTTCCGGAGGTTCCCAAAGCTGAGATAAGGAACTAACTCTACTCATAGCCATAGAATATGTAGCAGATTTGCTGATTCTTGTGGAAAAATAATTTCCAGAACTACTCTGTAAGAAATACCAGCAGAGTTTGGTGCAGTAGAAAGTCAAAATACACACTCAAAAAATAGAGTAAGGACATTCAAGAGAGAGAAAGAGAGAAGCATTATTTCCTAGAATTGGGAAGGTTTATGCTTCTCTTCAGGGAGCAGAAGATGAGACCATTTTTTTAAGATGGAAAATTTAAAGATATTTTGGATTCTTATAATCTGTTCCTATTCCTCACTTTCTCAATGAAGCCAGTATATGGACTTTCAGTATTCCTGAGGAATTTGTAGATTGATGGTTCAGAAAGGATATTTAAGCAAGGAAAGCGAAGAAGATTACCCTGGGTAATTTTGACTGGATTTAGGCATTTGCAGTCTTCTCAAAAGTGCAGTTTTCAGTTAAAATCTCCTTGTCTCTTTTCTACTTATCTTTCATTTCTTCTATCTTACCTGAGCTTGATCACAAACACTCTTCAGAGGTAAGATAACAGTGGCAGTTGCTACATATAAGCAAATTCAATCTAACCATAAAAAAATTTAAAAAAAGAAACCCACAACCACAGCACAAATAATAAGGAACAAATAGGATACACTAAAATGTTAAAGATTAATAAAACAAAACATAACAAATCAAAAATAAAAAGAGAAAAAAGGGGAAGAAAAGCCAAAGTGAGATATAAGACAGGGAGAAAAGAAGAAGGAAATAAGAAGAAAGATATAATAAACATATGAAAAATGGGAAAGAGAAGAAAAGAAGAGCAAGATCAAAACCAATTAAAGGACAAAGAAGAATAGAAGAACAAAGTAAGTTGAATATATTAAAGAAATAATTTAAAAAGGATGATTGGAAATAAAATAGAGGGACTAAAATCTATGACATTAGATCTAAAGCAACAGCCCAGAACTGAAATTTTTACCCAGAGATTCCTTTTGTTTAAGGATTTTTGACTTGCATATTCAGGATCAATTCTGTTTGCTTCCTCTCAGTTTGTGACAAACTGGTTAGTGTAGTTTACTCTGTGTGTAGCCTTCCAATTCTCACCAGAGAAGCTGAGATAACTTTGGCTGCAACTTGGTATATAGCATGTGGGGTGCACCCTGGGTCATGGTGGTCCACTGAGTAGCAAGCAGAGGCCCTTGTCTCCAGCCCAGCCTTGGCAGCATCCTGAGCATTCGAGAAAGGTGCACATTCATTCTATCTGGTCTGTCTGGATGAGTATCAGCTACAATACTTTCAGCATCTATACCTTTATGCCTAGCACTTTGTTTCAGTGTGTGCTTGTGTTTCTATACACAGTGATTTTGGTTCCTGTTCATTTGTAGCTTTAGACTGTTCCATTCAGGCACAATGCTCAGTCTAGATGAGTTTATACAGTGTCCATGTGGGAAATGGCAAGTAGCCAAATGGTAGCATGGTTGTAAATCCTGAGATGTCTCAGAGGGTGAAGGAACAATTAAATCGCTAAGTTCTGCATTGGGTAAGGGGTCAAGAGGACAGAGTGCTCTTTTGTCATCCTTGTCAAATGCACATTGTTCTCCAGAACAGTGTTTTCCTTTCGAGTTACTGAGGGCAAGGTTATCTGCACTCTTCACTCTCCTCTCTGTCTCAGCTTATGCTCCCTGTTGCTAAAATGTTCCATTAAGATCCTGTGTGTTCCCTAATTCTCTCATCCAAGACTTACCCCTATGGCCCCCTTCAGGACAGCCAGCACAGCAAAGTGTTCACTGGGAACCCAAATTGTGATCATTTTAAGCCTTCTCTTTGCCAGGGGAATTAGTGCCTAGTAATAGGACCCCTCTCAAGATAGCTTCTGGTTCTAGCTCTCTGGGAGTTTCCCTATTTCATTGCCAGACAATTGTGCAGGTGGAGTCACTTTCACACCTATTTCCTGGCTGGGGTAAACACTTGTGCAGACTATGGCTTTCTCCCACTGATAGAGGCACCAGGTAGCTTATAGTATCTGGGGATGCCTGAATTGAGCACGTACCTTTTTTGTATGGTTTTGTGACCACTACTTCCAAGATAGGAAACTAAGGTTGAAGTTAGGAATTGGTCCTCCATGTCCTTCTCTGCATTGCTCTTACTGATTTCCATTCTGTTTCTTTTCACTTGTTTATCAGTTCTTAGGACTCTTCCTCATTTTCTTCACATAATTTTTCATTGTTGGGTTGATTCTTCTTAATTGCTGAGTCATACAAAATTGGAATCCATTTCAACATTTTCATATCATCCTCTTTTTATCTTTTTATTTTTAGATTCCATGTATGAGGGGAATATCTGACTTTCTGAATCCGGATTATATCAATTCACACGATGAGCTCTGGTTCAGAAGAACTTCCAAACTGCTTCAAAAAACAGATGATACATTTTATGTATCCAACTGCCATGTATCAGAGTTTTAAATTCCCCACATTCTCACAGTTATTGTAAGATGCCTTTTTTCCCTAACTATCCTAATGGAAGTGAAATGGTTTTAATTTGTACTTTTATATGACTACTGATGTTAGGCATCATTTACCATTCAGGTATCTACTTTTGAGAAGTATTTATTCTAATCACTTGTATGTTTTCATATTGTCTTTTATTATTGTACTGTAAGAGTTCTTGATATGGTCTAGATATAATCCCCCTTATCAGATATATGATCTATAAATTTTTCCTTTTTTGTCTTTTCACTTGGTAAATAGTATTTGTTGATACAGAAATGTTATTAAACCAGTGTAATTTATCTGTTTTTAAAAATGTTTTGGTGTTATATGTAAAACACTATTTCCTAATTCAAAGTCATGTTGTCCTATTTTCTTTTTGCTTTGCTTCAATTTTAATTTTTATCACTACATTTTTGCATTATATAACGAATATATTCATCATGGGGAACTGGTTTACTATGTAGTGTACTATAGTCTTGGCTCTTGTATTTAAGGTTATGGTCCATTTTTAATTAATTTATATTATATATATAGTTTGTGGTAGAATTTCAGCTTCCATTTTCTCACCTGGCCATCTATCTGTACCATTTTTTTGTTGAAAAGACCATAGTTTTCCCCATAAATTGCCTTGAAACCTTTATTGGAAAACAATTTACCATATATCTAATGGTTTATTTTAAGCTCTCAATCCTATCTTTTTGGTCTATATGCTTATCCTTATGCTAGTACCACACTGTCTTGATGATTGTAGCCTTATAATGTAACTCCTATCATTCATTCTTTATTTCAGTTGAACACAGTTGGATTTTGATAGAATCTTTACACTTAATTAAGACAATAAAAGACAGAATTCTTTCTCTTTTCTGTACTCACAGCGTTAATTTCCATTATGTTGAGAATCAATCACGTAGGGGAAATAGAAGGAAAGGAGCAGATCATTGCTCAAATGACAAATACTCTTATTTTTCTGATTGAATATTAATAGATTTTCTTAAATAATTTTTCTTGTTTTCTTGATTAGTCTTAGGACAATTGTCAAGTGCCTTAAGTAGTTTTCCTTTAGATAATTTTTTCACTTAGGTTGTTTCCCTTGGAGAAGATCTGTGGAACTATTCACAATGCCATTCCTGTTACCTGTTCTCTTAGCTATATACTTTGTTGGCGTGTGAGAATAGACATTTTCTTATTTTCTCTTTATGAGAATTGGCAGTTGAAGTAGTTTTTGATGTATTCAGCATTTGTGGGAAAAGCATAGTAATTCTGATTGTGATAGAGCTACTAAATTGTTCTTTAAACCTGATTTTTATCCTGGGGAAAAACTAGTCTCCAGTGAAGTCACTATTAAATAATTCCAATTGGTAGCTTTTTACCACTGAATTTATGTTTAAGCTATTAAGACAAAATATTTATTTTTTATGGAATGCAAAAATTGATTTTCCCATACCTTAAGTGAGATATCAAGTTTATTATACTATTTTGTCAAAGTTATTATACTATTCTATGATAAATATAAATATTTAATACCTTCAATTCTTTAAGGGGTACAGACATTTCTAAGTATCCCAGGAAGTATCACTGGATCAATCAACATATAACATATTACTTTAACAACTAGCACCGTCATACGCTGCATAATTGCATTTCCATCAATGATGGAGCACATATATGACAGTAGTCCCATGAAGATTGTAATGGAGCCAAAAGTTCATATTACTTAGTAATATCATGGCAGTTATGACATATTATAATATGTTATATTATAGGCACAACATATTATGTGTTTGTGGTAATACTGGTATAAAGAAACCTACTGCTGTGCCTGGCCTATTAAAAGTACATGGAGTGCTAGAGATGTAGCTCAGTGGTGGAATGTTTAACTACCAAGTGAAGGGCCTTGGTTTGACCCCAGCATCACACCCACCCACCCCCCCACACACAAGCACACATATGTGCACACATGTGTGCACACACATAGTAGCAGGTACAACACAATACTTGATAATAGACAAATTCCTAGTTTGTATATTTGCTATACTATTTTGTTATTTTAGGGCATGTACCTTCTACTTACCAAAAAAAGTTAACCTTAAAATCACCTCAGGCAGACCCTTCAGCTAATGTTACAGAAGAAGGCATAGCTACTATAGGAGATGACAGTTCTCTGCATGTTATTGGCCCTGAAGGCCTTCCAGAGGAACAAGATGTGTAGGAGGAAGACTGTGGTATTGAAAATCCTGGCCCTGTTTTAGTTTTAGTTAGGTTAATATGTGTGTTTGTGTCTGTTTTAATGAAAAAGTTTATAAGTAATTAAAACAATGCTAAAACTAGAAGCCAGAAAAATGCTAATATAGATATTAGTGTAAAAAAGTTAATAGGATAAGGATATAAAGAAAAATATTTTATACACTTGTTCAAAGTTTTAAGCTGATTATTTTATAAAGTTAAAAATCAAAAAAATTAAAAAAATTATAAAAATGGGGATCTGGGGATATAGCTCAGCCGGATAGTACAAAACAAAACAAAACAAAAACAAACCCTAAAGAAAAATTTACAAAATAAAAAAATTACAAGAAGATGAATTTATTATTACAGAAAGAATTTTCTGTTAAATCTAGTGTAACCTAGGTAATTTACTCACTCAGCAATTTAAGTCCCAAAAGCTTCATTCATAAGTGTCCTATACAGATATATCATTTTTATCTTTTATATAATATTTTAGTGTATTTTTATGTCTATATATTTTTAGATACACGGGTACTATTGTATTAAAATTAAAATTAACTGCAGTATTCAATAAAGTAACCTCTTATACAAATTTGTAACCTAGGAGCAAAAGATTCTGTTATATAACCTAAGGCCATGCCATCTAGATTTATGAAAGTGCACTCTAAGATGTTTCCATAATGCCAAAATTGCCATGCACCACACTTCTCAGAACATATTCTCATCATTAAATGTTGCATGACTAATTGTCTGGCTTCATAGTGAGTATGCATATGTGTTAGAGGATCAAGATTAACATGCATGTAACAATTAGAGAACAAATAGAAATATAGTTTTGGCATTTACTATCTTTTACCTCAGTTTATAGCCATCTGTGTATACTGTATATTGTCTCTGAACTTTCAATGTTGGGGCCACACGATTCATCATTTTTTCCTACTAATGCGTAGCGCACACAGAATGTGTTCAGTGTACATTTTGGTGGAAGAATAAACCAGTGAACTATAATTCAGTGTCTCAAATAAAAACCTAGGAATCATCTGTAAGACCTTGCTTTTTTACCCTTCATTTCCATTTCAAATTTTCTAAGAAATTCCAAGTTTTCTTGATATAACTCTAATATGTTTTCAGAATCTACTTTTATTCATTTCCATTTTTATAACCCGGTTCAAGTCACTATCATCTCTAACTTTGACTTCTTCAATAGCCTAATAATTAGTTTTCTCCTTTTTTTTCTTGTTTGTAATCTTTTCATGATAGCTAGAATTATCTTTAAACGTATGCATCAGATGTCACTGCCCTGATCAACATTTTCTAACAACTTCCTAATATATTTAGGACTGCTTACCATGACTTGAACATTGTCCATCTCTCTAAAGTGTTTTCTTGCTACTTTCCTTCACTTACATTTCAGCCACAGTATATTCTTCTTTCAGTATTGAACCATAACTAGTCCATTTGCATGTGAAGACTTGCGCTATGCTTCCTTCTGCTTGGGATGCTGCTGTCCATATTTACATGATGGACAGTCAGTACCTGAAACTTCACTTCCTGACCAAGGTCACTCATGGCCACCCAATCTAAATTAGCTATGAAAATTAAATCACTATTATTGCACCCTACCTTTTGTCTCTTAATATTTATCATTATTTGATATATTGTTTTCGCATTTATTTGGTTCATTTGTTCCTCAACCATGTCCCTTTTCATTAAAATATAATCTTCGTGCAAGCCAGGCAGTTTCTCTTTTTAAATGGTACATCACTACCTTTGTTTAGTTGCAGCAAAAACTTGTTAATTAAGGACTTTGATTGTTCCTGTGGCCGAGTGGAAGTTTTTAACAATGGTGGCAGCCAGGAACAAGTGAAAGTGCACTCTAAAAATCAGCAAAGAAATATGTACATATTAAACCTTAAGAGCACAACACTGGGTTCCATAAACACATCCCTTACTTTTCTACTGTAAATTTTCACTTTAGCATAATAGGAGCTGGTGGCGCATCTTAGCACTTTTGCCTAAGAGATACAAGAAGCAGTCTTTGTGTTTATCACTTGGCATATGAAAAAGCAAAGTTTGTGCACATGTGCAAAAGTGTCAAACTAGAATTTTCACCAACATGCCCCTCTGTCTTACAGGTCTAGTACGTGTTTACATGATTATCAGAGTGTGTAATATACCCACGCCACTGAAGGATTTGTTTATTTTAAGTTTTCTTTTGATTTTCCTGGTAAAAGTAGACCAATTTAGGACAACTACATATGAAAAAAACAGTTTTGCAAGCTTTTGAGGAGGTCAAAATCTGATAATATAATCAGATTACTCTTACATGGATTTTGAAGATGACTCATTATGGTAAAATACATTTCTTCATAACAGAAGAGTGTTGTGGGTGGATGATGATGATGATGATGATGATGATGGTAATGGTGATAATGGTTTTGGCCCTGTGAGCCAAAGGTCCTGTGACAGTGAAACAGAGCAGGAATGACTCATAAAAACACAGTGGATGCAGACTTCCTTGATTCACACGATGAATAAAACAGCAATGTGAGTACATATTTGACTAAATGTTGCAAAATGACCACACAACCAAAGAGAATGATCTATTGTTAGAAATAGATCTGAAGATAAAGTGAGAATCTTGACAGGGGTGAAAAATATTGGTCATAGTGCCAACACTGCCATTCAGTGTTGGACTGTAACATATGAATTGCTACAAGATGCTGTGAAAGACACAAAGGCTGAAATACAAGTAAAACTTTCTGTATGCACTAGTAACCATATTCAAAACTGTATTTATTATGACAACTCACTAGCTGAACTGAAAGCATTAATAGGTTTGCTGTACTTAGCAGAGATTTCTTATGGTAATTGCAGGAATGTAAAAACACTTATGGGAAAGCAATGGGTCAAACTATGGCATAAAAATTAGTGGCCTTGAAGATGTAAAGATTTATGCTTTCTGTTTAGACACTTATCTTGGAACTCATCCATCAGGTCCTTATTTGAATAATAGTAATCTGAATGATGTTGTGAACAGACTTGTTGCTCCCATCTCCCAAACTAATCAGACTGTGATTTTTTTTTTTTTGGTACTGGGTATTGAACTCATGATCATGCACTTGCAAGGCAGGTGCTTATGCTGGTGAGCTAAAACCTCAGTCCCAGAATTTGATATTTAACAATTAATTATCTGTTTCCATTTGATGTTACATTTGCTAACAGAGCACAAGTTGACCAACACAGGAACTGTTCACAAGAAAAAGCAGAAATTGAAATTGAAATGTTGGAATTTCAAAACAGAATTGTATAATACACTCTTTGTATTTCAGGAAGATTTACATTGACCTCGTTTTTGGCAATGAAAAACAAACTGACACTGCTGATTGAACTGTTATGCAAATATTGATAGGAAAATCATGACAAAACTGAAGTCCGAGGTGAAAATTTTCTACAGCAAAACCAAAGGTGAAGTAAATGTTGCTAATGAGTTATACATCAACTATGATGTCACTCCAAACACAAAGCATTGGCCAGTGTTTGTATTTTGCTCAGTCCTAAAAGTATGTGGCATAGTTTGATAGTTTTGAAGAACATAACAAGTGAAAAATAACATGGAGAAATTTTTGTAGAGGATTGGGATTGGAACTCATAAGAGATCATTCACAGCAGATGAGAAAGAAATTGTTTTTGCACAAGGAATTATTAAAAAAAATGGTGGACCACCTAGTGAGCTGACAGGTGAACAGGAGGGATAGCATCACAAAGACCTACTATACAACAGGAAAACCAAAAAGATGCTAACTGTGCCCTATAAGAACAGACATGAAAACAAAATAAACGTGCTATCAGTGTAAGTGATACTTGTGTATGGAATGTGCAATTTTCATGTGTGAAAATTGCCTTCAGTGTGACAATTGAAGTAAAGATTATTTTTGTTGGAGAGCTTTATTGGTATTTTTATTGTAGTTCACATAGGTTTGTATTGTAATGTTATATCTTGGATTTGGTAAGCAAGCAAACAGCTAATGTAAAAACTATGTCTATTGGACATTTTATGTTATTAATATCTTATTTACCTGATAATTGCACGTTGTATAATGTGATATGAAGCTGCTGACCAAACAGGAAGAGAAGAGATGACAAGAAGTGCCTGCCGCGTAGGAAAGGAAAGCTAAGCACATGCACTGTCGGTGAAAATGAGACATGTGCATGGTACATGCTGTTGTCATGTGTGCAGTCTGCCGTGGATGTTGCACTTGAGGCAAAGATTATTTTGTGATAGACTTTTGTTTGTGTTCATATTGTAGTTCACATAGCTTTTTATTTATGATATTGAATCTTAGGCTTTGTAAGCAACTATGCAGCTGATGTGAAAATGTTGTTTATGCTAAATGTACGATATATATTAAGAGTTTAATACTTTATTTTATTGATAGCTTATGTTCCTGTTAATTACAACTTACATAATAGAAGCTCCTGATAAAACACCAAGACCAGTGAGATGTCATGTATGCCCTACACAAATGCCAGGAAAGCATTTTTCAGTGTAAGCAATGCATATGCATTGAATGTGCTGTTGTCATGTGTGAAGACTGCCTTAAGAATAATCATTCAAGTAAAGATTAGTTTTTATATAATTTCTATTTATATTTTCATTGTAGTTTATTTCTGTTGTACTCTTTTAGACTGTGCACCAAAAAGCCATCAATGTTGAAAATTTCGATTATTTTTATAAACAATAAATATTAAAAATTCAAACCTTTATTTTTCCTGTTAAGCACTTATTGTTTAATATAAAACATAAAATTAACATTGATAATTCATCGATATAAATAAATGTGGTTCTGATACACCCATGTTTATGGGCCTTTATGACAAAAAATGTGTTTAATAGCACAGATGACCGAAATTTTCTAGATAGACAGTATATGATATAGAGTAGTATGTTAGTGAATATTAATTTAAGAAATGACTGTTTAGTGAACTAGCATGCACTGGAAATTTCTTATATTGTAGCCAATGTTGTCATGTATGAAATTCCTTAGGAGAAAGATTCTCAGATGGCACTTATACTATAGATGTTTATTTTGGAGTACTCTTGAGTTCAGCACCTGTGGGGTGGAGAAGAAGGAAGCAGGAATGGAAGAGGGAGAAGGTGAGCTACAAACTCACTGTAAACTTGCCAACCCTTAGGAGAACCTAAAGCTAAAACAATCTTCAAAGTTCTCCTGAGTTTTTCCAGAAAGACCTTGACCAATCAGTCACTGCATTTAGGCTGTTCCAAGAAGGATATCAACTGTATATGGTGTCTCTCTGCAGTTGAGAAAATTTCTAAAGGGGAGAGCAACTGAAGGATGTCTCCAGACACTGGAACAAATGTTTCACTGAAGGAAGATCTGAGCAGGACATCACAGTGTTTGTCACAGGCTACCCACACTACTGCCCAAATTGAATTCTTCCAACATTTTAGTTGTAGATCCCCAAGGTTTCTGTGGACCTACCTTTCTGGGAGGGGTGGGGGACTTAGAAAACTAAGATTAATGAGAAAAATTATAGATTCCATAACTATGGAGTGCACCTGACACTAATTATCTCCTTTCTTCCTTATCAATTCTAGAGTGCACTCAGATTCCATAAACATCTGTTCTGGTCTTAGTTGCTTACCTTGTGACACACAGCTTCCCTCCTGAGAGGGGTGTGTCTGGTAGATTCTCAAAGTATTCCCCACTTGTGTGTTCCTTTTGAACCCTCGAGGCCTTTTCAAAAATTTTAACTTCATTTCTTATTAGTTTATACTTGTACATATTGATCACATTCATCACAGGGAATTTGTACCTGTACATAATATACCTTAAATCTTCTTTTTTTCTTTCATTCCTTTCCTCTTTTTAAGGTGCCTCAGTAGTAAGTGTAGTCCATGCTTGCCTTTTATTGGGCAGAAGAAAATCACTTCTTCACAATGTGATAACAGGTGCAGTAGTTCTTGGAATGAAAAACTAATGTGTCATTGAAACAAATTGAAAGTTGATGAATTTTTTATAGAAATGTTTTTTAGGTGCTAAAAGAAAACTGCCCATCATCCCTCTCTCAGCATAATATGGCAGGAAGAAAATATCCAGCCTCAACCAGCACTTTCAAAATCCATAAGGTTTAATTTAAGGCTCTTTATGAACTCTGAATTTAGAGTGAAGTGCTTCAAAAAGGCTATCATTCAACATATTTTTAAGTTCTTTAAAAGTTTACTACACTTGTTCTCTGATAACTTTTTGCTATTTGAAAATTGAGTCTCTTCCCCTGTCACAAATTTTTCCCATCTCTATTTAGAAGTTGGTAAGTGTGCAGTCTTTTGTTGATTTATAGAGAACTCTTTCATTCAATTCCTTGGTGCCAGCATTATCAGGAGCTTCAGGTTAGTCATAAGGACAACTAGGGCACTTAATCAGCAAATTTTTGGTGTTATAACCTAAAAGGAAAAGTAAGCTCGATGACAAACTCAGAGGTCACCCTAGGACAAATAATATCAAATCATGTATGCATTGTTTTTGTGTAGGACCCACATTTTCCTAACAACTCTTAGGAAGACTATGTAGTTGTATGTCACTCACCCAAACCCAAGACCCTTCACCTTACTAGACATTGGCTACCTTGCTTTCAAGTTCTTAGTTCATGTTATTCCTCTTTTCTTATACCTACTCATTCCCTCTTCATGAATAATAGTGCAAACAAGTATTGAGTGCTTATTGTGACCTAGACTTAATATCATTAATATTAGTTCATGTTTATTGCACATAATGCCCACATTCCTCGAGGTTATTAGGATTCTATACATGGTATCTCTTCCTAGTACCTATTTGTCTATTCTCTCCTCCTTTACTCTCACCTTTGGTCTTCTGGACCCCTTCCTATATGCAAGAAATCTATCCCTTTGTCTCATCCTAGTCTTCCTTTGCTTTTCTCTTATTTTGTACTAAGAGAATGGGAGATACATTATGGGATTCAAGCTCATGTGGTTTATTTCAGGTGTATCCATTTTCCTACAAATTGGAATCGAAGAACTAAATAATATAGTTTCCATATGCATCTATTTTCATACAAATGTCACATATTTATCCTTCTTTATAGCTGAGTAGTGTTTCATTATGTAAGACACCCTACCATATTTTCTTTATCCAATCATCCCTGTTGATGGGTATACAGGCTGCTTTCAGGATTCAGCTATTATGAATTGTGTTGCTATAAACATTGGTATGTGTGTATCCCTGTAGTATTATGCTTCTAAACTTTTTGGAGAAGATACCTAGAAATGGGGTAGCTGGTTCATATGGAATTTCTAATTTTAGTTCTTTGAGAAATAGCAATACTGATTTCCATAATGGTTGTGCTGTTTACATCCCCACCAATAGTGTAGAATGGTTCATTTTTCCCCACAGCCATGCCAATATTTGTTAGTTTTTGATTTCTTGATGATTACTATTTTTTCTGGAGCAAGAGAGAATCTTAGTGTTGTTTTAATTTGCATCTCTCTAATGACCAGGGACAGTGAACATTTTTTTCATATTTTTTTGGCTTATACATTTGTACTTTTTTCTCTGTGAAAATCTGCTCATTTCACTCCCACATTTCTTGATTGGTACTTCAATTGTAGGTGGTCTAATTTTTTTTAGTTTTTTATACATTGTAGACGTTAGTCCTCTGCCTGAGAAGTAGCCAGAAAACATTTTTCCCATTCTGTAGCTTGTCTCTTTCCTCAATTACTTTACTCTATTAATTTACTCTCTTTACTCTAATTATTTTTTGCTATACAGAAGCTCTTTATTCTATTATTCCATTTGTCGATTCTTGCTGTTATTTCTTGTGAAATTGTAGTTCTGTTTAGAAAATTCTTTCCTCCACTTATGCCTTCAAGTGTTTCACTTATTTTAGTTTCTATTAGGTTTTATATTTCTGTATTAATGTTTAGATCTTAGGTCCACTTTGATTTTAATTTAGTGTGCAGTGAGAAATATTTGTTCAGGTTCAGTCATCTGCAAACAGCTATCCAATTTTTCTAACACCATTTGTTAAATAAGATGCCTTTCCTCTGACATATGCTTTTTGGCCCCTTGGTCAAAAATTAAGTAGCTAGATGTGCCTGACTATGTTTCTACGTTCTATATTCTGTTCTGTCAATCCATGTGCATATCTGTTTTTAGTCCATTACCATGCTGTTTTTATCACTATTGCTTTGCTTTGTAGTATAGCTTGAAGCTGGGTATCATAAGGCCTCTTTTGTGCTCTTGTTGCCCAAGATTGTTTTTACTATTCTGGATCTCTTCTGATTATATATGGATTTTAGGATTGTTTTCTATAGATCTTTACTGTATGCTGTTGGCATTTAGATTAGGCCTGCATTTACTCTGTCTAACACTTTTGGGAGTGTGGCCACTTTGACAATATTGGTTTTGCTGATCCAGCAGCAGGGGACATCTTTCTATTTTCTGATGTACTTTTTGATCCCGTTTTGCAGAGTACATTCTAACATCAAAGGATAATACTTGATATTTGAGATATGACACATGAAAAGAACATGACAGTTTATGCTTTTGTATAGCTTATCATCTGCTATGAGAAGTGAGCAATAAGCAGAAACATAAACTGATTTGGAGAAAAATAATTGAGGGAAGACATGTTGAATGCTGGGATCGAGGACATGGTTATCGTGTTAAGTGTCTAGGACAGGCCTCACTGATTGATATTTGAGTAAAATCTGAAGGATTTGAGGGGGGAAGAAGGTATGTAGATACATGGGCAAGCCTTTTCCTGTTATAGGGAACAAAAAGTACAAAGACACTGAAGTGGAATTGGGCTCAGTGTATTCAAGAAAGAGCAAGGAGGCTGCCAGAGTGAGAGTGAGTCAGCGGGAGACAAAGTCAGAGGAGTAGCAATATAGGCCACTTGAAAGTACTTTAGTTTTTGTTTTGAATGATAGGAAAAACTCACTTGAGATTTTGAACTGATGAGTGACATGAGTTGACTTACATTTTAAGAAGTTCCCTAGCAAATAAAGAGCATAACAAATAATGAATAAGAGGTGACAAGAGGATAAATCCCTTGCAAATGGGAAGGGGCCCAAGAGACCAAGGGAAAGGAGAGAAGGAGAGAGGAAGTGCAAGTCAAAAAAAGGTATGTCATATACAGATACCTAACAACCTCAATGAATATAAACATTTTATGTCATAAACATGCACTAAGATTAGTAATATCAACAGGAACGAAAATGGAGGAAAAAGATTTAAGGAAAGAGAGAGGGATTTTAAAAAATGGGAAATGAAGGGAATTTAAAAAGAAGCCAATTGTGTTAAGTACATGTACATGTACACTCCACAAGATGGTTGTAAACTGCACTTACTACAAATATATACTAATAAAAAATAAAGATTG
Source organism: Cavia porcellus (assembly GCF_034190915.1). Taxonomy (NCBI): domain Eukaryota; kingdom Metazoa; phylum Chordata; class Mammalia; order Rodentia; family Caviidae; genus Cavia; species Cavia porcellus. Next base: position 82,741,323 of record NW_026947486.1, read on the forward strand.
ATCCCTAGTTGCTGGGCTAAAGCAGATTATAGGGGCAGCGACAGAACCAAAAAGATGAATTAGGGAGTTAACTGTAATAATTTGTTTAAGAGATAGTGGTGGCTTATACTAGTACAGTGGTGGTAGAGATTGTGAGAAGTACTTGAAATACTATGAATTTAGGGACTTCAGGATTTGTTAAGTAAATACATATGGGATATATAAGAAAAATAGGAATCAAAGATGATATTTTTTTGGTCTGAAAAACTGGAATGAAGTTTTCAGCAGTGGAGATAGTAGAAATAATGAGCAGAGCACACTTAAGAGGGAAGGCTAAAGATTGGTTTGCATTGTGTGAAATTTTAGGGGCCAATAGACAACCAAGCAGGAGCTGTTAGGAAGCAGTTGCATATGTGTATATGAAATATACAAGGAGTGCATGTGGTGTGATTATAAATTTATGAGACATCACTAGTTGGTGTTGTCTCAGGCAGACATATTTCAATGTCTGTGCTTTTAATCACTACCAATACATTGCTTGCAATAGATTATATTATGTACTCTTCCCATACAGATTTTGCTATGCTCCTTGTTCTCAAAATCAGAATCATTGTCTAAAGCTTTATTAATAGTAGAGATGTAGAAATGTTAGGTCCTATTAAAATTCTGTCTGGGAGACATGTTCACAGCATTTAATAACATATCATATGGCCTCTGAAAATTCATACGGAGGTATTTAGAATACTGAGTGTGGTGTCAAAACATTTTGTATCCCAGTAATTTTTTTAAATTAACCTTTTGCTATTTTGGATTGCTCTCTTACTTGTGTGTGTGTGTGTGTGTGTGTGTGTGTGTGTGTGTGTGTGTGTGTGTGTGTGTGTGTTTGCCTGTATGGAATTTGTGGGGAGGTGTTTCCTGATGCTGTGCTGTAGCCTCTGAACAAGATCCCAATTCCTACTTGCTTTTGATGTACTCAAATGGCACATTAAGTCCTTCATTTCCAGTTTATGTCAATGTATACATGTGCTCTAGCAGCTAATGGAAGGTTAATCTCAACAGATGTCAATTAAAAATTCCTAGGTCAACAGAATTTTAAGTCATCCAGTCTTGCATAATATAAAGTTGTAATCAGCTGGATGGGTGAACTGAGTTTACAAATCATAAATTCTGTTAGAAATGCTTCTTAGCACTGGATGGCCACTTCAGAAAAGGTAATGGAGAAACTCTTTCTGAGATGAATTGAGAGCAATCCATACTACTTCTGAAGAAAATGTCAGTTACACAGTTCTTAGAGTCTCCAAAAGGGAGCAATAACAAAAACATGGCTATCTTTAAAATGATTGCTAATCAGAACTGGATTTATGTATAATAAGAGTTGAAGGAAAGGAAAGGCATTTCTTCATAAGTGTTTCCTCTGTGATTCTCTGGGTACCATCATTTATGTCATTCTCAGGACTTGAGTGTTTGGGGTATTGCTGCTTTCAAGAATTTAGGTTAATTTTGTAAATAATCTTGGAAGGGGCAACACTTTAAGTTATTAGTCATTCCTACTTTTTCATGGGATTGTTGCTGATATATTTAATCAGAGTTGCATTTTGAAAAATAGGCATAGGAAGCCTGAAGAAATGTGATCCTGGATGCGGACTTGCTCTGGAATAAGTAGAATGAATGTATCTTAGTGCTTTTTTTTTCTCTTTTGAAACAAGCCTTGGAGCTCATATACACTGTCACCACCAGCACAGAGGCAACACAGACATAGGACAGTAGAGATAGCATTAGACTCTGAACTGGAAACTCGTGTATAAACCCCAACTCCCTAGCATTATAGACATAAGCAAAAATTTTCTTTGCTTTGGTCTCAGTTTCTTTCCTGAAAGATGAGGAAATTTAGACATGATCTTCTCGGACTTTATGGTACACACAAACTATGCAAGTGTTTGTTAAAAGTGTAGGATTTTTGGTCATTTGCTGTTTCTTTATCATTTACATTACTGATTTTAGATGAGGCTCAGAAAACTTCACGTTGAAAAATACTTCAAAGGATCCAAAAGGATAACTCTTGGAAAAACTGGATTAGATGATTTCTAAAGTCCTTACCAGCTCTAAAAATTCTTTTTTTCTAGTAGTTTTACTTTTCGTCTGTTTGGAAATGGGAAGAAATCATGTTTGTACTTTTGTTTGCTCTGTTTCCTTTCTTTTTCTTCATTCATAGTCTTATCAGCTCTTGTTCTCCCCTTGCCCTGGTGACTCACAAGATAACACTCTGTCTCTGGGGAATTGCATAAATACTGACTCTGCAAACACTGTGGGGAATCCCTATGGAGACAGAGAAATCTGTGTCCTGAGACCTGGTTTTCTGTAGAGAAATATTGTATTCAAATAGTGATATGTGACATACTGGGGACATGCTCTGATAGAGATACAAACTTCAGGGAGGCCACAGATAAATACAGAAGAGAAATTAAGGGTCTTTTGATGGGCAAATATGAACTATTCCCTTTTATTCCATCATCTCACTTGCAACCTATTGGATACCATTAGTAATTGATAGAGCTAAAAGAACACGACAGGGGGAAATGCTGCTCAGATCAAATCTTAAAGTGGTTATTTAAGCCAGTTGTAGATGCAGTTAATCTCAGTCTAACTACATATTACCATCTACTGGAAAGAATAGCAAGGCTCAACCATATCACAGAGTAGTTAAACTCAAATATCTGATGGAGAATATAGCAACAGGCCTTCTTTTAAAATATTCCAGGTGATTGTAATTTTTAGTTATTATTGATAATCACTGCCACAGGAGCTTCCTTGGAGGCATCCAACTGTAAGCCTAGCACTTGGGAGGCTGAGGCAGGAGGATCACTGTGAGTTTGAGACCAGCCTGGGATATAAAGTGAGTTTGAATCCAGCCTGAACTGCATAATTCAACTATCTCAAAGAGCCAAAAAAGTGAGAAGTAAGACTTAAACACCTGGTCTTCTGGAAAGTTACTGAACTGCCTGCCAACGCTTGCCCAGTAGGGTAGGCTTGAGAGGGTCTATGTGCAGTCTCCAATTGGCCTCAATTATGTGTTCAAGTTTCTTTTACAGAACATAAGCTTATGATTCCAACCTTCCTATACATACACATCCAGACTCTCTTATCTGTGTCTTCTATTATTCTGGGCTCAGTTCTTCACACTAAGTGAGGATAGGGAGTACTCAGAGTGCCTGCATGAGATAGATTTGATTTAAAGAAATCAAGGGTGTCTTGCCTTTACTGCAGTTGGAAACTTTGAGCCCACTCACTGATATTGTCTCAATTTTAGCATTTGTTGTTTTATCAATTCCAATAATATAAAATTAAATATGTGAAATAGGATTTTTAAAAATTCAGATTGATTTTCAATTCAATTTCTTCTCTTAATTCTAGTTATCTACTGAGAACATTTGGTCTGTACTGATTGGTCTGCAGTATTCATTGTTGCTGTTGTTAATGAATATGCTCCTTTCAACCCTATCTGACAGAGTCTGTCAAATGCTCAGTTTCTTTGCTTACATCAGTGAGGTGGTCACAAGATGCTTCTTTCTTTTTGGCAAAGATTATGTAATGTTTTATAGTTTACAGTGAGTTTTCTAATCCATAATTTCATCCTACAATAATGCAGAATTCTTAGTATTCTTTTAAAGATGAGAAGACCAAAGTGTCGAGAATTCCCTTGAGGTTTATGCAGTCAAGACTAAAAGCTTACTTTATGTTGAGCAATATCAGATATCTTTTGCTCATGACTTGTTTGATTATTAAGTCTTCTCTATTAGAGGAATGCCAAGTGATTTGAACAAAGGTTCACTTCTTCATCCTTAATGACTAGATTAGTGCGTCACATTTAGTGAAAGCTTTTGCTGAATTCTGAAAGAAACCTGTCTTTTCTCAGGTCCTGTGGTCTTTTTTTCCCACAAAAACAAACAACCTTTATTGCAGTATGACAAAACACTTTCCATTTTGGCAATATTTTACAACGCACTTTGCTTAAAGGGTTTAGAAGGAGCGGGTGGGAAACTAAGGAAAATTTCATTGACATTTCTGAAAGAAAAACTTTCGTATCCTTCCCACCCAAATAAAAATCCAAATGTCCCTTAATTTCACTACCAGAAGAGGCCACAAGGAAAGCTGCAGGCAAAACTCTGGCAATTTTCTTGTGGATCCTGTGAGAGACAAAGGGACACTCAAAGCAGTCATCAGTATGGTCAGTTGTGCTGATCATTTCTGTAGTCATTTCTTCCTCCCGTTTGGCCTCCATAGCCGCCTCGGTCTCCATAGCAACCACCACTCCTGTCTCTTCTGTAGCTTCCACTTCAGTCTCCACCATAGTTTCTACAGCCGCCGTCACCATGGCCCCCTCCATAGCCCTCTTGACTTCTGTCTCCTCCATAACTTCTGCAATCTCCTCTGTGCCTTCCTCAGTCAACACCACAATCCCCTCGGTCTCCACTATACCCCCCTCAAGTCTCCTCCATAGCCACCTCCTCAGCTCCTTGGCCTCCATCATAGCCATCTCCTCTGACTCCACCATAGCCACCACTTCTGTCCCCACCTAAGGCCCCCCCGCCCCCGTCTCCACTGTAGCCACCTCAGTAGCCACCTCCATCTCCACCTCTGCCCTCATGACCTCTGTGGCCCTTCTGCAGAAATCTCCTCCTGAGGGACCAGAGTCCTCTTGTCTAGGCTCATTATACTGATAACAGGAATTTCTTCCATTGAAGTTCATATTTCCACATGATGCATTAATGCAAACCCAGTCTCTATCTTTGGGGTCTCCACATCTCCCTTGAAAGCCTCCAGGCCCTCTATATCCTCCACAGCCTCACTGACCACCTCCACTTCCACCTCCTTTCATGAATTCAGGTCTTCAATTGGCAAAGGACACTTTAATGATGTTGCCGTGAATTCTTTTCCATCAAAACAGTCTTTTTAATCCCTATGTCTATTCTTCTTTTATCAGTATTCAAACAGATAGAAAAATATCTGAATAGTCCTATAACTAGCATTCAGTGGAGTGCTATGACTGGGATCTAGTTTGTTTAATTCCTACCAGAGTAAATTTACATTGCCTTCTTTATGGCCAGCAATAGACCCAATGCAATGATACAGCACATTTTAGAAACAGTCACATCAAATGATGACTGGGATCTGCTTAACAGATAAAACTAACTTTCCACAGAGCTTTTGCACAGAAGTTTGTGGTTTTTGCCTGTGCATTCATCACTCACTTTTCCTGAGAGCAGAGCTTAGGCACTTCATGCTTGCAGATTATTCAGTATCCCTACCGTGGGTCTGCCTATTCTAGCACGCTCCCTAGTGTTCAAAATATTTAGAGATCCCTTTTTCTATTATCAAAGTTTCTCTACCTTTTGATCATTAATATTGCAGTTTTCAGTTGCTAGTTGGATTGACACATTCTCTGAGACTTAAATTTCTTACTAAATAACAAGGATAATAATATAGTCTTCTGATGAGCTTTCCTTTACAGGTGATTAGTTTCTTTTCTCTAACAGCTTGCTCTTGATTAGGAAGAACCAACATAGTGAAAATGGTCATGCTACCAAATTATTATACAGATTCAATGCAACCCCAATCAAAATACCATTATAATACCCCATATAACTAGAGAAAACATTCTTAAAATACATTTGGAACTGGAAGTGGCCTAGAATAGCAAAAACAATTCTTGGCAATAAAGGCAAGGCAGGGAACATCACAGTCCCCTACTTGAAATTATACTACAAGGCTACTGTGATAAAAACAGGAAGATACTGGCAAAAAACAGACCTGCTGATCAATGGAACAGATAAGAAGATGCAGAAACAACTTCAAACACATTCAGCACTTTTAGAACAGATCAGAAGATGCAGAAACAGCTCCAAAGTCAGCCGCCTTATATTTAACAAAGGCGCCAAACACATTCACTGGAAGAAAGATAGCCTCTTTAATAAATGGTGCTGGAAAAACTGGCTTTCCACATTCCATATCCCTCAGCATGCACTAAACTAAAAATGGATCAAAGATTTGAATATTAAAACATGAGCACTAAATCTGCTGGAAGATAGAATAAGTAGAACACTTGAAGACATAGGTGTGGGTAAAGCCTTTGTGAACAAAACCCTGATTGCATGGAAAATACTACAAATAACAATTGCAATCTTCTTTTATTAAAAAAAAACTTTGGCACAGTGAAAGAAATCAACAGAGTTGAGAGACAACCCACAGAAAGGGGAACATTTCAGCCACTTGTTCCTCAGACAAAAGACTGTTACCCAAAATGTATAAAGACCTCAGAAAATCAGACCCTCACAAATTAGAAAAAAATAAATAATGGGCATCTGAAATGAACAGACACTTCTCAGATGAAGCAGTACAAATGAAAAATGTATGAAAAACTGCTGGACATCACTGGTCATTTGAAAGATGTAAATTAAGACAATGCTGAGATTCCATTTCTCTCCATAAAGAATGGCTATTATCAAGAAATCAACAAAATAACAAATGCTGGCTGGGCTGTGGGGAAAAGGAAACACTTCTCCACTGCTGGTGGGAGTGTGGACTGTGGAGCACTGTGGAGATTTCCTTAAAAATCAAAAACTAGAGGTTCCATTCGACTCAGCTGTTCTTCCTGAAAGAATGAAGTGTTTATGCCACAGTGATGTATGCACACTCATGTTTATTGTAGCACAGTTTATGATAGTTAAATCTTGGAAATGGCACAAATGTCCATCCATTGATGAATGTATAAAGAAGATGGGGGTTTTAAAAATACACACAGTGGCATACTCAGATATAAGGAAGGATAAATGAGACATTTTTAGGTAAATTGATACATCGTTAGCTAATACTCCCTTTTCTTTTGTCTTCTTCAGATAGGCTTGCCTCGAGCTCACTTTATATCCCAGGTTAGACTCAAACTTATGGTGATCACAGCAATTCTTTCTCAGTCTCTTGCACGCTATAACTACAGGCATGTGCCGCCATGCTCAACCATGACCATATTTTTAAGTGAAATAAAGTAGACCCACATGTAAATATCAGATGGTTTCTCTGGTGTGAAAAACTGAAAGTTTAAATAGACTCAAATGTATAATAGATTTTGTGAAATAGGAAAAAAATGTTCAAATGTGAATGGGAACCAGGTAATAGAGAGGCAGAAAGAAAGAAAGGGAAAAGAAAGCAAAAGAAAAAAATGGAAATGAAGTTTTCATAAATAAGGGGAAGAAGGTTGAACTGAGGGGAAGGAGGATGGGAAAAAAATCAAGATATATTATGTATAGGTACAGATTGCCTATGATGAATGTAATCATTATGTGTATCTAAAATGTACCGATAAATTTAATTATAAAGAAAGGAGCCAAACATATTCACTGCAAAGAAGATATACTCTTTAATACATAGGATTGGAAAAACTAGTTTTCCACATGTGGAAGGGTAAAACTAAACCCATGTCTATCACCATGAACTAAACTAAAATCAAAATGGATCAAAGATCTAAATAGTAAAACAGAAATATTAAATCTTCTGGAAGAGAAAATAAGTAGAACTCTTGAAAACATAGGCATAGGCAAAGGCTTCATGAACAAAATCCTGATGCCATGGAAAACACTATAGAGAATCAATTACTGGAATTTCATCTCTTTTATTTTAAAGAGAATAAAACAGAACAAAGCATATCAGAACAAAACAATGCAAGCAACACAAGATTTCAAAACAAGACAAGAAATCAACAGTAGCTACCATAATGTCTCTTTTTTTCTTCAAAATAGTTGTCCATATCTTCATACACAATGAGTAAAAATAAAGCAAAATAGTATGAAACCAATCGAAACAAAAGAATGAAAGCATTACAGGCCTTTAAAACCAGACAATAAGAAAATCAACAATGGTTACAATAATGTTTCTTGTTCTCTTCAAAATAGTTGACTGTACCTTCACAAATACTGAAATTGAATAATAGAAAACAGACTAATACCAGTCAAAACAAAGAATAAAAGCATTATTGGACTTCAAAACAAGATGGTAGGAAATCAGCAATGCTAGAATCTCAATCTATTAAGACACTTTTGAGCAGCAAAAGAAATTACCAACAGAGTGAAAAGGCAACCTACAGAATGGGAAAAAAAATCTTAGCCAGTTGTTCTTCAGACAAAAGACTAATACCTAGAATATAAAAAGAATTGAAAAAATCAGAACTCCCCCAAATTGAAAAAACCCAGTCCACAAATGGGCATCTGAAATGATTAAATACTTCTAGAAAAAGAAGAAATACAAGCAGTAAATAAATGAAAAAATGCTCAACAGTACTGATCTTTTGAGAAATGCAAATTAAAACAATGTTGGGATTCCATCTCACTCTAATAAGAATTGCTATTATCAGAAAATCAGCCAATATCAAATGCTAGTGAAGCTGTGGGGGAAAAGGACCCTTTTTCACTGGGAGTATAGACTGGTGCAATCACTGTGGGAGATAGTATAGGTATTTCTCAAAAACTAGGATTAGAGGTTCCATGTGACTCAGCTGTTCTCCTTTTTTGTATCTTCCCCAAAGAATTAAAAGCATCATACCACAGTCATACATGCACACCTATGTTTATAGCAGCACAATTTCTAATAGTTAAAACTTGGAATCAACCCAAATGCCCATCAACTGATAAATTGTTAAAAAAGATGTAACTTTTTACAATGGAGTATTACTCAGCCATTAAGAAAGATAAGCTTGAGACATTTATAGCTAAATGGATGGACCATGAGACCCTACTTTTAGTTGAAGTAAATTGGACACACTTGTGTAAGTATGCATTGTCTTTGAAGTGTGAGAAATTGAAAGTGTAATTAGAACCAAAATGTGTAATAGATACTGTGAAGCAGGAAGAAAGTATTCAAAAGAAATGGAGATTGGGATGGAGAAAGAAGAAAGGAAATAGAAAAAATGAGAAAAAATAGGAGAAAATGGAAGTAAACTTTGTACATGCGGGGCGGGAAAGGGGTTGAAGCGAGGGGAGGGAAATGGGAAAAAAAAGTGGAACTAAGATACGTCACATACAGGTACAAGTTCCCTATGATGAAAGTGATCATTATGTATATACAAATTGTACCAATAAACTTCATAAAATAGTATATCCTTCTTACCTGTGTCACTTGTGTGGTATGAACATAAAGAGGCATAAATCATTTTCTAAACATGTAATGATGTTAGGTCTTTTTCTTTCTGAGAAATGGCTTGAAACAGCAAACAAATCCATCTAAGGTTCTAAAGCCTTAAATAATGGCTTTAATTAGTTCCTATCTTGGGAATTTAAAGGCTTTTGGCAGATCTGTGAGGCTTAGATTTTATTCAGGAGTGGGAGAAAGAGAAGCTTTTCAGACTTCCTGTTACTTTGTAATGTAGCTGTCCCTAACTCTTTACTGATCCTATGCATCTACTACTTCTGGTAAGTTACAAATTGATCAGCACTACAACAATTTGTGATAACTAGCTTGATTAAAACGATTTGAACTCATCCAAGCTAGTTAGAATCCATTTGGTTTGCTTCCAAAAATTTTATACCATAGTTCTTCTGTACTGTAGATCAGTAGATAACAGCTCTCTCTCTGCTGCACTAATGTTGAATTTGGCTAAGTGTTTTCTGCCTGCTACTGTTCCACGAACAGGGAAATGATGTCAGTGAGGTGAAAGGTGAGGGCTAGATAGCACACAGAAGCCTGCGTTTGAGAAAGCCAGAGCCAAATAGGAGTGTGTATTATTCATGTGAAATCTTGCCCCACTGTGTAATTACTGCGGTCCTGTTGTCAAAATAGGTCAACAGTGCCTTTTGGAGAGTTGTGAGATACAGAGGTTGATGTCTTTTCAGGCATTTTCCTGACAGAACTGTCATTCCTGAAAATTACAGAGTACAGATCGAAACTAAGATTATAGGGTTAAACAGCTTTCGCCTCTCTCTGACTAGGGACAGCCTAAGCAATGCCCAGGAGCTAAATTTGGTTTCAGTCATTATGAAAATTGAAAGTAATGCATTACAATTAAGATTTTGAAAACAACCTTTAATTTAGATTCAATAAAATATTGATGGGTTGGGAGAGTATGATACTGAGGTCTCAGGGGGTCTGTATTAAAGATGAGTAGAGGCTTTTAAAGCTTTTTTTCTAGTTTAAATGTGGTCTGATGGCTCTGGCAATCTGAAGGCAGTGAGACTGGTTGATTATTACAGGCCCTGATAAATGTGGTAGTAAACATCTACATAGCAAGTCTTATTGCTTAGAAAGACTGGAATCCTAGATAGATAAGGTAGCCTCTGTGTCCATGTAGTTTACAAATAAAGGAGCAAAAGGAATTCCTTCTAAGAAATCGGGATATTCTGAAAATACCAAGAGTGTTAAAAGAGAAATAAAAAAGAAAACTGGTCTTATTTGAAATGTAAAGACAGAAAGAATTCCTCCCATGTCAAGAAAGAATGCAGATAAAAAAAAAATTGTGTTATCCTGAAATTTCCAACTCAAAGAATTCCTGTCTCATGAAACAACAGAAGAAATCTGAGAACTAAGACATTCTCTCTAACTTGGAAGAGACACAGCTAGAAGGGAAGACAGGACACTAGGATGTAGAAAATATGTTGTAGGGGGCACAGTATATTCACGGAATAAAGAGAGGAGATGAAGACAAATACCTTTTGTCAAAATTGCTCATGACTCTGGCTTCCTTTCTGTTACTTTTAGGCTTTTAGATTGCTGAATTTGAAACTAAGGTATGTATTGTTGGAAGTGTTAGTGTGATATTTAAAAGTATATAATGGTGCACATGTGTGTTCAGGGATTTGGAAAAAGGAGAGTATTTAGAAATATCTGAAATCCTACTACCCTGAGAAAATCACTTCTGGATTTATTTTCATGTGGCTTATTTTGTGTATACATGCATATGTAATTTTCACAAATGATATCATAGTCTACTGCTTTCTTTATTGATAAGTAGACATTTTGGGGAACTGATTCTCCTCTCTTCTCTTTTTTTCTTATTGATATTTTCTCAAGATAATGTAACTTAGCATTCTGATATATAACCTTCTATATAGTTCTGTAGTTTCACTTTATCAAATTCAGAGTTCTTGGGAATTATTTTACAAGTAAGGTTATCATTTTATACTTTTTCTGTATCTTGTGGATTTGGTGATGCTGCCACAATTCTCTTAGTGGTTAGCGTAGTAATTCATAGCACAAATGTGCCATGGTTCATTAGGTCATTTCCATACCGATGACTATTCAATGTATTTCTTGTTTGTTGTCATCATCTTTGATGCTGTAGCAATTATTGTCATATTAAGATACATAAAATTGCAGTTTTTCAGGTCAGAAATTGTTGACTATAAACAAAATGTATAATACTAGCATGTAAAAATGAATCACCTGCAATAGAGATTGAGTTTGAGTTTGCAAAAAATAAAATCAGCAAGTTTTAATTCCACCTTAAATTATCTTAAAGCACAGGAAAAAAGAATAGAGAGATAAGAATAAGAAAATCAATAATAAATATCATGGGCCAGTGAAGCAGAACCAACACAGAACCACTCTATGTATCTCAAGAATAAATATAATAGACATAATATCAAGAGAAAACATGTCCAAAGTTAAATAGCTGAATCTCTAGATAACAAGGGATTACCTAGTATCAGTCAAATTAAAAAGATGTGATACACAGCTGTATAATTCTGATGACATTTTGAATTTCAAGAATAGAGGAAAAAATTTAAGAATCGAGTAAAACAACAGCAACCACAAAATACATAACAACAACAACAAAAACAATAAAAAAAAACAGGTTACTTCTAAAGGAGGTGATCCCCACATGGAAACAAGTGCAATGTGTGGGCTGTTGCCAGAGTTGGGACAGCCAGGCCCAAGCCTCTCTCCTGGAGTCAGAGCCATTCTGAACTGCAGGGGAAGAGAACCAGGCCTTTCCAGGAAGTGGTCCCGTCACCCCAGGAATCCATATCATTTTCATTGTTTTATTGGGTTGGGTTTTTTCTCTTTTGTTTTGTGTGATTGTGTTTTAATCTGATGGCATCAGCAGCTATTTAAAAAATAGCGAGGCATATTATGGTAGCCACTTTGGATTTGCTATTGGTTTGACTTGAAGTCCTTCATTGCATTCATTGTTTTGTTTTTATTGTTTCTATACTATTTTGTTCTGCTCAATTTTTACTACATCTGAAGGTATCTGCATCTATTTTGAAAGCAACAAAAGGCATTATGGTAACTATTGTTGATTTCATGATGTTTTGAATTCCAATATCACTTATACTGATTTTTTTGATTGGTTTTATTCTGTTTTATTTTCCTTGGTTTTATCCTCTTTAAAAGAAAAACAATTTAAAAAGATGGCATTAGTATCTTCTGTAACATTAAATGTCATAAGGTAATGTAGTAGCATTTATTTTTTCTGATAGAAAAAATATTTTAACCAAAGAATTTTCTACTGTGACAGGGCAACCTAAAAGTACTTTCAGAACTCCAGGAGTTCTGAAGTATATGCTTCACAGAACTCTTAGGAAAAAGAGCAGGAAACAACTAAAAATAAGTACTCAAAGCAACTGGAGAGCTGAAATTTAAGAGTTTGAAATACAGACTGTGGTATAAAAAGATTGATGTGTGTGTCATATTCATTTAAATATAAAATTAGCTTGAATGTTGTAAATTATAGAAAATGCAAATATCATATATAATCCTTGAAAGAGTAAGCAATGTGTTTTAAACATAGAAAGCACAAAATTAATCTAAAATTTCATACTGTGCCATCATTATCTGGTAGATATGACGATGGTGTACGGAAGCATGGAGACTATTAATAGATATAGTTTCACAGGGAAAACTAGATAATACAGTTACTTTAAATTTAGGGGTAACTTCTTGCAGAATTAAAATTACAAAAATATACTTTCTAAAAGCAGGAAAAATATGAGAGAAATATATATATATATATATCAACAGAAGTAAGACCAACCAACGCCAATAAATCAATAAATGTGTATGGGTTAAACAATTCTATTACAAAGTAAAGATTTTAAGATAGAATTAGAAAACAAGGATTAACTGCAATTTGTGTTTTATAAAAGACAATCAGATAATGACTCTTAAAAGTGAAAGGCAGAGATCCCAGGAAGTGTGTGTACCACTGCCCCTAGCCTATATTGCCTTTTGGGTCCAGCGCCAGACCCAGGAGGACTTGGGAGCATGTACCTTACCTATAACCAATACCCCTACCCACCAGATAGTCCTGCTAGACTCAGGAGGACCTGGGAACTGCACATCCTGTGTGCTCTACCTGAAGTCCCTGGGTTCTTCACCACATAGGGAAACAGAGTTGACAACCAACAGTCTGACCTGATCAAGAAAGTGATTAACATACAGAAGAGAGTTTCAATTTAAGACTGAAGTCATATCATTCCACAGAGACCTGGTGAGAAATAGCCTTGACAAATAGGCTTGGAGAAGATGAGAGCTAAATAGGGATCTCCTAGGATTCTCTGGGAGGCCTAGGTTCAGACCAGGAAGATCTTGGGTCTGTATTCTGTTGTGGGAGGCAAGACTCAGTAGAAGTAATTGTCAGAGGGTGGGTAGTCCCAAAGAAAAATGCACATGGTGTAGGGATATTTTGAGCTCTGACATTACTGCCAAATCCAGAAGAAATCAGTACTCAGCATTACTATAGGTTAATATAAGGGGGGGTGTTAATTGTCTCCACTAAAATCAGAGTCTTGAGGGTTTGTCAATACTGCATCCAGTTGATATTTGATGCTACAGTTGTTGCTGAATTTCTTACCATAGACAAGGCAATATAGTAGAGGCTGGAACATACCATTCTATCTATACCAATGCCTGGATTGTCCTGGGGGGATGTGTTATAAATAATACTGTAATTTGCCCCCAAAGAATGGGACACTGGGCCAAAGAATTTGAAAACTCCAGCATAATAAAATAAGCAAATAAGCAAAACCAATCCTCAGAAACATGAAAAGACAAAGCAACAAAATGTCTCCAAAAACTCCCAATTTCCAGTTCCACGAAAATTAGTACGGGGGCGGTGAGGGAGAGGAAATCATGAGCTACACAGCAGGTAAGTCTGAAAAGGTACCAACTGAGTTAAAGCAGTTCTATAAGGTGTTTGGCAAATATAAAAAGTGGATAACATATCGCATAATGACCATCATGAAACAAATAATCAGCAACTCTAGAGGACATTAATAAATAGCTAGTGGAGCTAAAAGATAGAGATACAAGACATGAATGTCCACCATAGTAAAGAATGGGAGTCCAAAAGAAATTTCAAAAAGAAATCCATGTGATTAAAAACATGACTGAAAGTATGGGTAGCAAAGGCAATCAACGTGAAGGCAGAGTGCCAGATCTAGAGGCTAGGACTTTAGTCAGTGATCAATCAAGAGATAACTTAAAAGCAACAAGGAAACAGGAAAAAATGGATCCAACAGCTCATAGATGACTCAAAGAGGATGAATATAGGAGTAATTGGAAATAGTGAAAAATCCGACAATAGCATAAAGGGCACAAACATCTTTTTCCAGACATGAAAAAATAATTTAACATACAAACAACCAAAACATGTAGAACCTTGCATAGGCATGATAAAAAAACTGAAACGAAAAACAAAACAAAGCACTCCATGCAACACATTAGCTAAAATATCAGAAGTATAACACAAGAACAAACTCTTAAAGTCTTGTAGACAGAAGCAACAAATCACTTACAAAGGAAAACACATTAGCATTGCAAGAGATTTCTCCAGCCAACCTTGCAAGGAGAGCATGGAATGAAGTGTCTCAAGCTATTAAAGTACATAACTTCTAGCCCAGAATGTTATATTCTACACAATTATTTTTCAGAATTTTTTGAGAATTAACATACTTCAACGATTAAAAACAAAATCTCTGAAGTAAAAAACCAAACTAACATTTGAAAAAATTTCCAGAATATTCTAGAAAGAAAAAATGAAGCTAAGAATGTCCAATAAAATGAATACACCAGATAGTGATTAAATAGAAAGAAAGCAAAACAGAGTTTATCAAAGATGGCAAATAGATAAGAGCAGAATACAGAAGCTCCCTGAGACAGACAACTCAGATGCCAAAATAAAACATCTTTGGGAGGCTTGGACAGAGGGAGATAGATCCTCTAGACCCAGGAAGAAATTAAATGGGAAAAAAACCGGTCAAACATGCAGTCCCAGGGCTACTATTGGAACAGCTAAGATTCCGTGCTCTCGCTGCAGTGCCCGAACTTGAGTGGCTGTGTCTCATCAAGCTGCCCGAATTCCCGCTGCTTCGACTCCCTGGAACCGCAGTTGCAGTTAACTGCAGTTGCACTGAAGTTGGAGGTCAGGCTAGCCCAGCAGAGAACAGAGCCAGCAGCAGGCCTGCATTGACCTGCGGTGAGTGCTTGGAATATGTCCATTGTATGGGAAAAGGGCACGAACGGGACGATATTTTGGAATCGGGAAGGACTGGCAGGAACGAGAAACAGCAGTGACTTCAGTCAGTTGTTCACTTCCCAGACCAGATTGGTGGGGTATGCTTGGCCTGGGTCATGCCCCTGGAGGAGACCCAATAAGTTGTCCCAAACCAATTCCCTAAGCACGGTGCACACTAACACAGTGAAGGCTTCAGCAGGTTGACTGACCCAGACAGGAGGGGCCAGCATATGCCGCCCCTGTTTGCACCTCAATAGAACACTGGAATGGGCAGAAATATCTAGCCACCATTCTTCA
The DNA here is from genome assembly GCF_034190915.1 of Cavia porcellus. Lineage (NCBI taxonomy): Eukaryota > Metazoa > Chordata > Mammalia > Rodentia > Caviidae > Cavia > Cavia porcellus. The sequence continues at coordinate 82,757,095 of NW_026947486.1, forward strand.
GAAGAACCATAATCAACAAGGAAAGGGACTGAGACCTCCTCTACACACCTGTATGGAAGAAAACAAAAACAACAAAAGGAAGAAACAAGAAAGATTTCCCAGCCCCCAGCCCTGAGAACATTGATCTAGGAGAGGTAAATACAAAAGAGAATAAGAGAAACAAACATGCAATACCAGACGCGACATCAGTGGACATAAAGAGATTTTTTTTTGGGACCTTGTACATTAGCTCAAAAGTGAAATATTTAATCAAGTAAAGCAAGATATAAGTAAATTAATAAAAGAAATGCTAAGCACCTCTCAAGAAGACACAGACAGAAGAATGGAGGAACACAAAAAAGGAGAGAATCATTCAATGAAGAATATAAAGAAAACATAGAATACAGGAAGCAGGTTCAAATAGATTACCAGGAAATAAAAAACTCCATTGAATGCTGGCAAAACTACTTGAAAGAAACTAAGGATAGACTATCAAAACTTGAAGACAGGTTTGCAATGTGTGATCATGAAAGGAAAAATTTCTTAAAATTAAGGAAACAGGCAGTACCAATACAAAGGTTAGGAGATGACAAGAGGATCTATAATTTAAGCATAAAGAATGTGACTGAAGAAGCAGGGGTACAAACAAAGGAACTACAAGTGCTATTCACAGAAATAATTAAGGAAAACTTCACAAGCATAGGCAAAGGAAATGATATTAAGATGTGTGAGGCATACAGAACTCCAGCCACCTACTACCAAAACAGAACCACACCCAGACATATAACAATCAAGATCTCAGAAACACAACATAAGAACAGAATACTAAAAGCCATCAGAGAAAAGGAACAGATCACCTGTAAAGGAAAACCCATCAAAATCATGGCAGACTTCTCAACACAGACCATCAAATCAAGAAAAGCTTGGAGCAAAGTATTCAAAGCCCTGAAAGAAAATAACCTCCAGCCCAGATTGATATACTCTGCAAAACTGACTCTAGAAATTAATGGAGAAACAAGATGCTTCCAAGACAAAGAGGAACTGGCGGAATTCGTGACCACTAACCCAACCCTACAGAGAATACTGAAGGACATTCTAGAGAGAGAGAAAAGTACCAGGATTTTAGAAACAGTGGCAGAGAGGCCTCAGTGAATGGAGCAGAAAGTGTAATGAAGGAGAAAAGCAGACAACTAATGGCATAAAAAGAGCACATCAGAAATGAGGCAGAGAAGGTTGTCTATAATCTCTAATATCGATGGCCTTGATACACTAAAAAAAGAAAAAGAGAAAGGAAAAAAAAAGAGAGAAACACAGGCAGAGTAGATCAGGAGGTAGGGTCCACTGAGATGTTCATATAAGAAATATAATTAACCTGAAAAAGGGTTTATGGACCAAAAATCAAATATGAGAAAACAATGCTCTATGTGACAGGGAACCAGAGAGTAATAGGGGCACCTGAACCAGTATTTGTAGATAGGTTGGAAAGACAGGCTTTAATAGGTAAAGAAATACAACTTGAGATGAGGTTCAGGAGGGAGAAGGTTTGGAACCACTTAGGTAAATAGCAGGTTCCCCCTCACCAATCTAAAAACTGAGGGTGTTGGTGAGACCTCAAAATGCACCGTACACTCTGGGGGAGTGAAAGGGGATGAATAGTCTTAAAAATAAGGCAGAGTATATTGTTAATAGTGAACCAGGATTTATAAAACCCATGTTACTTAAACCACTTTGCCTGGATAGATTTTATTCTGTTCCATTTTATCTACTTGCTCTAGATCTGAGGGTACAGATAGCTATACCAAAAATAACAGGATATAGTACAGTAATCATTCTTAATTTCCTATTAACTTAATCTGGAGCCCTGTATAACTTATACTGTTTTACCATTACTGATCTTAGTTAAATCTGGTTTGTTTGATTGCTGCTCCGTATTGACAGATTTTATTCAAAACTGTTATGATTGGTAGTATCAAGTCTGAGAGTAATGGCAATTACACTGAAGAAAATAAAATTCACTATGATACCCATTCTGGTTTGATTATTACCTGTTTTTGAAGTTTTACAGTATTAACAAAGTTTTTTATTGATATTGTTATATACTGCTGTATTCAATTATACTATGTCTGATGATATACGCAATTCTATTGAAGATAACAAGACACAGCACAGTAACCATAGTAGAACACCTTGTACTGTGGTTTTATATTTTTTGCTTCATGTGTTTGTAGGAAAGTGTTTTGACTTGCTTTGTTTTGTTTCTCCCTCTAATAGAGAAAGGACAGAAATATATGTTGAGGCTCATGCATGCATAGAACATATAAACAGTTTACGAGAACTGATCTTATAACGCTTGATGCAATGAACAACTGCTTTGAAGAAAAAGAGACACTACATACCCAGTGCTGATTCTGTAGTGTCATGATGTGAAATCCAGTGATGCTATTATTCTTTGTTCAGAGTGATTTTAGACTGTTTTGGTTTGTTTAATCTTAACATAAATGAAGATATGTATAACTGCATGTATGCTTAAGTGTATAGGATTGGGATAACCATATTACTAAGTTTTTGTTGGATAGTTGAACAGAACTGTTTCCACTCTCGCTGTTTGAATCCCCACTTTGTATGTTTCACTTTTGTATTCTGAACAACTATTTGTAAGAGGACACTGTATAATCATCAACAAGTGATTTCTTACTATTTATTTTTTCTTTGAAATATGTATTATTTCTACCTTTTTTCTGTTTTGTTTAATATTTCTTTAAATAAAATTTTAAAAAATAAAAAAAGCATAACAGTAAGAAGAAATGAATACAATGACAGGAATAAATCAACTCCCCAATTCAAAAACACAAATTAGCAGACTGTTTCAAGATACAAATACAGTGGTGTGCTATATGCAAAAACCACATTTAACACAAAAAGAAATTAATAGACTGTATACAAAACAGTAAAAACAATATTCTATGTAATGGGAATCCCAAAACAAGCAGAAATAACTATCCTGTCTTCAAAGTGGATTTTAAGCCAAAGCTGATCAAAAGAGACAAAGAAGGACCTGGCATATTGGTCAGTGGAACTATTCAATAGGAAAAAATAGTAAATACAAACATATGCACACCAAACTACTGTGCAATGAACTTTATAAAACAAAGTCTAGTGGGTACAAAAGATCAGATGAGGAGGCTGGGGATTTAGCTCAGCGGCATAAGCGCCTGCCTTGCAAGTGTGCAGTTGTGAGTTCGATCCCTGGTACTGATAAAAAAGAAAAAGACAAAAAAAAAAAAAAAGATCAGATGAAGGTTAATAGAATTATAGTGGGGAAATCACAATATCCAATATCATGTATAGAGCAACTAAACAAAAAATTAGCAAAGAAATATCTGAGTCAAATCAAATATTTAAATAAATAGACAATAAATATAAGCAGAGTGCTTTACGTAACAAAAATAGAATATTCTTTTTAGCTTCACATGGTACTTCCTCCACATCATAGTGAATGAAGCATGTGTAAAAAATGCAAAAAAATTCAAAGTTTTACCATGTATATTATCAGATCACATTGAAATGAAACTAGAAATCAAGAGCAGATGAAACCACAGAACCTGCGAAAAGATGTGGAAATTGAACAACACACTATTGAATAATCAGTGGGTCACAGAGAAAATTAAGGAAGAAATAGGACAGATCTTAGAATTAAGTGATAATGCTTGCAAAGCATACTAGAATTTATGGGACACAATGAAAGCAGTCCTATGAGGGAAGTGTATAGTGGTGATAGCCACTGAAGAAAAATAGGACAAACCTAAATAAATAACCTAACGACGCATCACAAGGTCCTAGAAAAAAAAAAAAAGGACAACTCAAACCCACAGTTTTTAATAGGAAGGAAATTATAAAGACCAGAGAAAACATTAATTAAATGGAGACTAAAAACTTAATACAAAGAATCAATGAATTAAAGAACTGATCCATTGAAAGAGTAAGTAAAATAGACAAGACCTTAGCCAATCTTAGCAGAAAAATGGAAAGAAAATAAAAAAATATTGTAATTAGAAATAAAAAATGTAAAATCACAATGGAAACTGTCAAAGCTAAGAAAGTTATTTGCAACTCCACAAACACATACGTCAAATGATTGAAGAACTCAGAAGTCATGGATAGATTACTAAATATGTTTGAGTTGCCAAAACCAAACCAAGAAGACTTAGAGATCTTGAACAATCCAACATGAAGCAATAAATTTGAAACTGTAATAAACACTACTAACTTAAAAAAAAAAAAAAAAAAAAAAAAACCCTGGACCTGATGGATTCACGGTCAAATTTGACAAAAACCACAGGGAGGGCATAGCACAAGTAGTCCTCAAAATTTTTAATGAAATTGAGAGGTGAACAGTACTTCCAAAGTCATTCCTGGAAGCTAACATAATCTTGCTCCCAATACAAGACAAGGCTCTAACCAAAAACCAGGAGTATAGAGTAATGTCTCTAATGAAAATTGATGTAAAAATCATCAATAAGACACTAGGAAACAGCATGCAACAAATCATCAGAAATATTAGACAGTGACTAAATAAGCTTCATCCTAGGAATGCAAGGATCATTCAATGCACACAAATCAATAAATATAACTCACAACATAAACAGAAGCAAGGACAAAAATTACATGATCATCTCAGATGCAGAAAAAGCCTCTGACAAAACTCAACATTCAATAGTTAAAAAAGATAATCATTTAAACATGGTAAAAGCTATTAGTGACCAATCTACTGCCAATATCAAATGGGAAAAAGATGAAAGCTTTCCTTCTAAAACAAAATAGATGAATATATGTGTCTATTATAACTATTCCTGTTCAACATAGAACTCAAAATATTACCTCTACCAACCAGGCAAGAGAAAGAAATAAAAAGGATACATATAGGAGAAGACAAAATAAAAATATTGGTATTTGAAGATGATGTCATTCTATACTTATGAAATGCAAAAAAGTCCGCTGAAAAAGTAGAATTGATAGCCATATTCATCAGTATAGCAGGATACAAAATAAACACACATGAATAAATAGCATTCCTATACACTAATAAACTTGCTGAAAAAGCAATAGTAAAGCCATACCATTCACAGTAGCATCAAAAATTTAAATATTTAGGTGTTAACCCTGATGAGGAAGTGAAAGATTGTATAATAAAAATTATATCCAACTGAAAAAGAAAATTGAGAACAGCAGCAAATGGAAAAATGCCACCTGTTCCTGGACAAGCAGAATTAATGCAATCAAAATGAGTATATTTCCAAAGCTGATATACAGATTTAACTCAATCTCAATCAAAATACCACCATCATGTCTCACAAAGCTACAGAAAATAATCATAAAAATTACACAGAACAATAAGAGACCCAGGATAGCAAAGACAATCCTGGGTAACTAAGGAGAAGTAGGTGGCATAAAAAATTCTGGACTTGAAATTACCTCACAAATCTACAGGGAGAAGAACAACGTGGTACTGGCACAGACACAGATATCAAGGGTCAGAGACATAGAATAGAAGAGACAGAAACAGCCGTCAGTCCATACAGTTATTTGAACTGTGACAAAGGAGTTTAAAATATACATTGGAAGAAATATAGCTGTTTAACAAATGATGCTAATCCTTGTGGAGAAGAACTTACACTTACTTGTGGAGAAGAACTTACACTCATACATGTCATTATGTAGTAAATAAAAATCAAGGATCTATATGTTAAACTAGAAACAACCTACTGAAAGATAAGATAGGTAACACTCTTCAAAGTCATAGGTACAGACAAAAATTTTTAGAACAGAATGCAGGTCTCACAGCAAATAGTACAAGAAGCAACAAATGGGATCATATCAAATTAAAAAGCTTCTGCACAACCTAAGATACAACAACAATGTGAAAAGACAACCTGCAGAATGTTAAAAAATTTCCAACTTTTCCTCAGGCAGAGGACTGACATCAAGAATACACAAAGAATTTAAAAAAAAAAGAAATTAGATTCCTCAAACAAAATACCCAATCAAAAAATGGCAAGCAAAATGAATAGATACTTCTCAGAACAGTTACAAATGACCCATTAGTACATGAAAAAATGTTCAACATTGCTGGCAATTAGAGAAATGTATATGAAAATAGTGAGCTTCCTTCATAACCCAGAAAGAATCTCCATCCTCAAGAAACCAAATGATAGAAAAAGGAATCCTTTTATATTGTTGGTGGGAATTTAAATGAATACAAACACTGTAGAAATCAGTATAGTGATTTCTTAAAAAAACTATTTTTCTCCTGCTATTTCCCTTCTAGATATCTTCCTAAAAGTGTTAAATGGATAATATTACAGTAATATATGCATATGTATGTTTGAATCAGCATAGTTCATAATAGCTAAAGTTGAGAATCAGTGTGTGTATCAACATAAATGACTAAAGAAAACATACATATACAGTGGAGTACTACTCTACCATAAAGAATGATAAACTTGAGTCATTTGTATGAAGATGAATACACCTTGAGATCATAATGTACAGTAAATATGACACATGTATAAGCTTAAATATTGTATAATGTCCTTTATATGAGGAATCCAAAAATCTCTAAAGACCAAAATAAAAGATAGATAATAGGAAGTTGGGAGATAGGGAATGGGAAAAGGGAATGGGTTCAAGAGGTGAAAGGAAGGAGAGAAAGGGAAAAGAAAGGGGCTATAATAAAAGGAATTAAGATGTATTATATATATATATATATATATATATATATATATATATATATATCTACCCACTCCACACAAGCAATGTAAACATTATATACTGCAAATTCATACTATTAACAATAGAAAATAGCAATATAAATACTGCCAAATGTAAGAAGTTGATAGAGGCTGATCACCAAAGGAAACTTTAGCACAGCCTTTTCTCTATCATAAGAAAAGTAGAATATATAAAGCCACATAAAAAGATATCATTATTTCATTTAGTAAAATTGATTTACTTCATATCAATTCTTTACTTTAATGAACTATATCTTATTTGGGAGTGATTTTGGAACACTGAAAGTGTACTCATATATTGCCCACAACATAGACCCTAATTCTAAATACCAGTGATGGTATATCATTCTGTTGTATTTGCAATTAACAAAAAAAATATACACAGGTAAACTTTTAATAGGAAATATAGAGTAACTTGTGAAATGATTCTTGGGTTGGGAAGAAAATGAAGGCTAGAATACTTAGAAAACCAACAATTAGAATATACCACATGTCCAAACATAAGAGATATTGCTGATCTTTAAGCAGGGGAAAATGCACAACTTTATAAAGATTTTCTTGTTAAATGTTCGACTTTCAAAATTAGAGTAGCAATATAAGGAAAACGCAAGAAAGGAATTAACATAACTAGAGGCATTATATGTTTGTGCTGCATAACCTCAGAGTTGGTACATGTACATAACATATCTTAATTCCTTTTTGGTACTGAGGATCGAACTCACGACCTCTCACTTACCAGGCAAGCTCTTGAGCTGCTGAGCTAAATTCTTGGCCCCGTATCTTAATTCTCTATTCATGTTCCTTGCATCCCTTCCCTTTCCCGACTTTCATCTGTTGGTCCCGTTTCCTGTTGGAAACTATTTATGACCATACAAGAAACACAAAATATAAATAAAGAGCCAGATACAAGATGGATAATAGGAAATAGAGAAATAGATATTTTGCAACAGGATTTAACATTGTGTGGTTTCTCTTACGTGAGAACTCAAAAATATGGACAAAGAACATTTAATTTTTTTCTGAAGATATGATAGAGATGTTACATTACATTCTTCTAGTGTTGGATATTGCTCTGGAGCCTTATCAGGGTCACTTTGTTTCCTTCTTTTTTCTGTTTTGGCCAGATGCCTAAAATGTTGTTTATATTCAAATGTAGCTATTTTATTAAGAAATAGTTTAGCATTGTTTTTTATAAAATTTGTTGACTAGTGCTTTTTTCTTTTTTTTACTTCTTTTTTTGTTTAAAAAGAAAACAAAACAAAACAGTAAAAGGGTACAAGTAATACAGAATTTAAAAAAATAAACAGTAAAAAATCACTAGTTAATAAATTATACATTGTCATCTTAGAAATAGTTGATCAAGTTACAAAATTAAGCATACAAATTGGACATTCGAACAGTGAAACTGCAAACAGTTGTGTTCAATGATTCATTACAAACTTAGTAATATGATCATCTATCTTACACACCTACACACACTTGCAGTTGTATCCTTTAGAGCACTTTCTTTTCCTCTCTTTTTTACAATAACATTTAAACATTTTGGGTTTATTACCCCCACAGTTCTTGTTACTTTTTTTGGAAGAGAATAAAACCAAATGTGACAAAAAAAGCAGAGTCAGTCAAAACAAAGGATGGACATAGTACATGATGTAAAAACAGAATACCAGGTAATCAACAATAGTTACCATAATGCCCCTTGCTACCTTAAAAAGAATTGCCTATATTATCAGTTATAATAAAATTGAACAAAACAGTACAGAACAACACCAATAAAACCTAAACATTGGAGACATTACTGGAATTCAAAAGAAGATAATAGTCAAACCAAAGTGGGCATCATAGTGGATCTTATGGCCTTCAAAGTAGTTGTCTATTTCCTCAAAATTGATAATATCAAACAGAACAGAATAGAGTAAAATCAGTCAAAACAAGATGGTGAGAGCAATATGGGGTTTCAAATCGAGTCAATAGGAAATCAAAAAAGTTACTATAATATATCCAGCTAATTTTTAAAAATTTTTCCCTTAATTAAAAAATAATAATAAAACAAAAAAATTTAAAAAGGGGGGAAATTAAGATAAAAGAGGACATAACAGCATAACAATACAGAACAATTTAAGCAACATAGTATTTCATCACAAGATAATCTGACTTAATAGTAGTTACCATAGTGTCTCTTTCCTTGAAATATTTGAGTATAACTTCATACACTGTAGCATCAAACATATCAAGACAGTGTGAAACCATTCAAGAGAATGGCAGGATTACAGGGTATTTAGAATCAACTAACAGAAAACGAACAATGGTTTCTCTATTATCTCTTTGCCTATAAAAATTTTTGTTTATACTATCACATATAATAAAATCCAGTAAGATACAACATGATAAAACCAATGGAGACAGAAGAACAACAGTTTGATGAGACCTCAAAACAAGATGATACTACATCAGCACTAGCTATTATGGTGTCTTGTTTTCTTTAAAATAGCTGTTCATATCATCACAGACAATAATATCTAACAGCACAGAATAAAACCATTTCAATTAGTGAGTGAGAACTTTATAAGGCTTCAAAACCATATAATGGGGAATCATGATTACCACATGCTTTTATGTATTTGTATCATTTCTTATAAAGGACTAATGTTTTTTTTCAATCTGCACATTTGATTTTCCTTTTTGATCAGTTTTGCGAATATTCAGTCTATTTTGTTGTATTCTTTATGTTCTTCAGTTATTTTATTGTATCTCCTTTGTCTACTTTTACATCTATAATGTTGTTTTGAACTTTAAAAAACTCTATAATCATTAATATTTTTGGTTTACATTTGTGAAATCCTGTACACCATGTATGTTGTATTGAGGTTTCCTTTGTATCAGTTTTTCATGCCATTTTTTTTTGTCTTTTTCCTTTTTATCGGTACCAGGGATTGAACTCACAGCTGCCTGCTTGCAAGGCAGGCGCTTATGCCGCTGAGCTAAATCCCCAGCCCCTTTTCATGCCATTTTTAAAAATCTGATTTTAATTTCTCTTTTGTCCCTTACTTCAAGAAAGCAGTATCATTCTTATCCATATTAGTTCATAACATCATTCTGTTATACAAAATATAATTTATCAGTTAATTGTTTTTCTCAGTCTTGAGAATCCAACTTGGCCTCATGAATGCTTGGCAAGTGCTCTACCACTAAGCTACATTCTGATTCCTTAAACTTCTTATTGAAGGGGTACTTATTTCCCCAAATGCAATTCTTATAATTGCCTTTCTGATTATAGCACTTGCCACACAGCTTGGAAAATTCTTCTGGAAACTATACTGTATGCTTGAGAATTCAGAAACTATTAATTGTTCTTATTCAATGATGCATTCCCAGCGTCTTGCCTATGATCACTCTGCTGTTCATGCCTTAAATTCCCTGGCAGGGTTTTAAGAAGAAATGCATCACCAGAAGAAATGCAATCTTTTGAGTTGCTCATTATGAACATGCATTGAATCCTTAGGGTGATACACTTTTTCCCTCAGTTGTTCAGCTGTTTGACTTAGATGAGTTAGATGAACACTCGAGGAGTACGTTCTTCTCTCTAATATTCTTCCATCTTTTACTTTCTATGCTTTTGTCCATCACTAAGTATCTAGCTTTCTCCAATGTTCAGAGTCATAGACTTTTTTTTTGAGACTTGTGTTAGGGAGAGTTGAGAAAGGCTTCACAGAATAGTTGAACGCTTACAGTTTTCTTTGGGAACGGAATTAAATCTATTATTCTCTGTCTTCATAATTCATTTTTTTTTTCATCCCCCATCCCTCTTTCCATCTCTTGTTCCACTTCCCATTTAATAATATCTACTTTCTATTACCTTTTATTTTGTTCTTTATTAAGCTAGTCTCCATCAAACTTGTTTTTCAAAACAGTTAAACGCATCATATCACACTGTTATGTGCATATCCACATTTATAACAGCACAATTTTAATAGCAAAATCTTGGAAACAGCCAATATGCCAAACCAACAGATAAATGAATAAGAAAATTCAGTAATGGTATACAATGGAGAACTATTTTATAATAAAAATGTTAAAATTGAAGCATTTTAGGTAAATATATACACCTTGAGATCATAATACTAAATGAAATAAATCAGGCACATAAGCTTAAATATCATTTGTTTCTGAATATTGTATCTATATGAAATATTTTTCTCTTAATACTGATTGACTGTTATTTTGCTAAGAAACACTCACTGCTAGAGATATTAATAAAGAAATTATAGAACTGAAGAATGAAAATTATGCTCTGTTAGTTTTATGGAGTGCTCAGTAATTGTTTTTAGTGAAACAATGAAATGTGTAACTGGGGTTAATCCTTTTTTCTATACAAGCATACCTCAGAGGTATTGTGAATTCAGCTTCAGGTCACCACAATGCAGTAGACATCACTATAAAGCGAATTACATGAATGATTTGATTTCCTAATGTGTAAAACTATTGTGCTTATGATACACTATAGTCCATTTAATGTATAATAACATTGTATCTAAAAACCAATGCACATAACTTAATTAAAATACCTTGTATTGCTAAAAAGTACCAATAGTCTTCTGAGCTGTTGAAAAGTATCACCGATGGGCTTACTCAATGCAGTTTTGCCACAAATCTTCAGTTTATAAAAAATAAAGTGTCTGAAAAGTGCACTAAAATTAGGTGTGCTTGTGTGTGCTCATGAATGCATGCTTTTCAAATGTTCTTCTTTATTGTATAAAAATTAAAGTAAGAAGTTATGTGAATTTTTTAAAATCTTAAGTTAAGATGTACAGAAAAGAAATTTAAATGGAAGTTTTTATTTAAAAGGTGCTCAACACCTTTTATTTTATGACTTGAGTGAAAAAAGCTTCTTTCCAAAATTCTCTTTCTATTTTTATAAAACATAATAAAAATATATATTTTTCGCAAAATAGTAAAGAGTAAGCAAAGTAAACACACTTTGTATCATTATTTTCAAAGCAGTTACTCAGAGTAGATGATATCAACAAAAAGTTTCTCTTATATAAATAACAAGCAAACGTAATAGCACTAAACTTTCTTTTCAATGAACTAAGAGATAATAGTAGTATAAATGAAACAAATTAGCGTGTATATTAAAATAGTTTTTGAAGCAATAACGTAGATACTTTGTGGAACCATATGAACCTCTCCACACTGTCCATTTATTTATCTTCCATTTCCTCATTTACATGTTCCCCATTTACATGTATATACTTTGAGTTTTTCATGTAAGAGGAACTATGCGATATTTTAGCACCTGTGCCTGACTTAGTTCACCTAACATTATGTTTCCAATTCATACTTGCCTATGGACCCTCATTTTCACCCTTCTTTGCCTAGGCTTTAAGGCATTTGAATGATTACCTGGGATTAACTCGGGTCCTTTCACACACAAATGTGGGGATGCAGCATCCTATTTGGGTGGTTCATTGTTTTGAAGAGGATGTAACAATTTTTAATAATCCAATATCAGCTATTGAAATTGAAAATGTGATTAAAAATTTAAAAACAAAGAAAAGCCCAGGTCCTAATGGATTCACAGCTGAATTATACAAAAAATTTAAAGAAGATTAAATGCCAATACTCCTCAAAATCTTTAATGAAATTGAAAGGGAAGCAATCCTCTTTAACTCATTCCTGGAAACAAATATTACTCTGATATCAAAACCAGATAAAGACCCCCCAAAAAGGAGAACTATAAGCCTATTTCCCTAATGAATATTGATGCAAAAATTCTCAATAAAATATGAGCAAATAGAATACAGCAAATCAAGAAGATTATATACCATGACCAAGTAGGATTTATCCCAGGAATGCAGGGATGGTTTAAAATATGCAAATCAATAAAAGTAATGTACCACATGAACAGAGCCAAAAACAACCACATGTTCATTGCAATAGATGCAGAAAAAGCTTTTGATAAATTCCAACACTTGTTCATGATAAAAACTCTACAGAAACTAGAAATAGTATCTATCTAAAACTGATAAAGTCATCTATGACAAACCAACAGTCAACACTATATTAAATGGACAAAAGCTGAAAGCTTGCACTCTAAAATCAGGAACAAGACAAGGATGTCCACTGTCATCACATCTATTCAAAATAGTTCTGGAATCATTAGCCAGAGCAATTAAACAAGAGTGAGCAAAAAATGAATAAGGATAGGAAAAGAAGAAGTTAAATTATCAATATTGCAAATGACATGATACTCTACATAGAAGACCCTACAGAAGAAACCTAAATAGCTAAGATGATTCTGGGCAACAAAAGCAAGACAGGCAGCATTTCAATTCCTGACTTAAAACTATACTACAAAGCCACAGTGATAAAATCAGCATGTTACTGGCAAACAAATAGACCTGAGGAACAATGGAGCAGATTAGAAAATGCAAACACAACTACAAAGACACTTAAGCCACTTCATATTTGACAAAGGGGTTAAACATGTTCACTGGAAAAAAATAGCCTCTTTAATAAATGGTATTGGAAAAATTGGCTCTCCACATGCCAAAGACTGAAAATAGACCCATGCCTATCACCATACACTAAACTAAAGTTAAAATGGATCAAAGAGCAACACTATATTTCACTCCTGGGAATTTTCCCAGAAAAATTGAAAAGGTCATGTCTCAGTGATATATGTGCACCCATGTTCATAGCAGCACAGTTTATAATAACTAAATCTTGGAAACAATCAAAATGCCCATCAACCACAGAGTTGATGAAAAAAATGTGGTATTTTTATACAATGAAATACTATTCAGCTATAAAAAGGATGATCTTGAGGCTTTTATAGGTAAATGGAGGCAATTTGAGAATATCTTCATTACTAAAATAAACAAGACTCACATTATTAAATAGCACATTGTCTTTCTAGTGTAAACAATAATAAGAACTGACAGAATAATGAGATCCAAATGTATAGATATTGTAAAAGGGAAGGAAAGTGCTCTAAAGGATATAACGTTATGTTTAGTGTATAAGATAGATGACCATATTACTAAATTTCTGTTAGATACATTAACAGAAGGGTTTGCACTGTCAATGTTGGAGTGACTATCCATTTTTATGCTTTGATTTTGTAACTTTAATAAGTATTGTTAAGATGACAATATGTAAGGTATCAACTAGTGATTTTATGATAAGTTTTTAAAAAATTCTATATTATTCCACTTTTTCCCCTTTTTATCTATTTGGTTTTTCTTTAATTTTCTTTTGTTTCTTTCTTTAAATAAAAAATGGGAAAAAGAGAAACATTAAATCTGCTGGAAGCCAAGAGAGGTAGAAATCTCGAAGATATAGGCAGAGAGCTCATGAATAAAATACAAATTACAACTGAAGTACTTCAAAGAATTAACAACTGGCATCTCATTTCATTTAAAAGATTTTGCACCTCAAAAGAAATTACCAACAGAGTGAAAAGAAAACCCATAGAACAATAATAAATTTTAGTCAGCTGTCCCTCAAACAATGGACTTATAGCTAGAACATATAAAGAACTGAAAAACATCAGACCCCCCAAATTCAGAGGCCCAATCCAAAAATGGGCATCTGAGATGAATATGTACTTCTCAGATGAAGAAATACAAATGAAAAATAAATATGGGAAGAAATATTCAACATCACTGATCATAAGAAATGCAAATTAAAACATCGAGATTCCATCTCACTCCAGAAAGAATGGCTGACATCAAGAAATCAACCAATACCAAATGTTTGCAGGTATGTGGGGAAAAAGGAACCCTTGTACACCGTTGGTGGGAGTGAAAATGTTGTGGAAATCTGTATGGAGATTCCTCAAAAAACTGTGATTGAAAGTGCCATTCAATTCAGCTATTCCCCTCCTGGGTATTTTCCCAGAAAAAGTGAAAACAACATGCTACAGGGATATATGAGCACCCATGTTTGTAACAGCACAATTTGTAATAGTTAAATCTTGGGAACAAATGCCCATCAACCACAGAATGGATAGAAAAGATATGGTATTTTTATATAATAGAATATTACTTGGCTATAAAAAGATAATCTTGAGGTTTTTATAGGTAAATAGAGGCAACTTGACACAGTACATACAAGTGAAATAAATAAGACTCATTTGTAAATATTGTATTGTTTCCCTAGTGTACATAATAATAATAATAATAATAATAATAAACTGAAAGAGTAATAAATCCAAAATATACAATGGATATTGTAATAATGAAAGAGAAAAAGTGCTCAAAAGTAAAGAACAACCAGAATAGAGGAAAGGAGAAATGGAAGAAAGGAAAAGATCATCTATATGTAAGTGTACACATATAACTGTATTATGTGTGCAAGATAGATAAATATACTACTAATTCTCTGCTAGTTCATCAAAAAGAACAGTTTGCCATATCATTGTTTGATTGATCATTTTTATGCCCAGATCTTGTAACCTGAACAATTATTTCTAAGGTAACAATATGCAGTACATTAACTAGTATCAAATTCTTTCTGATTTTTTGAAATTCTGTATTATTTCTGTCCTTTTTTCCTATTTTGCTTTTATAAAATAAAAATTTAAAAATTAAGAAACAAATGACATTAGATAAGTTACTTAAAATCTTTGTGTTTTAGCATCTTCACCTGTAAAATAAGAATAAAATGCTTATTTGATCAACTCGGCTTTTGTGTGGCTAATGAGAGTTTAGCACATGTAAAATGCCATGAACATTGTTTGGCACATAAAACAGTATTTGCTTAGTAATTATTATATATTCTTCTTATCATTTCTAATGTAACGTACTAAATACACTTTAATATATTTTATTTGGATTTTGTGACTTAACTATCTTTTTAAGTGACCTTGAATTAATGTGGCATAGTGAAAAACAATATAAATTCTGGATCCAGATTGCTTAAGTTTTAGTTCTAGCTTTGCAATTTCCTCATCTTGTGATGATGATGATGACGATGATGATGATGATGATGATGATGATGATCTTGGTTCCAGGAATTGAACCTTGCCCTTGCCAGGCTGGCACTTGTGCCACTGAGCTATATCCCCAACCCCTAGTCCTCTGATCTTGCACAAGTTAGTCTCTTAACCTTATTTAGTCTTGCTTTCATCACTATATAGTGCTATCAACCCACTGTATAGGGTCTTTGTGAGGGTTAAATGATGATAGCTTTAGTGTATTACAGTTGAAAGGCACAGAGTAGATACCTAATAAAAGGAGATGTTATTATTTTACATTTTATTATTCATAGTGCCTATTCCTAGAATAGACAATAATACACTTCCTAAAAGGGCTAAAAGTGAAACTTTCTGCTTTTTTATGCATCCATCTTTTGTGTTATTCAGAACAAAGTAAACTAGAAAGGGATAACTGTATCTTTGAACTCCTTTTTGGTGGGGGACTGAATGAAAACTTTTATTTTTCTTTATTCTTTTTTATTAGTATGGGTTTGCAGTGCATAATAGTTACACTCATTATTGGGAGTTGGCACATGTGTATCATCTGAATTTATAATTCTCTCTAACCTATCAAGCTGTCCCGTTTTTTGTTTGTTTGTTTGTTTGTTTTACATCTAGAAATGTTAGTGGTCCTGAATAATACAAGCATGTACCATTTGCTGATTCCTTATTATGTGTTACATGTACACTAAATGCTTAGTATAAATTATCCCTAAGTTTATTCCATCTAGTGCTGCAATCTCTCCCTAAGTATTTCTTACCCATTATCTTGGCTTCAAAAATAGCATATATGTTGATGATTCTTCAACATTAATATGAGCTCTGCTACTAAGCTAAATAGATATTCATATATTTAGCTGTAAACTTGTTACTTGAATTTGGATATTTGGTATGAAAAAGAGGCAAAATGTTTTCAGAACTGAACTCTGTCGCTGTAATGTCTTCCTCTACCGCACTCTCATTACTTCTTTTTTTTGCGCATCTCGTCATCATGAATAATATAACTAAATATTTAGTTATGCCTCAATTCATAGCCACAGCAAGTTCTGATTGACTTTTCTTCTAAAATGAATATTAAATCTAAATTTTCCCTTTTCTTGTCACCATCATATTTGAAAACACCATCATAGTCTCTGGAGATTATATTTACCTACTCATTTGGTCTCATATCTTATACATTATTGTCTATAGAGGGCTAGATGTTTTTACCTTTTGAATTAAGTATGATATACATATAGTAATTGTCGATGTCGCTCCCGGCCGGCAGGAAAGACACACGACAAGGTCTGGCGGTGGTCAGGCTTTTCTTTATTCTCTCCTTATACAGTCTGCCCCGAAGCCTCTACCGGTCCGCTCCCCGCGGCTCCTTCCGTGCTTCAGTCTCTCTCTCGGGGGTGGAGGCACTGGCTATATATAGGATTAATAGCTAGGCAGACTACCCTGTGAGGCGGGAACTTAGTGGGGTGATAAGAAACAGGTGCCACACAGGCGGGCTCGATGAGAGGGGTAATCTAGCTCAGGCTTTTGTACTTTCCCACAGGCCTCGCAATCACCGCGTCTGATGACTTGACAGTGCCACGGCTCCCAACAAGTAATATGTACAAAATAGACTAATCTTAAATGTATAGCTTGATGAATTTTTTTCCATATGAATATACCCATGTAACCATCCCCCAGATATAAAACAGTTCTAGCATCTCAAATTTTCTCAGAATTCTGTCCAAAGTTAACTGCTATTTTGCAGTTTGATTGTTAAAAATCACCACTGGAAAGAAAGACAGAACTGTAGATAATGGTATGCATTCTGAAATATTTAGGACAAAGCATGTTAATTACTACAAATTACATTGAAATATATAAGTAAATAAAATAAATGCATACAAAGATAGATACATGTGTGATAAGTCAGAAAAATGTTACCTGTAGACTCCTTTTTAGAATTTTGATTAGTATACTTTTGCCATGCATAATGATTATATTAATCATAGGTAGTTGACACATGTACATGACACCTCTTAATTCTTTTTATATCTCCTTCCCTTTTACCTCTTATATTTGTAAAAGACCATCTCTTGGACCACTTTCTATTTGTCAAAGATCTGTCTACCTGTTTCCTATTATATAGCTTTTATTTTCTTTTTTTATACTTTGTGCTCATATAAGTTTGTATGTGTTTTATTTCACTTAATATTACGGTTTCAAGGTGGATCCACTTTTCTACAAATGATTCAGATTTAGACTGCTGGCAGTAACTGTGTAGGGACAAGTTGTAAAATTATTTCAAATGATCTGTAAATGTGACAATTTTATAAATTTGTAAATATGATATTTTAAAAACATAAAATGGCTTTGCATCACCTAAAACTCTTCAATGGTTTCTAATTGATATCAAATATATAATTCTTATTATGTCCCAAAAGGATTGCCCCTACAGGATTTTCCAATATAGTTTACCTCATTTTTAAAATCTTCTTCACTATGATCAAGCCCCAGTTGTTTTTTTTATATTTTCAATAATTATACAATGATGAGTGAATGAAATCAAGGATGTGCTGACAGGCAGACAGCATACAAAATGGAGCAACTTGGGGAGAAGGTGCTTTTCAGAAGTACAATCTCAGTTAGGTAATGTTCAGGCTAAAGAGAGATAAGGGGAATGAGTTTTAGCTTAGTGGCAGAGTACTGGCCTAGGTTGCCTGGGATCCTAAACTCCATATGTAGCAACACGATTTTTTAAAAAAAGAACAAAAATAAAAAGAAAATGGACATGAAACCTCATTTCTAGTTAAAAATCAAAAGAAAACAACAACAAAAAATCATATGCAACTACCTATTGCTACTGGTATGCTAAATTCACAAGGTCTATTTATGGCTTCAAAAGAGCGTTTTCATCTTTTCTTGTGATTGTAAGCTCTGTGGGAACAGGAATAGTATCTAATTTTCCTCTCATGTGTCTGTAACACTTATCACAGACTTAGTCGTAAACACTGCATAAAAATTTGTTGTCAATCTTTGGTTTTCTGCAGTTTGAGTTATCGATGGTCAACTGCAGTACAAAAATATTAGGAAAATTCCAGAAAAAATCCATACATTTTAAATTATTTTTCTGTGTAACATGATGAAATCTCATGATATCTCACCTGGGGAGTAAATCATCTCTTTGTGTAGCATATTCACACCTGTCCATTACTTACCTGTGGTGGAGAGTGGGGAAGACAGAAAGAGAAAAAGAGACAGAAAGAAAGAGAGAGAGAGAGAGAGAGAGAGAGAGAGAGAGAGAGAGAGAGAAAGAAAGAGAGAAAGACAGAGATCAACAGAGAGAGAACTAGCAAGTGAGTACATTTATATAAATTTTATTGTAGTATGTTATATAATAGTTCTTTATTATTAGTTGTAAATCTACTGCTGTATCTAATTTATAAATTAAACTTTATCATAGGTACATATGTTTAGAAAAAATATATTATGTACAGAGTTCAGGACATGCCACAGTTAAAGGCATCCACTGGGGACTTTGGAATATACTCTCTGTAGATAAGAGTGGGACTACTGTAATAGCCCTATAAGGTAGTTGCCAACTTGGCTTCCATTTTTAGGTACAAAAACTGAAACTCATGGAGATTGATTTTTTCAAGTCCACACGGGAGTATGAGAACTAAGAATTATTAATAATAAAATAGAGACCTACTGGCTTTATTCATTTCCAGTAACTTCCTGAAAAGCTCCATTTCTGTCATGGTTTATGTCAGTCGACCCCAAGCCTCATGCAATTACCGAGGTGACCAGATCTAGCATTTGTGATTAGTTTGTTGTCTAGCACTTGGATTGGTGGTGTGAGTGTTTCACCACTCAGGGGTGGAGCCAGGATGTGATGTATGGCAGGAAGAATGTGTGTTTCTCTCTCTTGCCCGTTCACATCTTGCTGTTTGCAGCAGCTATGGTCCCACCATGCCACCCCACCTTGGAGCCAACTGAGTATGGACTGAAACCTCAAAGAACTGTAAGAAATACACTTTTCCTTCCCTAATTTTGGGCATCAGATATTTTGTCTCAACAATGAGCAAAAAGTAATGAAGACAATCTCTAAACATAATTGGACTAAGATTCCACCCTCAATATCACTAATATATGTCTCTAAAGATTAGAAGGAGAATGACAAACTATATTCAAAATATGTCAGCATCAAATAATCCCCCTCAGATATGCCACAGTACCTGAAATTTCCATTGAAATTATTGCTTCAGGTTAGAGACCTAAGGCCCCTACTAAAACATCCCCCATTGCGAGAATAACTTTTCAAATCATTATCAACCATTATCATATTAACTTGTTAGTCTTTGATGTTTTTCTAGTTTAGCCCACCATGTATAGTTGTACTCATGCTTCTTGAGGTAGGTGAATGAGAGAAAAAGGAATAAACTTAATTGTCAACATTTAGTGAGTGCTTAGCATGTGTTAGCACCATGTTAAGAACTTTATGTATATTTTAACAAGTTATTTATTTTAACATCCTAATGAAATATTTTTTGTGTCTATTTTGTAGTGGAGCAAACAGATGTACAGGGAGGTTAAACAGTCTGCCTAAAGTCACACAATATGACTGAGTTAGAATTTGAACCGGGATGATTTGACTTCAGATTCCATGTTCTTAGTTACTGTGTAGTACCACATTTATTAGCCTCAATTTGACTGTTTGGAATTGTGTGTTCCTTATTTTCAGGACCTTCAGTACTTGTTATAACTGGAATACTACCTGGTCTTTCAGTCATAGCAAGAGAGGACAATGAGCTGAGAAAATAATTAAGCTTCAGAACGGTCTATGGAAAGGAAGAGTAACTAAGTACTGTATTACAGCTTCTAAGTAATTATTATAATACCAATTAACATACACTGAAAGATTATTATGCGTCAAACATTGTATACTGTATTGCCTACTCTGGAGAAAGTAGTTCTGGAGAACCATTCTAGGCTCCCCTATTATTACCAGGGCTATCTAGGATAAGATTCTACCAGAGGCATTGATCCAGTTAATTAGGTCTCAGAGAGCCTAAAAGTTCTTGCTATTGCCTTCTTTGGGGTTAGATACTGTTTCCTGTGTGGCTAGTGGCTGATTCAGTAATATGCTATGTGAAAGAATCAAGTAGAATCTTATTACTTACAGCTTGTTGCTTAAGTATTTGTTTCTTTTATTCTTCACTGAGCGAGTTACTGACTCAATTGAGGATTAGACCAGTGCTATAAGCTTTAAGGTTAGGGCAATAACAGTTATATTACTGAAGTGACCTCTCCATGTTTGCTTTTAGATACAGTTTAATGTTTTCTATCTAATATAGTTCTATCATCTTCCCAATTGGCAATTTTGCCTTATTAGCATGGTCCCCTCATGTTTCAAGAATAAGCCTGCTGGGGCTGGAGGTTTAGCTCAGCAGCATAAGCGCCTGCCTTGAAAGCAGGCAGTTGTGAGTTCGATCCCCGGTACCGATAAAAAAGAAAAAGAAAAAAAAAAAAAAAGAATAAGCCTGCTTCATTATGACAGCAGCCACTCAAAAATAAAACAGCCACTTCAATTTTTCTCCTGATGGAATTTTAAATTTCTTGTATGTGTTTTAGTGGATGTCACAGAAAGATTTAGAAGCCCAATGAATGACATGAAAATTGTTTCCCTTTAGATAGCAAAACAACCCATTATATTTTGAACTACCTTGGTTGAGTACTGTTCTACATTTTAAATCCATCTCAAGCATCACTAATCATACTATTTTCATGACTCTAGGTTAGGATGCATTAGCATACTTTTCCAAACTTTATAAAAGGGTGCATATAAAATCTTTATGTTTCAATTGTCTTGGGTAAAATATGTGGTTTCACTTTATGAAGAAAAAGGTAATGATCCAAACCTATTTTATTAAAACAAGTATTCTGTTTCTTTACACTATTTTGTATGTTCCTAGGAGATGCTGCACAGAGCTAACCACATTCATGTGACAGTATCAGTTGTATTTACTCAATAGTGAGCTTGGGGAGATTCTGTTAAGGATGGAGAACAAGTTTTCAGATCATTTGTGGTTTAAATTCATAATCTTAAACTAATAACTTTATTCCTTGACATAATGGGTATTATCAGCCTTATATACTTGCATATACATGCAAAGATACTCCTTTCATTCCGTATTTCTATCTCTATCTTAAAAGTACACTTCTGTGTGTAAATTTTCCTTAGGCTGGTGCCAAGAACTCTGAGGCCAAACACTATAAAGTGTCAGTTTAAAACATGAAGTGTCATAACAGTTTGACATAAGAGTGTTTAGGTATACAAAAGAAATTCCTTCTGTCTTGTGATTTTCAAGCCAAAACAATAATGCACACTGTTTTCTTTGGAAATTTGACTTTAGAATCTAGAAAGACATGTAAAGCAACAACTAGTTTCTTTTGAAGAAGAATTTGCTCACTATATCATGACTCAGCAACACTAATGGATGAGGATTATATTCCACTGTATTAGTGGGCCAATAATTTCAGATAAACTACAAACTGACCATGTACCCTTAACAGAATTCCCCTTTATTTGTACAGAAGAACAAGTTGCATGTGACTTGTTAAGGGCTGTTTTCTGGTTTAGTGTTTCTCAAAGTGTGATCTGCAAACCACCACCATGAAATCAACATGGGGCACTTTTTGAAAGTATGGATTTTTGGTTCCAGGACTCCTTTGAGTCAAAACTCCCGCAGTGTGGGACCTAGAAATATGGGTATTTAACATATGCTGCTATATAAGGATTTTATAAGGTAGGCTTACAGGGGTTGCCTCCAGAGCTTGGTGTGGAAAAATATAAAAGGAAAGTCTGTGCACTGAAGATCCGTTGAAGGCTTGGAGCTCACTGCAGAGTCCAGTGTGAGTTTGTATCAGAAATCCCCAAGATTTGCACTGGAGGTCTGAAGAGTCTGTGCTGGAAGCCTGGAGACAGAATCCAAAGGTAATGGTGAAGACTAGAGCTCCCTCAAGGAAGTGGAAAGAAGGCTTACTTCTTTCTTTTTTAAATTCCATCCAGGTTATAAGTTTATTCGTTGGTGCCACACACTCCCAAGGGAGATATTCCCTCTTCACTAAGTCCATAATCCAGCTACACCCAGAACTGTGTTAAACCAATCAGCTATGTTTTTTCTTCAAGTTGACACCACAGTTAAGTATCACAGTTTCTATTCCACAACTACTGGTCAGCATGCTATGCAGTCTTATATTTTAAGGATATGGTTTCTTCGGTAAGGGATGTGACTTTCAGTGGCAAATAACTTGCCTATCAGGCACAAGAGCCTGAATTTAATTGCTACTACTGAAAAAAAATGAATATGGTTTCCTTTTTTCTTGTCTTTGGAATTTCTTCCTATCCTGTACTTTAAAAGCTACTTCCCCAGTGAAGCAAACTTGATATACTTCCTTCATTCCCAGAAGAGCATGGCCTTTCTGGTGGGTATGTTTGGCACAGTGGGTGCAGGAAGAGTTGGGGGGCGTGCCTGAAGTGGAATAGCTTGGGCAGAACTAGAGGGAACACTGAATTTTACAGAGAAAATTTGCATCTAGCATTTGCAGTTGAGTTTTCTAGAAGGGAGTTAAACTAAATAAATTAACAGTAAAGTAAAAATGGGCCTGATTGTTTAGGGTAGTGAAGTCTAGCCCCATGGCAACTGTGTTTGTGAGGAGGTTTGGTGGCCAAATTGGTACAGGAAAGTAGGTGGAAAAACGACAAAACGCCCACTTGACAGCAGCCTGAGGGGTGGAGTAAGGAAGGATAAAATTATTTTAAGGACTTCACAAAAACACTTGCAGAAAATTAATGAAAAACATTATTTAAATATGTAACTTGGAATTCAGTTAACCATTTTTCTGTGTTTTCTCAATCATCAGGTAGTGAAGTCCAATGGCTGTCATATGGTTTGTCTGAGAGAATAATGAAGACAAGTTCTCACATGTTTTAAAAACAGCTGTACTGTGTTAATCTAGCTACTAAATATCATAGTATGAAACTGAGAATCTGTGGAAGAGAAAAGTTAAAGAGCATCATTACATGTCATCACTGATATATGAAGTTAATTTCAGGTGAAAGTATATACCAGCATGACTGGGATAAATCATGGTAAGAGCAGAAGCTTTTTCTCTTTCCCATGTGGTTGTCACATTGTTTCTCCTTTGTTTGTGCTTATACTCCCGCAGACCTCCTTCTTGTTTTACCCAGTAGTGCCCCATAGGTGGGAAGCTATGGTTTCTGTTGCTTCCATGGGACATGGCTCTACCAGAAATACTGGGTTCACAGACGAGTCATTTTGACTTCAGCTTTTACTCCTCTCCTATCAATTTTTGTCATGCTAAATGAGGTGACTGGCATCTATAAAAATTAGGCCCATATCACAGCAGTTATAAGGAGACATAACATAAATGACAAAAGGTCACAAACTGGTAAATTCAATGTTGGGTGTCATGGTGCATATTGCTTTAAATACCAGAATGTATACATTTTTTAAAATCTAGTTTAATGATCAGCCTCATTTTAGAAAACAAAAATATCTAATTGAAGGGTATGTCAGGATAAATTTTCATCTGTATTTAAGACATAGTAATTGTCTTGAGTTCTCACTTATCTGTGTTCATTGTGTATAGACACAGCAAATACTATTGGTTTCCTTGAGGCTTCTAGCCATCACTGCAGTTTTCATGTAATCTTGGTGACAAAGGTCATTACTTTTCAAAGCTCTTATTTCGTACTTGGGGAAACTGAGACCCAGATTGCTTTGACTTATGACATACTATTTGAAGACTTTCTTTTGTAATCATGGAACTAGGTCAAGATCACCATGTTAATTAGCAGACAAGATGATGTTAGATTTATGAGAGATATATTATTTTATAATATGTCACTACATTCAAAGCACTGTTACAAGCTCTTTGTAAATAGTAAATCATTTAATATTTGTAAAAACCTATGAGGGCAATATTATTTTCAGTTCCATTTTACAGATAAGAAAACTGAGTTGAACTGGAGGTATATCTCAATGGGAGAGCTTATCATGTATGAGATCTTGGTTCTGATCCCCAGTATAATACCTCCCTTTCCTTCCCTCCTACAAATATATTTTTAATTTCATTTAGTGTTTACCTGGATCATCTAACATAATTTCCCCATCTCTAAATCCTAGCTTAATGAAATCTGCCAACTCTCTTTAGCCATCTAAGGTAACATAGTTATTAGAATATTCATAGTATTGCAATATTTATGACAGCACCTGAAGATCTGGGGGGGGGCATTATTCAGCCTACTGTAGGTGCTTGGTTCTCTTCTTACTGTTAGAACACAGATCTTTTCACTAAAGGAATGTTTCATCTCTTTTCACTTCCTCGTGTCAACTTTGCATGAGCATTGTTTGTAGAGAATTTAGAAACAATAATGAAACTAAAAGTCACAAAAGTTGCAAAAATTGTAGCTCTCAGTGATGAGCTATTCCTTCTGGTAGGTTAGACCTTTCTTACTACATCCCTCACTGTTGGTGCATTTGCTGAGTAATGAATGTGAAGCCATGGTATCCAGACATAGCAAATGGCTTAGGCTCAGTGCTATCACTCGCATCACTTAGTGCACCATAATTAACTCCTGGACTCACATTCCTTTCTGTAACTTAATACCTCTTACACAAGGTTCCTGGGTACTGGTTTGAGGATAACAAATAGGTATTCTGGGTGGTGCGTTCTACTACATTTGACAGTAATCCTCTATTTTTCCTAAAAATATCCTCAGAAGTACAAAAATAAAAGTTTTATAATATGGATTCAGTGCTTCCTGTAGCCATTAGTTTATGCTTTTTCTTTCCCTCCTCTTCCCTTTCTTCTTCCTCCTCCTTCTTTTTTGGTTTTTTTGAGACATGGTCTTGCTATGTAACTCAGGTTGACCTTGAACTCATTATGTAGCCTAAGCTGGTCTTGACCTTGTTGCAATCTTCCTGCCTCAGTCTTCTGACTGCTTGGATTACAGGCATACACTATCATGTCCAGCTTTAAGTCATTAACAGAGAATACAAGAATTATTATTTATTGCAGGAAATGAGACAGAGATTGCTTGGTAAGAAAGTGCATAAAATATTGTTATGATGTGTAAAAGAATGAAGATAAAATTGAAGGTAAAGGAACTATACAAGGAAAGCAAAATTTAACGTGCTTTTGTGATTTGGCCTCACAGCTGAAATCTACATTGTAAAGGGAATCAGAGAACCAGACAGAGCTACAAGAAGTCTCACAGAAGGTTCAACTGGAACCATGATTTACAGTTGGGGAACTTAAGGCTCAAAAAGTAGAAAAGACCTGTTCAAAGTCTTATGATAAGCAAAGAGCAGGAATGTTTTAAGGGGCAGATACTCTTTAGTATTCTTGATGTAAGACCAAGCGCCCCCATCTGCTTCACTTGCACTCTCCTCTTTACCTTTGCCTTTCAATTGATTTAAAAATTATTCTCCGAGAAAATTAATATATTTCATCACTATTCTTTGACATTCTCATTATGGAGACAGAGACTCCATGTAAGGATTCACACTTCTAATCAGTATAGTCTGTAAGCTACTTATCTCAATTAAGGTTGGAACAATCTTTCATTAACTACACACAAATAGTCATTGAGGGTCAGAATTACAAGCATGGACTTTGTTCCAGGTTCTCCAGCCATATCTGTAAAATACACATCCTTTAGTAAAAAGCCTCTGATTAGACTCAGGTAGAGAAAAATAATTGTCCATTCATTCCTGCCTTGAGAAGACAACTGTAATGTTCACATTGGCTTGCCAATGGCTCCTTTACATCAGATGAAGGAAGGCAGATTGCCAGTCTCCTGGGAGCATGCTAACTTCAGCATCTGGCACACTTCTGGATAGTGCTACCACATTCCACCTAATTCTTACAGGTATTCCACTTTCTTTGGTCACTAAACTTAGAGCAAGACAATTATTATTGTGATCCATGTGACTAGCCTGAGGTGTGTATTCTGGGAAGCAGCAGTATGAAAATGCTGCTGGCAGTTCCAGATTCACAGTCTGGCTTGGATCTGTACCTTCTCCCTTATTCATTCCACATCCTTCTTATCAGAAACAATTTTGCTTCAATTTTAGCCCTTGTTGCCCTTATTTTTCATTGGATTTACTAGCCTTTTATTGTGTTTTATGCCTCTAGGCATGCTTTCTTGGTGACTGAGGCCTGACCTCACAAGCACTCAAGCTCGTGGGTCTCCTGATTTTCCACTTTTGCTTCAACAAGAGCTGCTCTGCTGAAATGTTTTACAGACTGACATGCCAAGTAAGGTATTTTTTGTCAGGTTGGATTGGTGATAATTATGGGTGGAGTACACATTTCTCTGCTAAGTAAATCATCAGTTTGAGTGTCACTGATATGTGGAATGGGAAAGAGACCTTACCTGACTATGTTTTAGCTGTGTATTATAGCCTCGAATATTACCATATTTAATATTTTTCATATGTATCTCTTCTTTAAGCACTCCAGAATTAAGGGTCAATTTCTGGAAGCATTTGAGAATAATAAAGATTTGGGTTCTTATGGGCCTGTAAGACACTTATTAAGGATTTTCATATTATTTTGTTGCCAGCTTTAAAATGTATTCTGAATTTATTTGTGATAGGAGAGTTTCAGTAGGGAAACACCGGTGCTGTAGTAAGATCAGGTGCACTTTAAAAGGCAAGGCATATCACTTGCTGGCTGTTTTACTATTGCTTCTCCTATATTACTTATAAATCAAGGAATGGGATTAAAACACAGAAAATTGATAATAGTGCTGTCAGGGATGACCAAAACACCTAACAAACAAATGACAATAAACACATTGAAGTTTATGAGCTGGTGAAAGTTAACACATGCTTTTAACATTAAAGAATCTCTCTGTTTAAAGAGGATATTAAGTATAATTGTTTTGCTCTTTTAAAAAAATCCATCCTCTTTAAGCACCACAGTTTTTTCAGCCTGTTCGGATTGATTTAGTCTGTGAAAGTTGAGTACTAATTTCCAGAAGTTCTGGGAGTAGGTAGTAGGTGGTGTAGGAGGAAGATAGCAGAGGGAAAAAGTGTTTAAGCCTTTATAAGTTATTCACTTTCAAAGGAAATGTGCACCGAGTAAAACGTCTTCTTCAATACATGGTGTGCTATGTCATATATAATTTACAGATCAACTGTGTCTTATTTTGGCCAATGAGCTAGTGGGAACAGCTGAAAACCGAACAATCAAGCCAGAAATTAAATTCTTTATGTGTCTATCTTTATGTTAAAATTCCAAAAGTGATTCCAACCTTATAGCTTTGTAGAAGACAGAAAATTTCTCTTTCAAAATGTATTGATTATATTCTTTTTAATTTTTGTTTTTATTGATACATGTTTGCAATACATAATGATTACATTTATTCTGGGGAGTTGGTTCACATATATAACACATTTTAATTCTTTTTATGTCCCCTACCCCTCTCACTACCCTATCCCTGTGTCTCTTGATCCTTTCCCCATTTGGAAAAGAATTATTTCCCTGTTTCATAATATTTATATTTTATTTTTCTCTTTGATATATTTTACTTTTATTTGCTCATAAAAAAGAAACTATGCAATATTTAAACTTGTGTGTCTTGATTATTTTCAAAATGGTGCAGCTATGGAGATAAAAATACTAAGTAAGACTAATTGAAAAATCTTCAATTAGTTCAAAATTTTGAATAATATAATATTTTAAAAAACTGCAGTCCTTCACTTTTATGTGTATTTCATTTTATCATTCATGTTTTTAACCCTCTGAACAACTTTTTATTAAACATCTATAAGCCAGATACTATTCTAAGCGTTAAGAAAATAGCGGCAAAACTCTTCCATCATTATTCCTTTATTCTAGTAGAGAGAAAAGACAAAAACAAATAATTAAAGTATAATGTAAAATTTAAAATATTAGGATAATACACCTTAATAGAGTTCCTTAGAGAAGCTGTATAATGAGTAGCTAATGTTCTATAAATTTCACATATATTTACATATTTTATTGGCAAGCAATAAACTCCCAAAATACTTGAAATTATTCGTGGTTAAGAAGTATAAATGTGCACCTTGAAATTCTTTCTATTTTATTTTGTATACTAACTTTTTTTCAATGGTCACAAGTTTCATACTATTAGAATGAGTTCCTTTTATAGACCACTCTATAGGATGACTATGGCATTTATATTTATCTTCCATCCCATAATTTTTAAGTAAAAATCCTTACTCTTAAGCTTGATATCAAATGAAGTGTCAACTTTAAAATGTATGAAGCATTTTCTTAAATTTTCTGAAGAATTAAAAAGGAAAGCACAAGTGATTTGGACCTGATTAATTTTAGTAGTACATTCTTGCAGTACAGGAAGTTTACTTTCATCTTGGGGAGTGGTGCTTGTACATAATACACTGTGTTTCTTTTTGGTTTCCTGTCCCTCCTCACCTACCTCCCTTCTTCTGCCTTTAAATCTTCTTTCTCCAGTTGGGACTATAGCTCAGCGGCACAAGATCATGCCTAGAAAACACAAAGTCCTGCGTTCAATTTCCAATATCCAAAAATAAATTACTAAAAACCCCTTTCCCCATTTTCATTCTTGACATTATTATTAACTCATTTTATGACATAATGTTTTAATTCAATTAGGTTATTAGTTTTTTTGTACACTGTGTATCTTAATTTGTTCTTACCTTACTTTCCCTTCAGTTTCAGTCTCATGGACCACTTACCATTTGTAAATTTCACGGAGAAGATTGTCTAGACTTGTTTTCTTTGAAGATTTATTAAGTTGAGACTATGGAGTTGAGTATTATAATTTGATAGTCACTGAAATCTCTACTTGCACAAAAATTGATTCCACCCTGACCCTGCTACTGAATCCCAAATTCTCACTGTTATTTGATTATTTGGGAGCTATGGTTAGATGATAAAATGACATTCAAAATCA
Source organism: Cavia porcellus (assembly GCF_034190915.1). Lineage (NCBI taxonomy): Eukaryota > Metazoa > Chordata > Mammalia > Rodentia > Caviidae > Cavia > Cavia porcellus. The sequence goes on from NW_026947486.1 coordinate 82,786,835, forward strand.
CTTGGTTTCCATTAATGCCTTAGTTTGGAATTTTTCTCAAATCATGAAGTGGAGATTTCTGAGGGAATAGGCTACAGTTAGGAGGTTCTACTTATTAAAGTGATTATGAGATAAAATGATTCAGAAATAGTCTGGAACAGTAGCAAAGAAGAAGGATCTGGATATGGGCGGACAGATGGCTGCATAAATTTTCTGGATATTTTGTGCTGAGGAATTCTGAAAGACAGAAAGTAAACTTAGAATCTTGTCTGAAAATTTGGTCCTATTCCAGTATTCCCTGTCACAGTGAATGGAAATTTCATCCACTTATATAAAGTAAGAAGCCAGTATCAATGATAGATTGGAATCTGGCCACACTTCCCTTTCTGCAGATAATTCTCTTCTAGTCATAAGGGACAGGAAATGCAGGTTGGAAACTGAGGGCAGGTGAAATCAGTAGGAGTCACTATAAAGGCACTGTAGTGGATCATTTAAGGGTAAAGTTCCATGCAAGAAAATTCTAGGATGAAAAAGATTCTTTATGAGGTTTTTTCTACAAATCCAAATTACTTTAAAAAACCTCAGAAGCATACACGACCCCTAGAAAGGTTTTAATTCTAGAGAAAAATTCAGAGTATCCTAAGGATTTTTTAGAAGCATGTTTTTCTATGGAAGTCAAGGATACTTTCAAACAGTGGTGGTGAACTTACGGAATGTGTATAATTTTTTTTCCTTTTGAGACATGAGATGTTACTGTATGAATTGTTTTTTCTAAATCACAGTATTCAGTTTTAATTGCAGTTTTGGTACTTAGTGATAAATAATGTCTATTTTGGATTGTAATTTGAGCACTCATCTTTGAAAGGTTCACCATCACTGCTTTAAAATCATTGAGAGTCTATGAATTAAAATGTTTGTATTTTTAAAGTTTTGCCCTGAGACATAGAGATATATAGTTTTTCTTATATGTGTATGCCTGCATGTGTGTGGTTACTTTACTGAAGATATATTTTTAAACATATAATGATAGAAGATATACATAGTAAATGAAGATGAAAAGGTTTTCCACATGTATGGTAAAATTAGCCAATTTTTCAGGTCAACACGAAATAGGGAAAAATGTATACCTGCTTGAAGTTACCCAGATAGTCAGCATAGTACTAAAGAATACACGAGTAACTAAAAATGAGCTACCTTTCAACTCACACACATTGAGTATTAGTACAAGTCATGATACACGCACACACATACACACACACGCACACATTTGATTACCAAAAGAAAGAAGTTCTAAAATTAAAATGCAGGTAAAATTTGTAAATACGATAAAAATAAGTAATAGGTGCTATATCATTATTTGATTCATATTTACATAGCCATAGGTTTGTACTGAATTTTTAAAGATAATTTAGAGTTGCTATTACACCTGTCACTAGATACCCACATTGGGTGGTAACCCAGAGAACAGATTATGTATGTTTTAAAACTACAATCCATAAGGTTTACATCTCTTGTGCGCAGTGAGTACATGTGTATTCTATCCAGGCTACCTGCCCTTAGGGTGGGTAGCACGCATGCCCAGAATGGGGCACCTTTAATCCCAACAACACATGATCCAGCCATCTCCAGAAAGCACCGCCTATGACCACAGGAGGCTTTGCGGGGGATACACGCCATAACACTGCGTTAGACACTAGTCTACTCTGTATTTAGGGGGAGTAAGGGAATTTACACTGTGTTGACTCTTAGTAGGTGGCATAATTGCTCCATTATCCTTTGGGGGAAACAGCAGTGTCCTGATGGATGCCACTACTTTTCCCTTGCGACATTATCATGGTTTCTCTAGCTCCGATCTAGAGAACTGATGGTGGCATAGGTGAACAGCATTCTAGGGAGACACGCCTGTTTCACTTTTTGCTATATGATTAGAGCAGTTCTAAAAATCTGTTTGTCTTTTAATGTTATAGAGATTTTTTATTGAGGCTCTTTTTTGCTTTTTTATCCAATTCTTTCTCTTTTCAGAACTCAGACATCTATCCATGGGGCTAGGATGGAGTTTTTTAGAGAGTAGGTATTGCTGTGTTGCATAGACTGTCCTAGAACTTGACATCCTTCTGCCTCACCCTTCCAAGTAGCTTGGATTACAGGTGCGTTGCACTATCCCTGGTGCAAGGACAGATATAAGTGGCAGGCATAGGTTGTATGTGGAATCACCATTCACTGCAAATGACTAACTCTTTGGTGTCAAAATTTTGTGATTTTCCATCATTGTCTCTCTTCTAGTAGGATAAATTTGTATATTATACTTCAAGGCCACCCTACTAGATTTGTTCAAGAGTTTCTTGACTATAGCTTTGACAGTAATTTATGCCCAATCTTGGCTCACTTTCATGGAGCAGAGGCCATTTGTTTTGTAGTACTCAATGTGCTTTTTTCAGTATCAATCATTGGCAAAAATAGAGTTCTACCTTCAATCTTATTTTCCTAAGGGGAGGAAAGGGAAAGAGGTTTAATGATAATGAAATAACAAATAGGAGTTATCAAATTGCATTTTACAATACATTTTTATATTTTAAGCTTAAAATATATGTATTTTAAAATAAATAGTACTTATGAGTACTCAAAGTCCCAGCACCTATCACTTTCCCCTTTTGGATTTATGTTGCATAGTCTTGTTTCCTATAGAAGTTCTACAAGAAAGTTAGAAAGAGAACATGGCCAAAGGAAGCACTTCTTATCAGAAGTAAGCAACTTTTCAAAGTTCCCTTTCCATTTCAATATATTTCCAAAATGTATATTGTCCAAAAATGTATCTCTTTTTTATTTCTTTTCAGTTTTATTAGTACATTTGTATCACATAAAGATTACATTTACTGTAGGAGATTGATATATGTATATAATACATTTAGATTCTCCTTTCCCCCTCCATCTATCCTGTTTTATTTTCAGATTCATTTATTTAGCTTGTAAGGCCTTATAAATTCAATTATCATGTATATCTCCAGACTAATAGGCCAAAGAATAAACAAGTCAACTATATGAAATCAAGAAACTTTTAGGTACATTGTTCATGTTACATTACAATATTTTTTTCTTTCTCTTTATTCTCATATATATGTATATATATATGAAATAAAAGACACATTATATATATGATATTCATATATATGAAACCATGTGATATTTTAGCTTGTTTGAGTTACTTCACTTAACCTTATACTCTCAAAGTGCATCTATTTTTTCTACAAATGACTCAAGTTTATTCTTATTTATGGCAGAGTAGTAATCCATTGTGTAAAAATGGCACCATTTTATCCATTCATCTGTTGGTGAACATACAGACGGCTTCTGGGATTTAAGTATTACGAATTGCACGGCTATAAACGTGGGCATATGTGCATCACTCCAGTATTATGTCTTTAAATCTTTTGGGAAGATACCTAGAAGGGAAATATCTAGATAAATGGAATTTGTATGTTTAGGTTTTTTTTTTAATAATCTCTATATTGATTTCCATAGGAGTTGTATCAGTTTACAGTCTTACCAACAGTGGAATATTGTTTTTTTTCACCTCATAGCCTTACCATTTGTATTTCTTGGTGCTAAACATTCTTTCTGGAGTGAGATGGAATCTTGGTACTGTTTTAACTTGCATTTCTCCAATGGTCAGCAATTTTTTGGCTATTTGAGTTTTATCTGAGAAGTAGCTATTCATTTCAGATGCCTATTTTTAATTGGTTTTTCAGTTTTGGGGTGGGGCTAAATTTTTGATTTATTTATGTACTCTAGATACTATTTCTTTGTTTGAGGAGTAGCTGGAAAAAAGTTTTTCTTAATCTGTAGGTTGTCTCTTCACTTCTGTTAGTTCCTTGTTCTGCTGTGCAAAAGATTTTAATTTGATGTGATAACATTTGTTTATTCTTGGCATTATTTCTTGTACAATCACAGTTTTGTTTCAAAAGTCTTTGCCTACCCCAGTGGCTTCAAGACTTTTGCCTATTTTGTCTTCCAAGATATTGAATGTTTCTGTTCTCATATTTAGATCTTTGATCCATTTTTATTTTAGTTTAGTGCATGGTGGGAGGTATAGATCTAGGTTCAATTTTGGCATGTGGATGGCCAGTTTTCACAGACCCAATTGATAAAGTGACTCTATGCTTCTTCCAGCAAAATGATTTGGCCCCTTTATCCTAGAGAACCTAAAATTGTTTCTGTATTTTCTATTGTGTTCCATGAATCCACGAGTCTATTTGTTGCCAATATCATGCTGTTTTTATCACTGTAGTTTCATTGCATATCTTAAAGTTTGGGATTGTGATGTTCCCTGTCTTGCCCTTTTTTTTTCCAAAATTGTTTTTGCTATTATCAGACCCTTCTAGTTCCATATGTATTTTAGTTTTGCTTTCTCCAATTTTGCATGCAATGTAATTGGTATTTTTTTATTTAAGGAAAAAAGAAAAAAATAGAAAAAGGGTACAAGTTATACAGAATTTCAGAAAACATAAACAGTAGGAAATCAGTACTTAATAGATTACATATTGTTATCTTAGAAATAGTTGTTCAAGTTACAAAATTAAAGCATATAAAGTGGACTTTCAAACAGTGAGACTGGCAACAGTTTTGTTCAATGATTCAACAAAACTTGGTAATACAGTTATCTATCTTATACACTTAAATATATATGCAGTTATATTCTTTAGAGCACTTTCTTTTCCTTTCTTTTGTACAATGACAATTACACATCTGGGGTTTTATTACTCCCACAGATCTTATTACTTTTTTTGGAAGACAGTAAAACCAAATGTGCCATAACAGAACAGAGTCAGTCAAATCAAAAGGATGGACATAATACATAATGTAAAAACAAAATACTAGGTGATCAACAATGGTTACCATACTGCCTCTTGCTATCTTAAAAAGAATTGCCTATATCATCAGTTATAATAAAATTGAACAAAACAGTAAAGAATAAAACCAAAACATTGGAGACATTACAGGACTCTAAAAGAAGATAATAGTCAACCGGGATGGGCGTCATAATGAATCTTACTGTCTTCACAGTTTTGCCTATACTTTTGAACTTGGTACTATCAAGCAAAGCAGAATAGAGGAAAATTAGTCAAAGCAAGATGGTGAGGGCTATGCAGGGTTTCAAATCAAGTTAATAGGAAATCAAAGTGGGTTACTATAATGTGTCCTGCTTTTTAAAATTTTCCCTTAATTAAAAAGATAAAAATAAAAAAGTAAATAATTAAAAAAAGGAGATTGAGATAAAAGAGGGCATAACAACAAACCATCACAGGTCAAAGCATAACCATTTACGCAAAATAGTGTTTTACCACAAGATATTCTGGCATAAAAGTAGTTACCATAGTGTCTCTTTCCTTGAAATCTTTGAGTATAACTTCGTATACTATAGCACCAAACATATCAAGACAATGTAAAACCATTCAAGAGAATGACAGTATTACAGGGTATTTAGAACCAACTATCAGAAAATGAACAATGGTTTCTGTATAATCTCCTTGTCTATAAAAGTTTTTGCTTAAATTATCACATATAATAAAATCCAGTAAGATACAACCTGTTAAGACCGATGGAGACAGAAGAATAAAAGCTCAATGGGACTTTAAAGCAAGATGATACTAAATCAGCACTGGCTATTATGATGTCTTGTTTTCTCCAAAATAGCTGTTCCTACCATCCAATCTTCTCTGTTTCGTTTCTGTTGAGCTCTTATTCTGTTGTTTGTTGTCGGTTTGTCTTCTTCATTTCACTATCTGCTCCATTCATTGTGGCCTCTCTGCCACTATTTCTGGAATCTTGGTATTTTCCTTTTTTAGAATATCCTGAAGTATTCTCTGTCGAGTTGAATTGGTGGTTGCAAATTCCCCTAGTTCCTCTTTATCCTGGAAGCACCTTGTTTTTCCATCAATTTCCAGGGATAGTTGTGCAGGATATATCAATCTTGGCTGGAGATTATTCTGTTTCAATGTTTGAATTATTTCCTCCCACACTCTTCATGATTTGATGGATTGTGCCGAGAAGTCTGCTTAATTCTGATGGGTGTTCCCTTGTAAGTGATTTGTTTCTTGTCTCTGATGGCTTTTAATATTCTGTTCTTATATTGGATTTCTGGAATTTTGATTATTATATGCCTGGGTGTAGCTCTGTTTGGGTTGTAGGTGGCTGGAGACCTGTATGCCTCATATATCTGAGTATCTTTACCTTTAGCTAAATTAAGGTAATTCTCCTGGATTATTTCTGTGAATAGCGTTTGTAGTTCATTTGTTTGTGTCCCTACTTCTTCTTTTATGTTCTTAATTCTTAAGTTATAGATCCTCTTATCATCTTCTAGCCTTTGTATTATTGCTGTTTGTTTTCTTGTTATTTTTTAAGAAGTTTTTCATTTCATGCTCCCATATTACAAATATGCCCTCCAGTTCAGATAATCTATCCTTAGTTTCTTTCAAGCTGTTATGCCAGCTTTCTATAGAGTTTTTAGTTTCCTGGTAATCTCTTTGAACCTGCTTCATGTATTCTATGTTTTTTCTATTTTCTCCATCAAACCATTCTCCCCTTTTTTTTCTGTTTTTGCATTCTACCATCTGTTTTTTCTTGGGTTGTGCTTAGCATTTCTCTAACTATTCTACTTATATCTTGCTTTATTTCATTAAATACTTCATTTTTAAACTTGTCTATGAGGCTCTCGAGATACTGCTTTATGTCTATTGGTGCCGTGTCTGATATTGCATGTTTTCTGTCTTCCTTTGCATTTCCCTTTCCTGGATCAGTGTTCTCAGGATTGGGGACTGAGGAACATTTCTTGTTGCTTCCTCTTCCCATACTTTTTGTTCCTTCCATACAAGCAAATGTAGGAGGCCCAATTTTTTTCTCTTTGTCAGTTACAGTTTGTTTGAATTGCGCCAGCTAGGTGTTCCTGCCCACTGCAGGGTACTAGGGAGACACAGAGCTGGGAAGCCTCTGCTGGGCCCACCCCTCCAGGTCAACCTACTGAAGGCTTCACTGCTAGGGTGCACCTCCAGGCACTGGGACCTGGTTTGGGCTAGCCTACTGGGTCTTAGTCAGTGGCGTCACACAGGCCACGCACTCCCCACCAATCCTACTTGTAAGGGGAATATGTGGCTAATGTCACTGCAGCGTCCTGTTCCAGCAAGTCTGCCCAGTCCTAGTATGTCCTTTGCTGGAGCCTCCTACTCTATGAAAGGGTCCCCATTCTGTTCACTCACCGTAACTTGATGTAGGGCTCCCTGCTAGTCCTGCTCTCAACTTTGTTCGCAGATTCCCGCTCTCAGAGCTTTTGCGTGTCTCTCTTCCTGCCCTGCAGATTTGGATGCAGCAGCGGCAGCAGGAAATTCAAATCGCGGCTTCCAGTGGCGCGGGTTGTAGCTTCCTGCACTGAGATTTTTATCTGTTCCTGTTATAGCACCCAGGATTGGATTTCCAGTTGGTTTCTCTTAGCTAGGTTCATTCCTGGGTCGGCAGGGTGTATCTCCCCTTGCTTAGGACTCCTTGTACCGCACCATTCCTGGATTTTAAGTGGGGTATCTCAGAGAGCCTCCATAGCTGCTGCTATCTATCTGCCATTTTCTCATGGAAGTTGTAATTGGTATTTTGATTGGGACTCTGTTAAATCTATATAACACATTTGAAAGTGCAACCATTTTGACTATATTGATTCTGCCCATGCAGGAACAAAAGACATCTTTCTCTTTCCTGATATCTTCTTCAATCTCCTTTTCCAGAACACAGCCAAGTTTGGGCCAACAAACCCTGATTAGAGATATGAATGAAAACATCAGAGTCAGAGCATATCTTTGTGGGAAAGCCAGGAAATTTCACTGGAATTAAACTCTGAACTGATTTAAAATTCCAGTTTTATTGAGAAGCAAATTAAGGTATTGCGTTTCACTGAACACAAGTGAATATTTTAGATTAGAAAGGCATGACAACAATTATGCCAAATTGTTAACTTTATCAAATTGTTCCCAGGATGTTCCTCCTTATTTTAACATCAAGGCTCATCTCTGCTCAAGATGGTAGAACACCTTGGCTTCAAGTTATTTCAACTTTTGTGCCCTGAGTCAGGTGCCACAAAAACTCCAAGGACTACTATAATTTTTACTGAGGTGGTCTTTCACTTTTTTGGTTAAGGTAATTCCTAAATATTTAATTTTTCTTGATACTATTATGAAGGATACCATTTTCTTAATTTTGCTCTGTTAGTTTGTTATTGATATACAGAATTGGTATTGACTTTTGAGTGCTGCCCTTTTACCCTGCTGTACTGCTTACATTGAGTATCAGTTTTAAGAGTCTTTTGGTGGATTTCCTTGTGTCTTCTACATAGAAGATCATACTATCAGAAAGTAAGGAGAATTTTACTTCTTTCCATATCCATATCCCTTTTACATTAGTCTCTTACTGCTCTAGCTAATGTTTTGTGAACTATGTGAAACATGTTGATAGCAGAAAATAGCTGTTTTGTTCCTGATTTTAGAGGAAACACTTTCAGCTACTCTCCATTTACTATGATGTTCACAGTTGGTTTGTCATGGATGACTTTTATCAGGCTGAGATAAAGACTTTCTATTCCTGCTTTTTTTTTAAAACTCACAAGTGGATGTTGAATTTTATTGCATGTTTCTCTTCATCTACTGGGATGAACATGTAATTTTTGTCCTTAGTTCTGTTTATGTGGTGCATTTCATTTATTGATTTATGCATGTTGCACCATGGAATGAATGCATCCAAGGAATGAATGTTGCATTCCTAAAATGAATCTTAACTTGGTGATGATGTATGATTTCTTTGATGATTTGCTGCATTCTCTTTGCCAGTATCTTATTGAGGATATTGCATCTAATTCATTAATGATATTGGCCTGTAGTTCTCTTTATTGGTTGGCTCCTTTCCTGGTTTTAGAATCAGAGTAACGCTTGCTTCCAGAAATGACTTTGGGAATACTGCTTCCCTTTAAATTTCATTAAAGAGTTTAAGTAGTACTGGCATTAAATCTCTAAATTTCATGAAGAATTTGGCCGTGAATCTCTTGGGAGCCTGGAGTTTTCTTATTTGGTAGTTTCATTATTATTATTTATTCAACTTCAGTAACCAATATTGGCTGATTTGGAAGTTTTATATCTTCATGTTTCAATTTTGGTAGTTAACATATATTCAGGAATTTATCGATTTCCTCTGAATTTTCCATTTTATTGGACATAGGTTCTCAAAGTTCTTACCAAAAGTCTTCTGGCTTTCAATAGAATTTACTGTGGTTTCTTCTTTTTCATTGCTAATTGCATGGCTTTGAGTAATTTCTTATTTTGTTAAGATTAGCTAATGGTTTGTATATTTTATTTAATCTTTCAAAAGACCAACTTTTCAGTTCATTTATTTATTGTATTTTTAAGACTCAGTTTCATTTATTTCTGTCCTGATTCTTACAATTTCCTTCCTTTTATTAGCTGAGTTTAGATTTTTCTTGTTTTCCTTGAACTTTTAAGTATAATATTAAGTTATTTATTTGAGCTCACTTTATTTTCTTGATGTGGAAATTCACTGCTATGAACTTTCCTCTTAAGACTGGTTTCATTCTGTCTCAGACATTTCAGTGTGTCATACTGGCATTATCATTTGATTGCAGAAACTGTCTAATTTCTTCTTTAATTTCATCTGTGAACCATTGATTATTCAAAAGAGTATTATTTAATTTCCATATGTTTGCATATTTTATGTGGTTCCTTTTACTGTTGATTTTTACTTTCATTTCACTACAATCTGATAATATGCATAGGATAATTTCAGGTTTTTGCATTTATTTATGCTTGCTATATTGGCTAGTATGTGGTTTGTTTTGGAGAAAGTCCCATTTGTCTTTTGCTGTTGCTGAGTGGAACACTCTGTAAATATGTAACAAGCCCATTTGTTTGATGGTTTGGTTCACCTCTGATATTTCTTTGATGAGTTCTTGTCTAGGTCATCTGTCCATTTGCGACACCAGAGCATTGAGTTCCCCCATTATTACTGTATTGGTGTTTTATCTGATTTTTCATGTCAGTTAGTATTTGTCTTGTGAAACTGAGAGCACAACTTTTGGTACTTATATGTTTATAACTGTTAAGTCTTTGTAATCATTGATTGATTGTGTCAACCTGAGAAATTTAGTTAAGAGAACTTTAACTGAATCAGTTCAATACTTCATGTATAAGAGTTGCCCTGGCTTCCAGCACAGATTCTATGGCTTCTGGAGTGGATCCTTTAGCCTTCTGGTGTACATTCTTTGGCTTTCATGATAGACTCTTCAGTCTTCCAATACAGACCCATCAGACTCCTGATACAGATTTACGCAGGACACTGCAGTGAGCTCTAGACTTTGGGCTCAAAGCTTCTGCCTCCAGTGTGCAGACACCCTCTGCACTCTTCCTCATCCAAATGTGTGGCTGAAAATCTTAAGCCAATCTTATACATTTGTATATCTTATGTCCTATCTGTTTCTCTGGTAAAACACTGACTAATATACTCTATCCATTGAGTTGTTTCCTTAATGTATAGTGACGTTTTTTATCTCTTATGATCGGACTTACCTTGAAATTCATGTTGCCTGATACTAGGATAACAACTCCTGCTTTTTTTACTACATGGGATATTGCTTCCCATCTGTTAACTTTTTTGGTATCTTAAAAAATGTGTTTTTTATATACTGCATATTGTTGCATTTTCTTTCTTGATCCATTCGGCCAATCTGTATCTTTTGGTTGGGCAACTGAGGCCATTGCTGTTGAAAGTTATTACTGAGAGGTGTTGATTTATTTCTGCCACTGCATTACTTTCCTGTTGCCGACTTTCTCATTGTTCCACTTTTGCTTAGTCTCACATTCTGCCAAGTATATTCATTCTTCCTGACTTACAGACATTGTTAGCTTCATGGTTTTTTTCTAGCATATCCTTGAAAATTTTTCTGTAATGTTGGTTTAGTGTTCATGAATTTCTTGAGGTGCTCCTCACTGTAAAAATACCTTATTTCTCCATCAATTTTAAAGCAAAGTTTTGCGGAATGCATGAGTTGGGGTTTGGAATTTGCTATCTTTTAGGGCTTGAAACACTTGACTCCAAGCACTACAAGCATTTACAATTTGTGGAGGGATTTGCTATGATTCTGATGCATTTACATTTGTATGTGATTTGTTGCCTTTCTCTAATAGCTTTTACAATTTTGTTCCTATGATGCACTTATGCAATTTTGAGTGTAATGTGGCATTATAGGTTTTCTTTTGGTCATAGCTACTTAGTGTTCAATTATACATCACTTATCTGGATGTTTATTTCTTTTTTTTTTTTTTTGGACCAGGAATCAAACTCAAGACCGTGTGCTTGCCAGGTAGGCAAGCAAAAGTGTAAGACTGCTGGGCTAAATCCCCTGCCCAATGTATGTTTATTTATTTCCCTATGTTTGAGAGGTTTCCTGCAACTATTTCTGTGAATGAATTTTTTATGTCATTTGTATTGTCTCCTAATTTTTCACTTATTTTTATTATTGTTAGATTAGTCTTTTCTGCATTATCTAGCAGTTGTTGGATCACTTTTTTATTTGCTTTTGTTGCTTTTAATGTATTTTTGAGTAACTGGTCATTAAAGGAATCATTATCTTCTAGTTCTGAAATTCTATCTTCCACATTGGTTCAATCTGTTGCCCAACTTTCAATGATTTTTAATTTCTCATACTTCTAATTGAAACCTTTGCATGCATTCTAGTTCTTTTGTAAACTGTGTTCATGATTTATAGTTCTTTGTTTAGCTCATCTAGCTTTCTGTTAGTGTCTCCTGAGAGATCCTGTATCTTTTTGGTTATTACCTCCATTGTATGCTTAGTTGTATCTTCTCCAATCCCACTGAGTATTTCTTTGAAATGTTTTCTATTTGCTTTGCTATGCTTTCAAGTAATTCAGGTATGTGGGTTATACTATTTTGTCTTTTGGTGCTCCCTTGATTTGCTTCAGGGGATATAGTGGTTTTGGTAGGCGTTTTGTTGCATTTTCATCTCAAATTTCTCATGTTTTTGTGTGTTTGTTTTGTTTTGTGCTGAGGTTTTTTTTTTTTGTTTATAGCCTGAAGACCTTGGTGCTAGTATTTAAGATACATTTAATTGCTTTTCAGTAATATATTTTGAACATTTTCCTATTTTCCTTCACTATAGACCCAATATTTGGTTATTTTGGGGAAAGCAGATGTAGTGGAATTAGTCCAGCAAACAAGTTACCTGAGAATGCAGTCTAGTATTGTTAATGTCACAAAGGCAATCTGTTGTGAGTCTGTTAATATCAAGTGAAACAGTTATAGTAGGACTGCTTGAGACAAATTAGATATTAACCTATCATAAGACTCAGTTATTCATATGCTCGTACTTATACCATCTTTATTCTCATACAAGAAACTGTTAGTTATGATGTAAATATTAAGGCAACCCAGGTATTGACTTACAGCTAATATGTGCTAAAAGTAACTGCTATATCTCTGCTAGTGACAGATAATGATTCAACAGTAATTTTACAGTGTTAACTATGAAAAGATTAATAAAGCTTTATTGCTATACTATTAAAGATTTAGGATTTGGAAATGGGGGATGCAAATGGAAAATGAAAACTTAAAATCTGTGAGGAGGAGAGAGAAGTCATGCAGGGGATCTTATTGAAGAGTAGAAATATGTCTAGAGAATTGAGTAAACATAGCACAAAAAACTGTAAGGAATAGAAGATAAAATGATAGAGAAAAGAAATTATAGAGACAGTCAAAATAGAGGAGAGCTAATTAAGAGAAGAAAATTTAAAGGAAATAAGATGAAAAAGTTGAAAAATAAAAGAAGAAATATAGATGAGAAGCAAGACTGAAGGATAAAGAAAGGTTATGTAAGTCTCAGGAAACTAGTGAAGAAGACAGCAAAGAAGAGAACAAAAACCAAACCAAACCAAAACCAAAACCAAACAAACAGAAGACTCCTAAAAACAATGTTCAGACTCACAAAAAAAAAACCACTAAAAAATACCCAAACAAATGAATATGTATATATATATATATATATATATATATATATAGTTTTGTGGCATTGTTCAATTCAAGGTGTGCCTCTACCCTCACTAGTATGCAAAAGAAGTGACCAGAGCCCAGATCCACGTTAAATAATCACCAGAAGCCCAATACTTACATTAGGGTGGGATGCCAGTTCTGGGTATTTCAAATTAATGGGAATTCAGACTGAACCTGCCCTCTGGTTTTAAGGGATGGGATCTAAGTTATTTAGCTTATAACACTGTGAGTGTCTCTTTCCAGCCTGGTCATGGTTGTGTCCTCATCCACTACCGTTGGAGTTTAACACAGGAAGCCCTGCAGTAAAGCCAATCTGTGGCTGGTCTGAAACCCAGTCTTAGTTGACTCTTCCCTAGAATGAGATCTGACCAAGCACTCTCTCCAGGAGTTGGAGCAGATGATTGGATTTGAGTCACTTGCCATCAGTTGTACCACATGGCATCCTCTGCTCCATTCCACTGGTGCATTTCTCCCTGAAGACTTCTGTAATCATCCATTTTCACTGTACCTCTGTAGATCTGATCTTTCTTTCTCATGAGCCATGAGCCAGGAGCCAAGAAGAGAGTGCATATGCCTTCTTCCCTTTTTTGCATTGAAATCAGTCTCTTCAGTGTCTCTATAGGCTCCAATTTTCTTGTCATGTCTTTCTTGGGACCCAGGGATGCACTTCCTTCATTCTTTTCTTCCCCAAGTTATTTTCTAGTGTCTGAATTCCAAATCTTGGAGAGGCTGACGTTACTGCTTACTCTCCCACCATCTTCCTGGAAGTCTGAGTCAACACATCAAAAAAAAATGTGTCTTTGTTGCTAAGATAAAATCACCTTTTTTCAATGTTTCCCAGTCCATTTTCCAGAATAGATCAATGGGATAAATTTAGAAGAAAAATAATTTGTCAGATAATACTCAAAATACAATTATATGAGTCAGTTTTGTGTTACTATAATGAAATATCTTGTATAATTAACTTATAAAGAGAAAAGGTTTATTTTGTGACTTAACTCTGGAAGTTCTAGCCCATGATTACTGGGCAGACCCATTGATTTGTCTTTTTAGAAGAAGTGCTGGTAGCAATGGCAGAGGATATTTAGTAGAGCAAACTGCTCACATCATGAGCTAAGAAACAGAGCAAAGAGAGGAGAGATCAATATCCCCCAATTCCCTTTGAGGATATGCATCCAAAAACATAAGTACCTCTATAAGACCCACGTCTCATATGATCTTCCACATGCCATTTTGCTAACCAAATCTGTAACATGTAAACCTTTAGGGCACTTCGACATCTAAACTATAGCACAAGTCAATCTTAAGGTTTAAAAAAGTGACATTTCTGTTGTGCAAATTAAATGTAGCTGAATTGCTGAGATTGTTCCTTGTGTAGAAAGGAAAAACATAATTTTGTTTTGATTCTATCGACATTTATTATTCACTTTCAGGTGTTAGGCACTGTATGAGATAGTTAAGATATCTTAATATAGTATTATTTTCAAATGTCTACAGTCCTAAAATCTCGTTCATCTAAGTAGCCTTGATGTATCGATATATAGATTTTTGTTTTATAATGAAAATATATTAATAAAAAATGTATTTTTGTTGAAAGATTAGAAGTTACAGTCCAGCCAAAATTTCTAAAAATCATCACTATATCTTCTGGGTGGTCATCTTTTCAGGTGACTTTCTACAAATGTACTATGTTTTATAGGTCTCTGTTTCTAAAATGGCTTACTTTCTAAAAATCTTTCCTCTTAGGTGATAATTATATATTTAAAAATTGTACCTATTCAAAATTATAGTTATAAGCATCATTCATTCCATCATTTTAAAGCAACTTATTATGTAGTCTTCATTCTAGGCATCTAGGACAGACAAGCTAGAGTTTATTTTTAAACTGAGGAAGCCCTCAGGACTCAGTGAAATCATCATTACAAATAGAGCAAGAACGCAAGTAAATATTCAGTCATTGTACTCAGCTACCTGTAGATTCCCATTTGCAAAAATGATATTCCTATATGAAATCTTTCTTATTGGTGGGGTATTTTGAAAGCATGGTTTCATCTAGTCTTAAAAGTAAATGTAAGGTAACTATTTGAATAGATTTTTTCCATGGATTTAGCTTTTGTTACTGATAGGTAAATTAATTTATAGCTTATTATTTGAGGAAAACTATAAAATATAGTGAAGATATAATTTCAGAGATACTGCTTACCACCAGCTTCAATTACATGTACATTTACCATTAGAGTTATTTATCGGGTAAAGTTTATTAAAAATTACTGAGCTGTAAAAGAGGGAAGGTAATAATATCAGAAACATCTGAGTTTGAGTAAGAAATGAAAGCTAGCAAGTAGCATAGCAGTGTCTGATATATAGTAGGTCACATGACAACTAATTTGCTAATTAAATGTAAAAAATAAGTTTTGATATAAACTTCAACAAAATGGTCTGGAAAGTGGAACAGAACAGCATCAAATACAAATGCCTTCTCTATTGGTCTCAGTTTTTGGAGCAAGCGTACAGATTTCACATGTTTTAGAATGATGAATATCTACAGTAGAATAGATGAGAAAATCCTTCGCTACTCTCTAAAAGGTATTTGGATAGCAGATTGAATTTCCTAATCCAATTTGAATTGGAAATTATTTCAGAAATATACACAGAACAGCTAGGTAATTTTCAGGAAAAGGAAATAAACTGAGTTTTCTAGATTGGACTGAAGCTGCTTCCAGGTTTCATTCAGACATCCTGTAAGTGTATATAGAAATAGTTGAGTGGGAAAACAAACTTGTTTCTCAGCTGACTTTGTTTGGGGCTTTAGGTTAAGCATTTACTCCTCTCTTCTCAAAGCACTCAAAGAACTCTGCTGAAAAAACCATTCTTGAGTAAATAAAGTACGATGTTGAACTGTATGTAAAAGTTAAGAGTGCTTGGCTTGGCATCAGCAGCTAATGACTAGATCTTGTTAAACCTGCAACCAGCTGGGGACACAAGACACAGTACATAGAATTCTGAAAAGAAGGCTAGAAACAAGATAAGTGCTATTTGATGAAGAGGACCCAAATTGGATATCTGTGGTGCCATCTTATCAAAGATTTGGGGAGCATCCTGAGAAGCAATTTGGCCAAGGAGGTAAGTTAAGGAAGCTTGAAAGAAACAACACTCAGAGATGCCAAAGACTGTTTCTGCATCACTTTACTCTAAGTGGCACAGTATTCTTAGGCCTGCAAGACACTGGAGAGGCTGAGCTCTCATGAAATTACATTGCTTTTATTCCTACTTTGTGTTTTCATTGCTTGGATTTTACACTTATTTCTATATCTACCTGCGTAGGTCAAAATATTTTGAATTAAATTTGGATGATAAAATATATTGCAACTGTTGAAAATATTCCAGAAAGTCACAACAGTTCAAAATTTACCTTTCTGTCATCAACTTAGCTTTTTCTATTAGATGATTTACTTGTGAAATTTTCAATTACAGATGGATGTCAGGGGAAATTCAATAAACTTAAAGTAATACACTTTAATAGATGTTCAAATTTAATTCATGAATTTTTTGAATTTTAAAAACACGTAAGATATATGACTCTAGTCTTTGGTGAGAGAGAGCTGAGGAATCTGTGCATTCCAGGAAGCAGCAGAGTTTTAATTAAAAATGCCAAGCTACTTTGTCTCCCTCTCAGAGCCACCAATATTTTGCCTTTGAGCTGTTATATAGACTTGTCTTCCAATTGTCTGTTATAAATAATTCTTATTTTCACACTTGTCTTTCCTTACAGTTTGTCAAAATGGTTAGTTATAACAGTAAATAAATTTTATATCTGGTGAGTGATAAATCTATCAACAGAGCACTATTTTATCTTCTGTATGAGTAAAACAAAATGTGTCAGGGATTCTCAACACCACTCTCCATTTGGATGATTTTTTGTAGGTTTCATGGAGCCAAAAAAAGTTGTCACTATTACTATTCATTAAAGTGAAGTTATACAGATTAAAGTCAGCAAGAGGAAAAGGCACATATGGAAGATTTTACATGAAGCAAGCACAACTTTCCCTTTGTTTAGACAGATAATGCTTAAATTCTACCAGTAACCATGTATGGTAATATGTGACAAGTGTTGTCAAGCAGGAGGGTCCATCTGAGACTTGGTGGCCAGGGTCCTGTTGGGACTTAGTATCATATAAATGGAATTCCCATATGACCAACTGGAAATATTTAGTCCCTAGCATCCCCTCTACCCTAGCTTGTAAATCTGATGCACTATGTCCTAGATCCCAAGTGTTTGCATATTTTGTCTGATTTGGCTGAAAGCACCAAGAATATAAAGACATTCTTGTCAATAGGACATGCCAATGGCTGAAATGTTTTACATTTTTATATCAAAATCACTTTTTAGTGGTGTATTTTCATGGCCAGAGGTCATTGAATTATTAAAAGTAATTGATTAGCATGTCTTTCATGTTTAATGTTTTTGTGTCCTATTTCTGAAAAAGTTATCTAAGGTGCTAATATATTTATCCAGGCTTTCCTTTAGAAGCTTTGCAGTTTAGGCATCATATTTAAATGTGTAATCTATCAAAATTAAGTTTTGGGTGTGGTGTTAGGTAGAGATCAAGGTTCACTTTTTTCATTTTAGTAGACTTGATGTTTTTTAGAACTGTGCAAAGCTCACATCAAACTTGAAGGGACAATCCTGAGCGTTCTCAAATGGCTACGACTCCCTCACATGTACCACTTTTGTCACTGTCAACATCCTGCACCACAGTGGTGTTTGTTTCAACTGGTGGTTCTACATTCATTATTACCTGAAGTTTATAGTTCACAATGGAGTTCATTTTGTTATTGTAGATTCCATTGGTTTAAATAAATGTATAGTGACATGAACTTACCAGAGTAGTACCCATACAGAATTGGTTCATTGGCATAAAAATCCACTGTATTCTACCTGTTCATGTCACCTGTCAACAAATTCCTGGCAACTGCTGGTCTTTTCATTGTCTTTATTGTTTTGTCTTTTTTCTTGAATTTCATATATTTGAAATCACATAGCATGTCACCTTCTCAGAATGGCCTTCTTCACTTAATGATATGTGCTTAAGTTTCTACAATGTTTTCATGGCTCGATTGCTCATTTCTTTTTAGTGCTGAATAGTAGTCATTGCCTAGCTGTACTACAGTAGATTTGTCCATTCACTTATGGAAGAACATCTCAGTCACTTCCAAGTTTTGCAAATTATTAATAAACTCTGTACAAACATCCATGTGCAGGGTATATCCTTTTCCTTAAAAGACAAAGTCTTGCTGTTTAGCTGAGGTTGACACCAAATTCTTGATCTCAAGTGATCCTCCCATTTCCTTAGTAACTGGATCTACAGGTTATGTATCACCATGTTCCATATGCAAGTTTTTGTGTGGATATAAATTTTCAATTCCTTTGAGCAAATATTAGGGGAATGATAGTGGATCTCACAGTAAGAGTATGCTTAGTTTTATGAGAAACCACCAAGCCATCTTCAAAAGTGACTGTACCACTTTGAATTTTCAACAGCTGTGAGTGAGAGGTCCTGTTGTTCTGTGTCTCCCTGGAGTTTGCTGTGTCTAGTAGTTTGTATTTTGGCTACTCTGGTAAGTCTATTGTGGTATTTATTTTAATTTGGAATTCCATATTGACATATGATGTTGGACATGTTCTCACTTGCTTAATTTGCAATCTGTATATCCTCATAAGTGAAGTGTCTTCTCAGGTCTTTGGCCTATTTTAAAATCAGGTTTTTTTTGTTACTACAGAGTTTTAAGCATCATTTGCATGTTTTGGATAAGCCATTTATCAGATAATTTTGCTTGGTGGTGTGACTTGTCATCTCATACTCCTAACATTTCCTTTAACAGATCAAAATTTTTAATTTTAATTAAGTCTATCTTACCAATTTTTCTGTCATGAATCATGACTTTGTGCCATGTCTGAAAAGTCATTGCTATATCCAAGGTCATCTAGTTTTTCTGTCATGTTATTTTCTAGAAATTTATAGTTTTGTATTTTATAATTATGATCTATTCTGAGTTACATTTTGTGATGCTTATAAATTAAGCTTAGATTTTGCTAGCAAATATTGGGCAGAGAATATAGTGCTTTCTGCATGCTAAGTCAATGGTCTAGTACTGTGCTACAATTTTAGCCCTAGAATCATTCTTTAAAAAGAAGAGATGTTCAATATTTCGGCATGATTGTTGATTCATTTTAAAGATATGATTGTATCATAATCTTTTTCCTAAATTTGTTGCCTCTGTTGAAAGTTAATTCACAGTACTATGTATGTGGGTAGGTTTCCAGATTTTCTACCATATCCATTGATTTGTCTATTTTGTATAATGACTGCTTTAGTTATTATATGTTTGAGTAGAGTGTGTTGTTAATTAAATAATGTAAGTTTTCTGACTTTAGATCTGCTACTCAAATTGAGAATTGATAGTGTGAAGTTTGTAGTCTATGAATTTGATATATCTCCTATGTATTATGGCATTAGTATTTTGGGGGTTTTATATAGCAACATTACAATCTTTTGCTAAATTTATTACTATGCATTTTGACAATATTATGGACAACTTGAAATTTATTTTTCCAAATTGATCCTAGGAATAAATAAATTTGACTTCTGCTTCCGGTATGTCTGTCTTGTGACCTAGCAAAACTATTACTTTAAAATACTTTTTAGGACTTCTTAGCCTTTTTAATGTACATAATCATATCACATATTTGAAAAATTGTATTAACTTTCTCTCTATTCTGTGTAAATTTATTTCTTCTTCCATATTCATTATATTTATGAAGACCTAAAGGAAGATGTTAAATATAAGTGGTGGAAGTGAAATCCTTATCTTTTAAAAAATTTTACTTAAAGAAATCTTTATCATTTTTAAACATAAAGGCCAAATATCCACTATTGGATATGACATGATCTTGACTATATTTTGAAATTTTTAAAAAAGTTATCAAATCATGAAACTTTTTCTCTGTAATTTGCTAAAAGGTTTTTCATATCATTGTTGACAGTTATAAAATGCATTGTCTATATCTATAAATATTTGTTAAATTTTTAAAGCATTATTTTGTTAATGTAGTAAATACTACTCTAAAGTCAATGTTGGAAAACGTATCTACTTCTAGAATAAACTGACAGTGATCCTTTTATGTAACACACAGTTATTTTTAATCTTCATTTAGGTTTTTGCAACTACATTATAGAGTGGTATTGGCATGTAATTATCTTTTCTCATTTTGAAATTTTTGGTGCAAAATTATGCTGACATTAAATTGGGAAAATGTTCCTTCTTTCTTATTGTTTGTAAGAGTTTAAAATTGGTGGTGTTCATGAATCCCTCAGTGTTTGAAAAAATTCAGTACAGAAGGCCTCTGAGTCTGGAGGTTTCTTTGTTGGAAGCTAATTACAGATTTAATTCCTGTAGTCATAAGATTACTTATATTTTCTCTTTCTATTGTTATGGCAAGTTGTATTTTTCTATGAATTTGTATATTTCAAGTAAATTATCCATTTTGAGTTCAATTTGTTATTTTATTTTTGCTTTTGCGTCTTTTTGGTCTGCTGTTTTCATAGAAATATTTAGATAAGCAATCACCAAATGCTCTTTTCAATTTAAAAGAGAAAAAATAAAAATAACATTGAAACAGATTTTCAAAACAGGATAGTAGGACAGATAAAATTGTTGATGTATTGCATATTGTTGCTTTCCTAATAGTTATTCAGAGTACAAGATATAGGCATGGAAACAATATTAGCCCTAATTTTTGTTTTTAATAAACTAATAGAAATATGTCTATGCATGTACATATGTATGCACAGACTCAAATATATTTTTCTCTTTCTATTTTCCCCTTTCCTCCATCTCAGTTTGTCTTTCCCTTTGAACAATTCCCACTCAGTTTACAATAGCTATTATACATTTTGGATCTTATGTACTCTTCCCATTTCTTACACAATGAGACAATATTTTGTTTACACATACAGGTGTGATTTATTTCACTCAAGACTATGATCTCAAGTTGCATCCATTTACCTGTATAACATTCTCATTTATCTTTCATGACTGAGTAGTACTCCATTGTATAAAAGACTATATCTTTTTTATTCAACCCGTGATTAATGGGCTTTTAGGTTGTTTCCAAGATTTAGCTAAACATGGGTGCAAATATAATGTTTTTAATTCTTCTGGGAAAATACCCAGAAATTGAATAGCTGGATTGATCGGGATCACTAATCCTGGTTTTTTGAGGAATCTCCACATTGATTTCCAAAGTGGATAAACCAGCCTATATTCCCATCAACGTTGGAAGAGGTTTCCTTTTTTCCATAGTCCCTCCAGCATTTGTTATTGATTTCTTGATGATAGCTATTCTTTCTGGAGTGAGAAGGAATCTGTGTTTTAATTTGCATCTCTTGAATGACCAACATTATTGAACATTTTTTCATGTATCTATTTACCATTTGTATTTTTTCATTTAAGAAGTGTATATTCATCGCACATGTCCAGTTTTGGACTGAGTCTTTGAATTTGGCGGTTTGATTTTTTTTCAATTATCTTTGTATGTTCTAGATATAACTCCTTTGTTTGTAGGACAGATGGCTGCAACTTTGTTCTCGCTCTGTGGGATTTCTTTTCACTCTGCTGGTGATTGCTTTTATTGTACAAAATCTTTTTAATAAGGTGAGATTTTATTTGTTGATTCTTTGTAACACTTCCCTCACAGTCCCGGTTTTGTTCATGAAGTCTCTGCCTACATCTATGTCATTGAGATTTCTATCTATTTTCTTTCCAGTAAATTTAGCTTCTATTTTAACAGTTATATCTTTGATCCATTTTGACTTTATTTTAGTGCATGGTGATAGACATGGGTCTAGTTTTAGTCTCTGGCATGTGGAAAGTCAGTTTTTCTAGCAAATGCTTTTAAGGCTCCAGATAGAAGATAGTTTAGGCTAGTGAGCCATGTAGCCTTTTTCAGAATTAATTCATCTGTTAGGTTGCAGCACACAAACTTCCTTACATAATATGTAAGCACATAGATGTGTCTCTATTCCAATAAGACTGCAAAAGTGGAGGACTAGCCTGTGGGCTGTAGTTTTTGATCTCTTTGCCGATATCATCAATGTTTTCTCATTTCCCCTTTTTATTAGTATATGTTTGCAATACACAATAAATACATTCATTCTGGGGAATTATATATATATATATAGCACTAAGTTTCAACCTTTAATATTTTCTAAGTTATGCATTTAAATTTACATTAAGGTTAAGATTGTCCTGCCTCAGCCTTACAAGAAGTTGGAACTATAAACATGCACTGCCAGCCCTGGATATAGGGAACTTTTGAAACCTCTGATTTCACTCTCTAGTTTCATAAATTTCTCAATTATTATATCACCAAATTTTGCTTCTTTTATTCTCTTTTTCTGCTTTCTCCTTTGAGATGTACATATATTGGTTTCCCCTAACTATTTCTCTTCCCATTTTTTTTCTGCTTTTTTTCTGACCTACTTTTAGTTACTGAATTTGCAGTTGGGTATATTTAATTTTCTCTTAAATTCTCTAACTGTATTCATTTTGACTTTTGTACTTCTGGTTCTAGAATTATTTTTCTACTTTCAATTTTCTTCAAATAGTCTTAATTTTAAAAAAAATTTTTAATATACTCACTAAATATTTAAAAATCCATGTCCATAATACATATTATCTTTATTTTATTAAGTTGCTTTTGTTTTTCTATCGATTGTCTTGTCTTCTATTCTATGTACTCACTTTTTATTTAGTGCTAGATGTTGTACAGAAAAATGACAGAAAGAGTATCAGCCTTATGTAAATAATGAGAAGAAATAAAGGATGGATCCCACCTCTTTCCAGTTGTTAGGTGGAGGCCATGGGGACTAATAGTCCTGGATCACATTCATTCAGTCTCTGTGACTTTTATTCTTTCAATCTCTGGTCCCTAGGATATAAAGCTTTGTGAGCTTCCTTTATATCTTGCTGGTAGATTTGGAGTTTACTGTGTTTTGGCTTGTTTGTTTTTTTCTAAATGCTTATGACTTTCAAGGTCATTGTTAATTTTCTCACTTCTATGCTATCTTTTCCAGAATCAAAAGTCTCTCTTTTCTGTTTTGATTACTTTCTTTTGTATCTTAGTTCTACATTATTTTTAGTTTCTTTTAAAAATTAGTGTATTTTTAAATAAATAATAATTACATTCTTCTTGAGGGATTGCTGCATACTTACACTGAATTTTAATCACTTTCCCTCCACCTTCTTGTCTCTTTCCATCCTCAGATCCCCTTCTCATTTCCATAGTCTGCCTTTCTGTTTGCTATCATTTATTATTTTTTCTTAAATTATTTATATTTTTGATTTTTCATAAAAGTGAAACCATGTGATATTTAACCTTCTGTGTTTGATTTATTTTGCTTAGCATTATGGGCTCAAGGCATATCTATTTTGCTACATGTAACTCAAATTTATCCTTTTTATGACTGAGTAGTACTCCATCGTGTATGTATACCACATTTTCTTTTTCCATTCATCTTTTCATGGGCACACAGTCTCCTTTTTAGATTTACCTGTTATAAGATGTGGTGCTACAAACATGGGTATACATGTATCACTGAAATACAAAGACTTTCAACATTTGGGAGAAGGTAACCAAAAGAGGCATTGATGGATTACATGGAATTTGTAATTTTAGTTCTTTGCAGCATCTGCATTGCTTATGTCATAGTGGTTGCACTATTTTATATTTCCACCAACAATATAGAAGGTTTATTTTTTCCTGATAGCCTCAGCAGCATTTATTGTTTTTTGAGTTCTTGATAATAGCAACTCTTTTCAAGTAAGATAGAATCATAGAGCTATTTTGGTTTGGATTTCTCTAATAGCCAAATGTGCTGAATATTTTTTCATGCACTTATTGGCCATTTGTACTTCTCCTTTTGAGAAATGTCTATTCATTTCAATTTTGGGCTCCGTGGCTTTTGCTACTTTATGTTCTGTTGCTTCATAGGGATTATAAACATCTCTATGCCCGGTTTTCTAGTTGTTTCAGGGGGAAAGATTGTTCTTGTTACTCCTTTTAGCCAGTTCACCTTTATTAAAGAGTTAGGAGTTGTTTTTTTTTTAAGTTTCCTTATTTAGCCAAATAAAAATTTTGCAACCATTTATGCGATCCCACGGTCTTTTTGCAGCAACTTCAGTTATCTGTGAAATTCATTAATTGAAGAACCTCCAATTAAAGGGATATAAAAGAAATAAAAGCTCTAACTTTCATAATCAAGGAAATTATATTTCACATGGATGAAGCAATTAGCAGCTTACACAATAACGCAGCTGTACAAGATGTTGATTGGATAGCATCAGCTTCAAATAGCACTTCAACCCTCACATAGATGGTGAAGTTGGAGCTAGACTTCGGAAGATGAATGTAGTCAGAGAGGAAGGAAGGGTATTTCCATCAGGGACTAACATAAGCTAAGGCTTAATTACCAATCAACTGATTTAATTCATACCTTAATGACTGAATAGTTTATCCCTTAATGCTCCTTTTCCTTGTTTTGCTGTTAATACTAATCAAGTTGTTGTGAAAGCTTGCAAAGACACTGGTGCATACTGAGATACATGTGTTAATTTGACTGATTGTGACATCTTTAGCAGACCCAGGAGTGAAGCTAACAAGCGCATGATTGTGCAAAGTCGTCATAGCTCTGTTTTGTGTTTTACTGTCAGCACTAGCTCATGAATCTCAAGAAAACTTCAGCAATCCAGCTGGTTTTTTTTTGTATAATGCCTAGTTGGAGAAATCCCCTGTGCTCATTCCCCTGCTTTGGTGCTGGATTGAGATATTTGTGAATATAAAACTAGAGCATCAGCCATGCTAGTAAAGCTGGAGAAGTATTCATATTATATCTACTTATTTACAATGCTAATTTTGCTTGAGTTAAGTGACTACCTTTAGTGCTCAATATTTTGCACTATGAGTTTGCTTAGGATGAATGAGATATCCTGTGTAACTGTCAAGCACGTAAAGCCTCTATATCTAAGATACTTGGTGAGTCTGAATTTCTGACAGGGGAAAAGAGTTCATAAAAAATGTAGTGTTTATAATTTTCTTAATAAACTCAGGCGTAAAGAAGTATTTTGTATATTTACTTCAAATCAAATGTATTCTACTTTGACACTCTAATTTATCATTCTGGTTGGAAGTTCAGTCTCATTTATTACTAGTACTTTCTCTTATATATTTACCTCCCATATAGTGCGATGGTTGTGGGGGTTTAGTGCAGAACAGGCCATGCAGGGAGGACTCCTTGATTTTAATTTATACTTATTACTACTGACATACTCCTCATACAAGCCTGCACAGTTTCCATGTTGTGGCTTCCATGGGTGTTTTTCTGAGCTTTAGAATTTGGTACCCAAGATTTGGCTTTCTTGCATACTGCATTGTAAACATTTTCCCATGTGGTCCTCCAATCATTGCAGGTTGTAATAATGGAGAGAATCCAAACACAGTTCCAGCCTTAGTAGTTCAGAATTTTTTTCTTCTTTAACTGAAGAAAAGATGAAAGGGTAGTGGTAAGTACTATGGGATTATCTTGAAATTATCAATGAAGACATCTTTTTATTCCTGCTCATTAAAAAATGGTTGTGAGAACGTGGCTCTATGAGATGCACTGGAACATGGGCTGGACTTCCTAATCACCAGTTGATTTACAGATCACCCTAAATAATGAATAAATCTGGCCTGTACTCTTACAAAGATTCTATTCAAGTAGACGGTTAAGAATATAGTAGGAAAAGGGGCTCTTTATTAGCAGTGACCTTAACACCTTAAATCTCAGGCTTCAAATTGCCTATTTCAGTTTCATTTGTAGTTATGAATCAGTCAGTTTTTAGTAATGCTTAACTTGTAACTGACAATGAATATGTGTGTGCATGTGTGCAGGTGAGTGTGTTTGTGCACATGTGCATGTGTGCATTTTTATATTATGTGCTCCTGTGCTGTGACCTCAAAGGGTACAGCTGTGTGGCTCAGGCACTTTTCTGTAATCTCTGGCTTTACAAGACTTCTTGTTGCAGATAAGAACACTGACTTCTCTTATCTGCTTGTCCCTAGGTGCTTCTCTCCGGTGAGATACTGACTGTACCTGCAGAGCTAGATTGCTTTTATCCCTGAACTATATACTGCAGACACTCAAGATTGGTGCCAGAAGAGGAGAAAGGGTAATTGTTTCTGAGGAAGGGAATTGTGTAGGTGGTAGTTCTATAAAAAACTGGGGGCTAGAGTGTTATTTTGTCAAATATGGCTGCCACACAGCCCTGAAAGAGCCTTTTGGTGTCTTTTGTAAAGAACTCAACACTGACATGCTTTGTACTTTGGCAGTTATTTTAGGGAAAAGTGTTTAAAATGTTTTAGTCTTTACAAAATCTCTTAGCTCTTTTAGTTGTATAACACGTTTTTATAGAGGCCTCTGGAATACTAATGATATCAGGTTTTTATTAATTCAGTGATGCTGCATTGTAAATCAGAAGTTTTACATCCTTGGCCCCATAACATTTTAATTTTCAAACTATCTGAGCAAACAGCAACTATTACTTGATAAGTATTTGAATACTGTACTTGTCATGTATATGCTTATCTTTTA
The DNA here is from genome assembly GCF_034190915.1 of Cavia porcellus. Taxonomy (NCBI): domain Eukaryota; kingdom Metazoa; phylum Chordata; class Mammalia; order Rodentia; family Caviidae; genus Cavia; species Cavia porcellus. Next base: position 82,813,609 of record NW_026947486.1, read on the forward strand.
ATACTTAGCTAGAGAAAGCCTTTTATATGTAATTTTAACTGTATGTTTTGTAAACCTCTATTGATTTTTTTCATCTCTATAGAACTGGAATTCTTTTCAGAATTTCATCCCATTTAGCAAGTGCCAAGAAACTTAAAATGGAACTTCCAGAATGAGACCTTAGGTTGCAGACTTTCCCTTCCATGGTGGAGAATAGAATTATAACCGAAAAGCATTGCAAAACACACTCACCTTATAGTATTCTGGCTTCAGTTTTTATGTTACTAGGGGTTGAACCCAGAGTCTTTGTACTGAGCCACATCCAGTCTTCATTTTTTGCTTTGAGCCAGGGTCTCAGGCTGGATTTGAAATATGTTCTTCCTACCTTAACCTTCCAGAGAATTAGTATTCAGGCACATGCCACCACACATCAGTGGACATGGCTACTGAAATATCTGGGTTCCCATCACTTGGGGCTTCTATGAGACAAAGAAGATCAACAGGCATAACTGGGAAGTAGGTGAAGGAAAACACACGTTTCTACTAGTTGTTCCCCTACTGGGTTTCCATCTTAGCTTTTGGGGGAACCCCATGTGTTCTCTATATCCTGACAAAAACTGGGTCTCATTAAGGAATTAAAACATATTCATAGCAGAGTCTGATTAACTTAGTGCATTACAATATTATTATGCCAAGGAACTTTCATTTGAATAAACTGACAAAGTCCAAAAGTAAGAATTTTACAGAAGGGTTTAAACCATCATTCTTCCAGGATGTTATTGGCCAATAGTAGTTTACATATTCCCATAACCAAAATGATCATTTGGTATCTCCTTAATTGGTTTTCTACATCTAGTCCTGACTAGTATCCTTCTGAGTAGTAGTTGGACTGCCACTGACTGAGTCTCTAACACTATGCAGTGCAAGAGAGTAGAGAAGGAGAGTGAAGATGTAAACATGAAGAGCAGTGACAGAGAGGAGACAATTCTACTCTCATGGTTCGCCCACTGTCGAACAAATGGGACATCCACTGTGGAAAGAGGGAAAAGCAAGCAAAATTTTTGACTCACACAATGAAAATCTTATGACTTTGATGATACAATAAGATTAAGGTGTAGAATTTATTAACTACAGTACAGTCAGATTAATTAGGAGCTGTGTATTACATTAGATTCTCAACTGTGTATTCTTGGTAAATTCTTTATCCTCTGTAGTCCTCAATTCCTCAAGTGTGAAGCAAAAGTCATGCATACATACCCCAAAGAACAAATGGAAACCCCATAGTTTGCAAACTCAGAACAAAGCTGAGATGTTTGAAACACAGAATTATCATTTAAGGGTATTCCACTAATTTCTTTTTCCCTATAATTGAATTTACTTGTATCTCTTTGGCTGGGAAAGGCTACACCAATGTAAATGTAGTGGTATAACATGGGTTGACTAGTGCTTCTGGGAAATCACATGGGTCCCAGCAGTCAAACTCAAGCTCTGCACTTAGATTAATGAATGATCTGTTTACACTATCTCTAAATTCTTCATTTTTAAACAAAGGGCCTCATATTATTATTTTCTACTTAGTCCTCAAAAATATATAGCTGGACTTGCTCTTTGGCTTCTTCTCTTTGTTCCCTTATGTAGTCATGGAAACTAGAAATCCATTTATGATCTTAAGGAGAGAAACATATGGAAGTTAGTTGAGAGCCTGGCTAGGGAGTCTGCTAGAGGGGTACAGTGACAGGGATGAAGTGACTCTCAAGATGAGGGTTGTTAAGTGGTTAACTTGAACTGAGACCAAATATAAGCCATAGTCAAACATTTGGTGGTCCCTTGCACCAAAAAATGCCATAATTGAGACTAATTAGTAGCAAAGGTTATCAAGCCCTTCCCATGCTAACAAAATGCATCTCTAAGTCCATCAGTTTCTGGCTTCATCTCCAAATACGAGCAGAATGAGGAGTGACAAGGCAGAAAAGGTACAGAGTCCCAAGGAATCAGGAAGTTGGAATTTACACAATTGTGAGCCTCCCCTACATTTCATTGTATCACAGGTTATGCAGCGCTTACAATAAAAAAGTAGAATGCAGTAAAATGAATCCATAAAGCATCTGTATTATTCACACCTGATTTATAGCTTGGTGAAACCTACTTGCTGGTTGGGTTCCTTTTTTTGTCACTGGAGGATTTTGGCAATCCCCTAGAGCTCTTGGATAATTAAAAGTCCTCTGGTCACATTTTACCATAAGAATTTTCTCACTTGTGTAATTGAAGTGTCAAGTCACATGAAATAGTCAATATTTTGACTTTCGCTTGAAGTTAAAGCTTTTCATACTCTTTCAGAGTTTAGTCTATTTTGCACTTGGCAACCTGTAGTAGAAAAGAGGGAACAGTTTTACTGTCTTTACTCTTCTCACTGTGTATCTCCTTATACCCCTTCCTCCTGTTTGATAGCCATACTTATGAACTTTTCAGGTCACAGTGGGTAGAGGAATGAGAGATGTGGAATAAGAAGAATCTCAGCTGAAATGTATCACTGTGGTCTGACTTTGATGTCTTGACTGGCACGTAAGTAATCCTGAGTCGAGTTGTCTTCATAGGTTATTTGATAATCTCCTACTTCCAAGGTCCTTAAAAAAGTTAAAAGTGTCTGTATGGACATAAAGGAACCACATTTTGTGTCTACTAAATCTTGATTTGGGTAATAATCTCTGCTTCTTTCTTCTGATATCCTATTGTTCAAGTTTGAAAGCTCTCTTGAGGCAGAGTATTAAAGAAAGCTAATTTTTGCTCTGTAGTAGGCTGAATAATGATCTCCCAGGGATGTTAATGTCCAAATCTCTAGAAACTGAGAATATATTATTTTACAAGGCAAATTAGGCAACCAAGCATGGTGTTACAATCTTATAATCCAAGCACTTGGGTGGCTGAGGCAGAAAGATCACCATAAGTTTAAGGCTCACTTGGAGTACATACTGAATTCAAGGCCATCCTGCGCTACACAGTGAGAATGAGACTCTGCAGATGTTACTGACAATTGTGAAATCAGGAAATTATCATAGATTATCATGGAAGGGTTGATTTGATTACAAATTTCCTATAAGAGGGAGGCATGATAGCTTAGGCAAGAGAAAGCAGTGTGACAAGGGAAATAGAGATTGGAGTGATGTGACCAAAACTGAGGGAGGCCAGCAGTCTCTCGAAAAAGCAGGAGAGTCAGAAAAGATTCTCCCATGAAGCCCCTGAAAAGAATCAGCCCTACCAACACCTTGAATGATGTTAGCTTCATTTACGACTTCTGTCCCCACTCCCAAATTTGTGAAATAATAAATATGCATCAACTTACTAAATTTGTGACTGTTTTTTATGGGAGAAATAGGAAATTAATATATGGTCTGAATCAGGTACTAACATATCATTTATGTGAACAAATTCTGAAAGTAAATATAGGCCATGGTTATTGCACCAGCCTCTCAGAACAGCTAGACAACCACAGCTCTTACTTTCTTGCATTCCAAGCTGGACACTAGACTCCATTGATCCCAAATAGCAGTGGACAAAGTGTAAACTCTCTCTCTCTCTTTCTCTCTCTCTCTCTCTCTCTCTCTCTCTCTCTCTCTTTTTTTTTTGGTAACAGGGATTCAACTCAGGACCTTGCGCTTGCCAGGCAGGTGCTTATCCGGTTGAGCTACATTACCAGCCAAGCTCTCTAGTCTTAAGGTGTCCCTCAATTGGCTTCATGTAAGAGTAAAATACCAACTCTCTTCCATTACGGTGAGAATGGAGAGCAATATTCTGAAAAAGATTGTTTCATTCCAATTTCCAACTGCTTCTCAAATTTAGTTTACTTATATCAGAGATGTGTAAGAGTTATGAAGCAGAATTTGAATAACTTTCTCAAAATTTTTGCATTGGTGGTGCAAAATATTAATTTTAGAATTTAGGCATACATGCTCACTTATGTTTTATTCTTTGTCTTTCAAGCTATCTGATTAAATTGGTTGAAGGGGCCCAGTTTAGTATTTTCTTATATGAAAGCACTCTCATAAAGCCAAGACGTTCTCCTGGGGAGTAAACAGGGGGTTGGAGAGATTATTTTAAAGACTACATTTATCTAAAAGTATCTAAATTTGTCTAAATTTATCAAAACTTAGAGTTTAAATTATTACATTGGGCTGAAGTTAACAAAGAGAGCTAGATAAATTTTTGTCTTCCCACCAAATATATAAGGGCACCTGAGAAATATTGGATTAGTGATATAATAAATGAATGAAATACACTTTCTTCATACATCTGAATGCAATATGAACACTTTTCTTTCTGCTATGTGTCTGGTTTTTATGTGTTGATTGGCAAAGTCGGCAATACTTTATGTCAGGTCTATCTTGGAGATTACCTCAATGAATGCTGCTTACCTGCTATCTTAGTTACTTTTTACTTGTTGCTGAGACAAAATACCTGAAGCCCAAGTTGGGAAAGGAAAGGTTTATTTCTTACAGTTTTTGGAGGTTTCGGTCCACACTCAGTTGGCTCCAAGGCAGGCGGCGGGCATGGCTGGGCCGCAATTCATGGTGGCTGCAAACAGCGAACAGGAACCAGCAAAGAGCAAGACACACTTTCTTCCTGCCATTACATCACATCCTGGCTCCACCCCTATGTGGGTGTAGCACTGACACCATCAATCCAAGCACTATACAATGAACCATCACAAATACACAATGCAAACTCATGAGGCCTGGGGGCCACAGACATAAACCATGACATTCCACCCCTGGCCCCCAGGACTCATGTACATCCTTCATACTAAAGACATTTAGTCTACCTCCAAGAGTTGCCAAAGTCCTAACAGCTTCAGCATTGCTGAAAATTCCAAGTCCCAAGTCTCCTCCAAGATCTATGGCAAACTCTTGACTGTAACCCTCTGTACAAATAAAATAAAGTTAAACATTTCTGAAATGCAAAGGCACAAGATAAACATTACCATTCTAAAAGTTACAAGTAGGTTAATAGAAAGCATTGGAAACAAAGGAAATCCAATATCCAGCAGGACAAACATTAAGTCCTAGAGTTCTACACTCAGCATCTGAAGCAATCTGATTGCAAGCTCCAAAAGGCTTGGGTGTTTCCACCACCATGGCACTTCCAGGGATTTTAACTCCCGCAGCTTTTCTCTTAAATCTTCTCTGCTTGCTTTTTGCACCTTCCTTTGGATCATCCACATTCCTGGCTTTTCCAAACTTCTGGGGTCTCCACTGCGCCTTCGGCTTCACCTTTACATCTTCACAAATTGCCCTCTCAGGGGCACACTGCATGGCCAGCTGCGCCCTTTGCAATCGAGGTGGAAGCTCTCTTACCCTCAGATTTTGTGCATTTTCCTTGCACCTAAAATCAGCACCTTGTGGATGCCCCCAAGGTCTGCTGCCAGCTGAAGCAGTCACCAGGCTTTTCTCTCTCTTGGCTGTAGGAGTCAGTTGCCTGGATTGCAGGGCTCTGTTTCCCTGATTGTGAGAAAAAGCTTCTCTACATTGCCGCCATTCTGGAAACTCATGTGGCCTCTGTCGCCATTCTACAACATGGCACTCTGCAGCTTTTTCCTCTTAGCAAATTCTTTCACCTTTGCAGTGAGGCTGCAAAGGGTGGGGACCCGCTTCCTGGGATGCCCTGGGGCCATCTTTCTTATCTCTCGGTTTCCCCTCAGGAATCAAAATCTCAACTCTGTCTTTACAATCCACAGCCTTCCTGGCATTTTCCTTCTGGCCAAACTCACAGTATTGCAAATTATCCTGCTGGGCTCTTTGCTCTTCATTTGAAACATAAAGCTCGCTAAAAGCTGCCAACAACAGCCATGCCACCGCCTCAATATTTGATTGCTTTTTAATTTCCTTTTCAAGATTAATCCATCCATTGCCCTTTGTCTCAGTCTCAGGCAAAGTCTCTGGGCAGGAGCAAAATGCAGACAAACTTTCTGCCAAGCCATAACACACATCATGTGGAGTCCAACAACCAATGCAGTCTTTCTTCCCAGCAGAAACCTCCCAAGCCTGGTCTTTACCATCAGGCTTTCTATCAGCCTTCTGGTCTTCTGAGCTCTGACCAGAATCTCCTCTACAGAACAGCCTAAGCTGCTCCAGCTCTATGCATCCAGGCAACATGTCTGAACCTTTCCAAACTCTCAAGCCATTTTCCACAAGTCATTTCCAAAGCCTCTCAAAAAACATGGTCAGATATAGTCACAGCAAACGACCCCACTCCGCAGTACCAAATTCTGTCTTAGTTACTTTTTACTCGTCACTGAGACAAAATACCTGAAGCCCAAAGTTGGGAAAGGAAAGGTTTATTTCTTACAGTTTTTGGAGGTTTCAGTCCACACTCAGTTGGCTCCAAGGCAGGTGGGCATGGCTGGGCCTCAGTTCATGGGGGCTGCCAACAGCAAATGGGAACCAGCAGAGAGCAAGACACACCTTCTTCCTGCCATTACATCACATCCTGGCTCCACCCCTAGGTGGGTATAGCACTAACACCATCAATCCAAGCACTAGACAATGAACCAATCACAAATACACAATGCAAACTCATGAAGCCTGGGGGCCACAGACATACACCATGACAACTATTAAATAAATTTAATTGAAGACTTTCAATGTGTTCTATAAATGGAGACATTTTAAGGTAGTACCTGGTGCATGATGGAGGAAAGAAAACTCATTTGGATGTTGCTGATATTCCTAATATATAGGTGGCAGTTGTGGAGGAGGGCATTGCTGATGAGTAGGTGTGCAATGTAAAGTAAACTTTGTCCAGAGAGTCCCAGCTGATGGACTTGAGGTTGTAATCTTCAGGCCCTGTTGTAAGAAGAGTGGCCCATCAGTGTTTGCATTGCCTACTTTCTGCGTAATGTCTCAAGTGAGAAAAAATTATAAAAATAAACACCCAGAAACATCTGTTGGATCTGAAAAAGCACAGTGCTAATTTATATACAGAATCATCATCAGCTGAGAAATGAATTAACGAGATTGCATGTTTAATGCATAGTATATAGCATCTTTGTTAAGTGCCTCATCTTCATACAGAATCTAAATTTCACTATTGTAGTTAGTGTTCAGGTTGTAGTTAAGCAAATAATGCTTGTACATCACAAGGGACTTCAGGAACCCAACTGTGTGATATTAGTTCTGCCAGAATGTTTTATATCATGTGGATGACTTCACTTTTTTTTAGGGGGGCAATACATGTGTTATCTGAGGCCTGTGGAGTAGGCATTAGGAGATATATGTTCTAATCTCACCTTTATCATGTATTAGATATTTCATCTTAAACAATCCACAGCCTAGCAGGACATATTTTTATCAGTTAAATGCAAGTAATATTTACTTCACTGTATATTACTTAGATTAGTTGTAGACTTAAATGAGGAAACATACAAAAGAGCTTCACGTAATGCAGAGCTATAGAGAGGGAAAGGATACTTACGATGACTCAAGGACATGTCTTTACTGAATTCTCCTTCCCTCGCACTTTCCCTCTAAGGAATTCCCATTCCGGTCTCCAGGATAGTCTATTTTCAATGGGCCATCTTGAGTGTGGTCTGCTATTTTAGTTTCTCAAGTCATTTCCCTTGGTATTTCATGGAGTTCCAGTACAGCAAAGGATGGTGAGAGTCTGTTCCTGCCACCTGAAACTGTTTCAAAATTTGTCTTTGTTTTTCATGTTAGAACTACTGTATTTGCTGGCATATACCTCCCTTTTTACATGTTCTTCTTTTTACTCATATGTTCAGTAATTAAACACAAATCTTGTTTTTCCTATTTCATTCCAAATGAAATATTTGCTAGCTGCAATTAAACTCTAATCTTTGGAGACTGGGTCAGAACTTGTCAAAAGATAGGAACTACCTTGACTGTAATAAAAAAGTTGTATTAGGATAGATTAGATTATGCTTCAAGAATAACAAATGCTGAACTCTCAATGATTTCAAATGCAAGAGATTTATATTCTGCCTCTGCAGACTATTGCAGGTCTTCTGGCCCCTCTCCTTTATCACGCTCACTCAGTGACTCAGGCTGGTTGAAAAGCAGCTGTCAGGAACATTGCTAGTCTTTGTGGCAGAGGCAAAAAGGAACTCTGAAGGTTCTCACAATGACAGGTCTTTGGTTTAAAGTCCAACTCGTTGACCAGAACTTGTCATGGAGAACCACCCAAACCCCAAAGAAGCCAAGAAGCATAATCCTGCTATGTGTTTGGAAGACAGGAAAAATAAACATTTCGAAAGAAAGCACTAGTGACTGACAGATGTTTAAATTGTTCACGTTTTGAGGTCTCTGATCTATAAAGGAAGAGTTTGGAATCACTTTTCATTTTGCTTGGGTAGTCATTTTAGATATCTGGACCATTAGTACACTTGCCCCAAGACCTGACTGATAAAGTTTAATTCCCTAATAAAGTCACTATGACCTTCTCTGTAAGGCCTTCTTCTAGTTTTTAATAGTGCCAGTGATTTTCGTAGCAGGATCTGGTAATTTTCAGTCTTTCCTATTTATCCTACTAAAGGCTTTCAGTGAAAAGATGTTGTATCATAGAACTAGCAATAAAACATAAGACTTCAAGTTTGATCATGTGACTCTTTTGTTGTTGATTCAAATTCCCTATCATTCATTCATTTTTATCCATTGTCCTACACAACTCAGACTTTTACTGAGTAGTCATTTACATTCCAGGCTCTGTACTAGATGCTGGAGACAAAAGGGAGAATTAAACATTATTTTACTTCAAAAAATAATACACGTATTTATTTTGTAATTCATGCCACTTGTCACGGCTTGTGTTAGATGTCTTTTTAAATTCTCATGTGGCTATAGGTAGGCTTTTTCAGTGGCCGCAAGATCTAAAGTATGTGATTGATTCATGGTGTAGTGCTGGGATTAAGGACATATAAACTCTAAAGCTGTGCACTAATTGGTTTAGCACCATCCTAATCCTAGGAGTCTGTGTAAAATAGAAGAGGCAGAAAGACACTGTCAAGGCTCTTTTTGCTTTTGCTACCTTGTAGGCTCCGTGAACTGTTCTCTGTAGTTGGAGACAGCTGATTTGGGACTGAAACATCTAAAAATTGTAAGCTAAATAAAACCTTTCCCACTTTAACATTTTTTTTAACTTTTAAACAGGACAAAATAGAATAAAACCAATCAAAACAAATCAGTGTAAGAGATACAGGACTGCAAAAAATTACAAAATCAACAATATTTACCAGAACGCCTTTTGATGTCTTCAAAATAGCTGCAGATACCTTAAACATAATAAAAATCAAAAAGAACAAAATAGAATAGAAACAATAAAAACAAAACAATGAATGCAATAAGGAACTTCAAAACAAGACCATAGTAAATCCAAATGACTACCATAATATATTTTGCTATCTTGAAATAGCTGCTCCTGCCATCAGAATTAGCATAATCAAATAAAATGTAATCCAACAAAAGAATGGAAATGATATAGGACCTCAAAACAAGACCATAGGAAATCGCCAATGGCTGCAACCCTCAGAAGGAGATCCCCCTAGATGATCACGGCATACTGCCATCCTCTGAATAGATTATCAGACCACTGGCCCTAGATTTGCAATGTTAGTGAAACACCAAAGCACTACAGGCATCCAATTGCATTTCACCTCCATAGCTACCATCGTCACAGCTTGTGTTTCCCCAGATAAACTGGTCTTTTATGGAGGTGGGGGGATTGGTACTTCTTATACCAGCCTACGCGCTGGAAGGGGCTGGCTCTGACTTTTCCCGCACCTATTACTGGTTCCTAGACTGGGCTTGTTTGCTCTCCCTTTAACTTTGGATATCAGATATTTTATCTCAGCAATGAGAGAAAAGTAACTAAGACACTACATTTCATAAACACCAACATATCATGTCCTTAAGGTTATTCTAAATTTCAAAACAGCGTGCCTACTATAGACACACCAAAGAAAAGACCATTTTAATATTTTTTTTAAAAAACTATCTGCATTTGTCTTCCCCTAGAGAGTTTTATACTGCATGAGAAGATTTCTATCTGTTCCTTGTCTCTATAGCATCCCGTGTCAACCTACTTGATAATCACCTATCTGATTATGTCCTGTCCACTTATACCCATTGTTAGAATGGAAACTGGGGGAGATTTCAGCTTTGTGCATGAACCCACAATGGCCACAGTTAAATAGGGCACATCTCGAGCTGCAGTGGCAGCTATAGCACCTTGTTTTATCTCAAGCTGAATTATTTATGTTGCAGAAATTCATTTGCCTGAGAATGCAAGTGTTTCAGTACCTGTACTTGTCAGACACTATCTAGTGCTATACAGGATTTCAAAGAAATAGAAAATATCCCCTGATTCCAAGTAGCATGGATGTATCTACTGTAATATGTATGCAAACAAGTCATCTAAAAAAATACCAGGGAGAACTGCGTGGTTCAGATTCAGATGGGAATAGATTATTGTTAACTCTTTTTGAAAGTGCTGGGGATTGAACTGAAGGCTTCATACATGCTAAAAGCGCACTTAGTGCTGAGCCATACCCTTAGCCCCTGGAAAGAGATTCTTAACTGAATTATGACACATCACAATATAATTCATATTCTTGCTCCATTTCTGTTTTTAATTTATATCCCTTAAGAGTACTATGAATACAGTAGATGCTTCTTACTTATTTTAGGAACAAAGAAGTTGAACTGCCCTAAAACTCTTGTTTGAAAACTCAGATTTTGGCAGGCAGGTGGTTGCAAAGTGTGTGGCAGAAGCAAATTCTTAAATATTAAAGCCTTCCACTACTTTAACAAAGGATATTAAACGATTGTACTAGACTGGAGAATCAAAGCTCAACGTCATTAATTGGGTGACAAAAACATATAATCTAGGTATGCAGCAACTCCCAGTGCTTCTGACAGCCAACAAAGTCGTTGGTTGTGATGTGTAAATCTCATATTTTTCTCATTTTGCCTTTGTTCTCTAAACCCTTATTACCTGAAATCCCCAGCACTCATCTCTGTAGCCAAATAAAGATCAGGGCATTGTGTCTGCAATCCAGTGCCAAATATCAGATATTTTCTGGCTATAACTCCTTGTTCGATTATTTGAGGTGTCATCCTGGATGTCACAAAGTACTGTCTATAAATCCCAAAGGAAATAAAAAAGATAATGGGACCACAGGCTTCATGAGAACATCTAGAAAATCTCACCTATCACATTGTCTCTCCTGGCACTTTTGCTCAGTTTGGGTCTTGGTCCACCTGGCCCCACCTTTTTATTCATTCTGTCTTTGTCGTGATCCTTCTTTACTTCCAATCTACCTGAATTTTCTACTAGTTAGACTTCCTTCCAAGCTGTGCAGTCTTCATGGTTTGCCTGAGGACTGGCTTTCCTTCCTTTCTTTATCATTTCTGTTTGATTTTATCAAAATATAGAAGACATAGCCAGTCCTTCTTGTCTTCATCTCCAGATTTCATTTTGTACAATTTCCTCTAGTGAATTCTGGGGGCTGGGGTAGGGGATAATTACCATGGACTATTTAGTTCATTGCTTTGAGAAAATAGCAATAGTAATGATAGTGTTTGCTATTATCATTATTTGCAACAAAGAATGCTTTGCAAATCTGATAATCTTCTCACATGATCTCTTATGCAAAGAAACCAAGTCACACGTTAGATTTGCTTAAAGCAATTCTTCCTGTCAGCATAGACTGTCTTGCTGTTCCTATTTCTACAAGGCAGTCTTATTGCTATGGGAAATTTTAGTGGGTTGTCTTTGGGAAATTCAAAAGGGCAACAACTTAATATTCTCCTTAAAGGGTAATTCCTTCTTGGGGACATGGCCACTTTTATACTTCAGACACAGTCAGCAGTCCAGCGCTGTACAGAATGAGACACATGTATAATTTAAAAATCATTTCCTGCATCTTAATATCAGGCTTTACCAGGAACGCAAAGTCCTGTTTCTCTATTTTCTCTCTCCCTTTGCCCTTCAAAGCCAATATTCCTCCAGGCCAAACTACCCTAGACCTTTTCTTTTGGCTCCTGTATTCTCCCCCTGAATTCTCCCAAAGGATCAGAATTAAAAGGATTACATTACTGTTTAATTTTCTACAGTGCATATTTCCATTCCCCGAATGCAAGGCTCCTCAGCTAGATCAGGTCATTACTTGATTTCCCTGGTCACTCTTTGGCATTTAATGATTTCCAGCTTTGCCTTGTATATAGAAAAATGAGATTTGGAAAGATGTGGACTGAAGCCAGGTTCATCGACTATTGATATTTTTCTTCTGAGTATATTTTCCATGTTTTGGAAGGCTGCATTCATAAAATTGATATTGCCATACTGTGAAAGCACCTTGGGGGGACTTTTCATTTTGTAGCCTCTGTGATGCTTGATATTCTTAATAAACTCTTTCAGATAAATTTTATGGTCAAGATTAACAGTTCAATGTATCAGAATTATATTCCAGTTAAGTGTTTGCTAAGATTCACATCCTGCAGAAATCCTTTCTTGATGACTACAGTATAAATAAATCAGGTTTTTTTTTTTTTTGTTATCTGGCACTTGGTTATATATTACCCTGTGATAAATATTTTCTTAAATGCTAATTTACTCAGATATTAGGATTTGTTTGTTTAATTATATGTTTATTGTTTGTGGTACCAAGGATTGAACCCAGGGCCTTCACACTGAACTGCATCCCAGGTTTTGCCGAATTACTCGATTGTTTAGGCTGGGCTTCAACTTGTGTTCCTCATGTCTCAGTCTCCACGAATGCTAGGATTACAGGCTTGGGCTACCATGCCTGACTGATTTAAATGTTTATAAATGCATGTGTTAGTATATTGTGCCCTTTATGACAGAGTTTTTATATTTTATTGCTTTCCTTATAGTACTTAGCATCATTCTTTGAAAAAAATGTAGCAGATGCTTTTTGAATTTAGTAAATGATAATTCTCTTTTAATTAGCAGGAAACCCTAAACTCTACCAGAAAGATGCAAATTTCTTTTTGAAAGGCCATTCCAACTGTAGCTTGGGAATTATTTTATGTGATTAATTTGAATCCTTTATACACTTATGGACATTCCAGTTGCAAAATTTCACAGGTGTAATATATAAGATTCACTTTGTGGGATATGAAGGAATTCGACTTATGAACACTCCTCCCAGAATGGAAATTATTTGTAAATTGGGGACTTACTGTATTGCACTGTATTACAGATATTCTTGTTTTTTAAATAGAAAAAAATAAAACAAAATTTTAACAAGATAATCGAACAGTAACAATGGTTAATTCAGTGAGTACTGTTATCTTTAGCTAGAGTACAACACATAAGTATTTAATTGTCCAAACAATATTAGTTGCATATTCTCTTTCCTTACTTAAATACTTCTTATGGTTTTTTTTCTTATTCTATAGTTGTAGTTATTTTTCTAGGCTCTGTTATTTAACCTTTGCTCTCCTCCTAGAAAGTTTAACTTTTGTTCATCTTCATCTATCATTTGTTTATATAGTTACTTCTCAAACTTCCATTTTTATCACATAGATGTTAGTATAATATTGTTAAATGTGGGTAAAATATCATTATTTGAGCATATTTTAAACACCTCAAAATCAATGTTTTATAAAATAAATTAATCTCTGCTACCACCAGCTATTTCTAGTTCATTTCTCCATTCTTGATGTTTCTATGTACTACTTCCATGATCTGAATATTCTATGTCTTGAAATCTGTCTCAGTTCTTTCTTCTTTACCTTTCATGTACAGGTTGTCCTCAAATCCTGTGGAATCTGTCTTATGCATGTTTTTGGAAGTCACTCCCTCCTCTCTGTGACCTCAACATACGATGTAGTGTAGGCTATTATCTAGCCTTAAGTATTAGATTATTACCATAGCTTGCTAATTTTCTTCCTCTGCTATTTTTGTTATTGATAGTGATGATAATAATGATCACTTTTACCATAAGGAGCTTCTGTTTATGAACTCTTGTGTGCAAGGCAATGCACTACTGTATTTCATGAAGACTGTTTTATTTAGTTTTCATAACAACTTGATGAAGTGTATATTACTCTCTCCATTTTGGAGATTTAAAATCTGTGACTCAAAGAGAAAGTAAAACCTGTGGTCTAGAGATTTTGTACAAATTAATTCTGGCTTTATAGTTAATTACTTGAAAACTTGAAGTTTTTACCGGGGATTGAACTCACGACCACACGCTTGCAAGGCAGACGCTTATGCTGCTGAGCTAAATCCCCAGTCTCTAACCTGAAGTTTTCATGAAGTTTGTGTTTAATAATAAATACCCATCATATGTTTGGAAAACTGACATCCTCTTTTCATTGTGACACTTATCTGTAGATTCCCATTTCTTACAAGGGTAAATTCTTCTATCCGGTATCAAGGCATTTCAGAATGTTGCACTACCACATCTTTCAAACCTCATTTCTTCTGACTCTTACTTATATAATCAATAGTCACTTCCACTCAATGATTTTCTCTAAACGTGGGGCTCATTTCCCTAACTTATTCAAATTTTGACAGCATTTTAAGATATAGTTGATATTTTAGTTTTCCATGAGGACATCATTTGAGATGAGGCTTTGTTTCTTTTCTAACTGCTCTGCCAGCTTATCAGTGTAGTAAACCACTTTGCACTGTGTGATGAACTCTTGTAATACTCTGTAGTATGATCAGATTCAAGGGAATGTTTCATTTAGGAATATTTGTGTTTCATACCATTTATACAACTCTTAATTCCTTAATATTCAGTTGCCTCTGGTGTATACGGTATCTTGATGGTACTCTTTGGATTTTTCTGAGGCTTTGTACCAACTCAAATATTGGTAAATCTTACCTTGACTCCTTTCCTGAAGAAGGAACTTGTCATCTACCCAGTGTTGATAATGCCTGTATCCAAACCTGCAAAGGTATGCAAACAGCCTCCTTAAAAGTATATGTGATTGTTTGATCACTGTTCTGGAAGGGACGCAGTTGAGCAGCAATTGTTTATGAAGCCATATCTATTCTGGGTGCTGAGATTTAAAAAAATTGGAAACACAGAGTACAGAAAAGTAAGAACCTAAAAGAAATGAGTGGACAGAATCTTGCTATATCAGTCAGGCTGGCCTTGATTTCACTACACTATGTAGCCCAGGCTGGCCCCAGACTAATGGCAATCCTCCTGTCTCAGCCTCCCAAGTGCTGAGATTACAGACTATGCCATCACACTCAGCAATCTTGTTCATCTTTCTACTGGTAGCAGCTCCTTCCAAGTAATTTCTTATCTTTTCTTTCTTCTTTTCCAGTAGCTAGTTACTCCTGTTTTACAATCTCGATTTTCTCTCCCATTAACTATATGATCTTGGATGAGTAATTTTACTGTTTTTAGCCTCTGCTTCCTCTTCTGTAAAACTAATCATATCACTGAAAGGAATGGAAATAATGGCATATTAAAATGGCTGGAGAATCATCAGCTAGAATATGTAATATACATTTGGTAAATTGAGTTGTCATTGTTATTCTTCCTTTTAATTTTTTAAGAGCAGAATATATTTATTGAGAAAAAGTAAGCTGTCTGAGAGAGAGTCAGAAGGTGTCCTGAGTGGGTTGCCCAGGATCCTGCCTTTTCCAGGGATTTTTATAGAACAAAACCAAGAGACGAGGTAGGTCCATGATGAGGAAAAATGGGAACTCATGACAGGTAGACATGAGGTAGGACAGAACTATGGTCAACCAATAATTTTATGAGTGTAATTGCTCAGGTGAAATTGATTAAGTCAGGATCATATGGGGAGGCGGTTATGCTGCAAGTGGGCATGAATACAGAATAGGGTCTTTGCTGATAAGGGTTTGGGTTAGTGGCTCTTTCTGGCTTCCTCAAGGCAATTGATACCTATTTAGAATATCAATCCCTGATGTTTATACTTAAGCTGTGGTTGCATTTGTTTTTCCTTTTGTCTTGAGATCTGCCCAAAGCAAAGGTGTCTGCCTCCTTCAAGGTTGCAAGATATTTGGTCTTCTGCACTGGCTCCTTCAGGGGCCTAGCCCTATCTGATTGCTTATAATATTTCTAACTAATTCAGATGCCTGTAACATTCCCCTCTCTGAAGAAGAATCGCAAACTGCTGTGAGGGAATAATGGATGACTACCTATCTGGTTTCTTCGGTAGACATCAGGCATTTTCATCTTGAGTAGGCATATAGCTTTTGGTCTGGAGGAGACAAAGCCAAAGAAACAATAAAGTATGTATGGGCCAAGTAATAGAATCAACAGGATAATTGTGAGTACAGTTAACAACCAGTTCTACCAAGAGAAGCTAGTAATGGCTTCCTAAGGAGAATAAGAATAAGGTCCAGGGAATTTTAGAGTCTGACATGTTATTGATTTGTCAACCCATATCTTGAACAACTATTGAGACATTAGTAGAATCAGAAATGTACAAACAACATTCAGTTTTTACAATTGCACGAGTACCTCCTACATTGCTGTTAGAATGTCTAATGCCATCTGATTTTGAAGGATGGACGGTCTTATTAATTTTGCTTCTTCTTTAGGAAAGAGAGTCCAGATGCTGTGTCATTTAAGGCCTCTTGAGTATAGATAGCTAAGTTCTCGATATGTGTCATGTAACTTTTCCTCTGGATGAAATCTGATGGATCCTAGTAAAAAGAATCTATAAGGAATCTTTTAGTAATGCTTAAAAGCCCAACTCCGATTATGGAGAGATTTTTATCCTGTCTAAATACTGTAATATATTTTCCAAGTTGCCAACTAATCAAAATGATGCAGAGACTGATTTTAAAAAATACAGCACATATTGTTATTTATATACAAAAACTTGAGAGTTTTTCATTGGTAGAAATAATATATTAATATATATCTATATATCTGTATATGTAATTACATATAATTTAGATAATTATAACTAAAGCTGGAGGGATCTATAACAGAATGTCAGACTCCATCAATAAAAGGGCCTAAAAGCTAGTGGGTTACAATTGCTGTCCCTTAGAAGCAGTTTCTAAACTTACCTGTCAGCTCTAATGCTCATGCTTTGATTATACATGTCTTGTATACATACTTTGATTATACATGCTCTGATTAAAATTTGTTCTTGCTAAAGGATGCCAAACCCCAAGCAATCATAAGGGTAAAACCAGTGACAAATATGCTAAAATTCTTTTATATTCTTTCTTTTTTCTTGTCTCTTTCTTTCTTCCTTTCTTTCTGTCTACTTCCTATTTCTGTTTTGAGAAGACAATTTTAATTAACAGTCTTAGGAAACACTTATTTCCGGAAAATGGGAATATCAACCTTTCAATCTGAGCATTCAATTTTCCCTTGGACTATTTTCCTCTGTAATTTAGCATTGAAAACTGGGACACTATTTGTGGGTGCTGGATGGCAAGCAACAATCTGGGAAGACATTAATCCCATGCCCTTTGCTGTTTTCCACTTACTTCAGTCCACGGGTTCTGGATACAGAGTCAGATCTCGTGGGTTGATCCTGCAAAGTTATTTCTGAAACTTTAAGATTTACAAATCATTTGGTACCCAGCTGTTATGCTGCATGATTCATAGTTACGGGTGCCTTGCTTCAAATGCTTGTCAGCAGTTTCTTCCCTGTGGTTGCCTTGTGATTCAGTTTTTGGTGTGGTGTGTATTGCTTCACATTCATTTGGACTCTGCCTCCCCCAACTTCTGTCATGGAACAAATGAGTCAGTGTCTAATGCTGCTGACTTGCCATCCAATTACTTCAAGTTTCCTCTGGTGGGTAGGTGTCAGAGAAGATGGTGCTTCTGGCTCACAGAGGGGGCTGGCTGTCCAGTTGCCAAACTGCCTTGAGAAAGGGAAAAGAATGGGCACATTTCTCAACATGAATATTCAGGAAGCATTTGGTTTAGACAAGGCCAAGGGAAAAGGGCATTCTTGTTCAGTAGATGGCAGTGTGGTCTGGTTCAAAGAAGCGCAGCAAATCTATGCCTGTGTTTGCAGTGCTTTACTCTGATGCCTTTGACAGCTCTGACTTGAGATTTCATTCTGAGTATTTTAGGACCTTTTGTCAAGTGCTCTTAAAAAATCCTTTCACTTCTTTAGAAAGTTCTCTCTAGGTAGTGGGTGGCATGTGTCTGTGGCAACTACTGTGATATGAAACTTGTGGAAGCTCAGTGGCTAATTGTTCTTAGTCGGACATCTTGCTAGGTGGGCTGCACTTCTATTTCTCAGATATGGTGGAGAGAGATTTTCCTCGTGACTATGGTGGTTGTTTTTTTAACTTTATCAGTGGGGAGCACTTCTTCAGCCTGTAGGTCTTACTGGTTTCCCTGTTGGAGAAGGAGGCTCCTAAAACCTAGTGTGTCAACCCTGCCGGGGCCCATTCAACCTTCAAGAGCAACACACTTGTTATGGCTGAGCTGGGATGAAATTTCACAATGAATTTTTTTTAATACTTTTCTCTGTAATTCCTACTGAAAACCCTTTGGTAGAATGGATTATTTCTCAAGACAAGCAGTACTCTTTGAAGAGTTTTTCTTTTCAGCAAGAAGCCTGTTATCCAGTGTGAAGTTTGGATGGTAAGAAGAAAATCCGACTAAAACACAGACAGTGTCATTGTTAGAAGGATTGTTGGCTCTTTGGTAGGACTTGATAAGATTGAACAAAGGCTTAGCTTTGCTGAACTTATCTTTCTTCCTTCCTTTCTTTCTTTCTTTCTTTCTTGTAATGGGAATCGGACTCAGGACCTTATACTTGCCAGGCAGGTTGAACTGTATCCCTGACCCTGCAGGGTTTTTGTTTTCTAAGATTTTCAGAATAATAGGCACTACAGCTTGAGGATGTGTTTGAGATACAGAGGATACCTCTGTCTTTTTGTCTCCTAGGTTGCTGAACAGGAGCTTCCAGATGTGCTCACATAGTTTCCAAGAGGCCAAGGAAAGACGCAAGGTCGTTGAGCACAAACTCTGGACCCAAATTAAGACCTCCTAATACAGGATTAGGAGGTCTTAAAGCATGGGCTGCTTATTCTCATTATTTGCAGTAGTTATATGCTCTAAGGTTGCTAAAACCTCTGAATTAGGTTAAATTACCATGAGCCAATTGGTCAACTCATCGATATATACTTTGTTTTATACATACTTCTTTTTAAAAGACACCTTATTTAATACATTTTGTTGCTCCACTAACATTGTACTCACAACCATATGCAACATGCAACACAGCACAGTCTCTTGCATTTGAAAACGTCAGACCCCACTTCATCACTATGCTTTGAGGCCATTTAAATAGAGAAATTACCACGAAAAAACCTACCATAGTTTGACAGACTTGACAATGAATAGAGCATGAAAAGGACAGTTGTTTATAGTTTGAGAGCTGAACCAAGATGGCAAGGCATTATTTTGTCTCATCTGAGTTGGGAATGTACACATTGGTACCTCAGTATTTACTTCTCTGAGCATTTGCATAGCTGTAATTTACTGTAAAAGTGCTATAAGTTTTGGTTTGGTAGTTTTCAAATAAATATCAGAGAGTAGTTGAATTAGAAAATATAGAATTTGCAAACAATGAAGGTCAATTTCACTTGCTTGATGATAGGTCCATGGCATTATTTATATTTTAATTATTGGATTTAGTCTTATCCATTTTCTTCCACAGTGGTAACCAGGTTGATATGAATTGAGCAGTGATCAGTTATGTGGATCATAAAAGTTCAGTTTCCAAGCAAATAACTACGGTGACCAGACTTCTAGCATCAGCATTGATCTGTTGCTTTTTCAGATGTATTAGTTAGCAATTTATTGGTTAGCAATTCTGTGGACTAGTTAGGTAGTCTAAATGATAAGAGTTGAGTTAGAAAAATCTAAGTCACATTTATAAATCGGAGCAAACTACCACTTCATATACATCTACATATTTTGAGGTGCTTTATGATAAAATTTGTGGTTTAAACTCAAATAGTTAAGGATTATGGCCTGAACATGAAGCACTGTAAGCCTCTCTGTTCTTCTACTCTTTATCTCTATAGGAAAAGTAAAAATGTAAAACTGTCTTATGTGTTGATTGGCAAAAAACAAAGCACAAAAACCAAAACACTTCCACTGTTATGAAGCTTGTGATTTTTCAAGATAACCCAGTGTCTTGCTGAACCAGAATAATAGAAATATCTTTCTCAGCTTTAGTTAATATTTGCCACCTTATAAATTCTGCCCCTAGAGCTGCATAGAATATTAGAATAATATCTCTTTCACATGACTACCATTTGTACATCTTAAGCAGTACTAAAGCTATGAATCTATCTTTCCTTTCATTAATTCATTCATCCATTATTTCAACAAGCATTTATTGAGAACCTGCTCTGTGTTAGGCAGTATGTTGGATATTTGGACTATATGGATGATTAACAGGTACAACAGCCCTGAATTCATGGGTTCATGTCTAAATTTTTTCCCAAATTCATTCTGAATGCTTTCAGTTTCTTTACTTTTCCATGTATGGCGTGGTTTGGTGTTCCCTCATAGCCTCAGCGACCTTCCTTTGAATGTGTCATTAATTTTCCTGTAGGGTTGCATGTCCTGAATCAGAATTGACCTGACAAGTGGCTAATGAACAAGATGTAATATTTATATGTACCAATTTCCTGAGATGAATGAAATTATGTATCACAATCATATACTACTAATAAAAAATAAGGATCTAAATTCAAATAGAAGTTCTGTGTCTTACTGTGCTATATTGATCAAAGTATTTAACCTTTCTGGACTTCCATTTCATCTTCTATAAAATGAGAATAACATTAGTTATTAAGCATGATAATGCACATAAAAAGCACATAATTCATTCCCTTCCACATAAGTGCCTGATAAAGAATAAAAAAAAATTCGTTCACATTTTTTAAACAGCCTAAGATGGCATTATTTTTGGCAGATAAATCTACTGTTACTGAGTTTGCAATCACCTGAAAATCCCAAGTAATTTTCTGTCTTCCAGGGAAATTATTTCTGTCTTTCAGAGCTATACTCAGATGTCAAGCTTCTATCAACCTCTTTAAGACACATTTTGACCAAGTCTGTCTGTTTGACTGGCTTGTATGTCATCTTCCTGAGAGATGGATGTAATTTCAGCACAAGAATTGATGTCCTTGACTTGACTTTTCTTTATCTCTGGGTTTTGCTATGAATATGGAAATGTGGCTTGTGGCCTCCCTCAGCTTTAGAATCTTCTCTGTAGATGAACAGATTATAAATATAGCATCTCAAGCAATCAGGGAAAATGTTGCCCATTCTATTTGTGCCTCACTTTATTACATTGAGTAAACCTTTGATGTATATGCTTTTTCAATGTGACTGTTAAACAGAACTAATATTGTTTCTTAATATGATATATTTAATGATGGTTTGGCTGCCTCACTTGCTCCATAATTTTGTTTTAGGACTTCACCTATATTGTTGTTTCTGATTCTATTTATTGAATACACACACACACACACACACACACACACACACACACACACACACACACACACACACACACACACACACACATAAACACAATTTTTCCCTCTCCTCACTGCTCTCCAGAAATCTTTGACAGTAGTTTAGAGTATAAGCAATCATGAGTGGGAACGGGAGTGGGGAGACAGGAAGAAGTTTGAACTGTGACACATATACAGATGAATATAATCTCGTAGACAGGGCTTTTGTCAGTGTTTCTATGGCAGACTTAAAATCAGATAAACAGGGAAACAGGCCTGAGTGCATAGTGAAGGTATAGATTCATTTTTTCTTCCCATTCTCATTGGTTTTTGAAAATGTCCCATCTACTCATGAGGCTTATTGTTAAATCTCTCTGGGGATGGATATTTATAGGACGCCAGTTAGTTTACCCTAGCTGTGAAAGACAGAGCCAGAAATACTGCTCATTTAACTGCTTATGGCCTATCTGCTCTTGGACCAGGGCAAGAGATGCCACTGTTTTGGGTTCTGTGCTCCATAAGGCTCCACTCCGGTCCTTTAGTCATCCCCTTTTTCCATAGGGAGGTTGATTTTTTTCTACTGGTGTGGGCACCTCTAAACTGAGGGCTATCTTGTGCCACCAGGAATATACTTTAGGGTTGCAAAATAAAATATAGGACTCACTATATTTTTATTTGCTTAATCTGGCTACCTTAGTATATAAGAACTTGTATATTGTTCGTTTGGAATGTTCACATTCACATGTGAGACCCTGATTCTCTGGAACAGAAGAGAAGGGGTGGGAAGACAAGGGAGAAAACCAGAGGCCTGCTACTATTTAACTCCATAGTCACATATTTCTAGCTTTGAATCCAGGAATCTGAAATTGAAAATTTGAACCTGGCCTTTAAAGTGGTTGTGAAATATATTTCTCAAGGTGGGAGGAGAGAGCATATTTAACTATTTTTAAATATATATATATATATATATATATATATATATATATATATATAATGTGTAGACATCTAGTATGTGGGCTTCTATTTGTACTTTTGTCTCAGGTTCCACAAATGCTACTCAAGGGCCTTTAATAATGGCAACAGATTACCAAATGAGGTTCTGTGCCATATGCTTTTGATCCAAAATCTTATTTAATCCTTGTAACAACTCTGTAAGCTTGACACTGTTAGTCTCTTCACTTAAAAAAAAAAAACAAAAAAAAAACCCCTAAGGTTTGCTGGGGATTTAGCTCACTGGCATAAGTGCCTGCCTGGCAAGCACAAGGTCGTGAGTTCAATCCCAGGTACAAAAAAACCAAGGTTTAACGAACTGAAATAATCTATATAATATCAAAGAAGAATGCATAGAAGAACTGACATTTAACTCACATTTTAGTCTGCATGATTATTGTAAGTTTTGGACCCATATTTCTGGAGTCAGAACCTTGCCTTTCTGTTTGGTTTTGTACAAGGTATTGTTTCTTTTTTTCAGTAGGAAACATCTGTTTGACAACTCAGAGCTTAAAAAAATATACATATGCACATACTTACAAAATGCCTCTGCCCTGCCTGGGTGATGTCTGCTCCTGCAGGCACAAGGACGTTTCCTTTTCAGTACTTGAGTTTCTTGAGTTGCAAAATATATGTATGTATGTGATGATAACAGTACCTACCTTATATGATCACTCGGAGGATTTTAAAATATCTTACATGTAAAGCACTGAGCACAATGTCTGGAAATGTTAGCAATTATTAGTATTGCTAGTAACAGTAGCAGTAACAACCTTAAGTTGAGGGAAAAGTATTGTACAGGCATAATATTTTGTTACTTACCTAGTGTTACATAAAAAAGTTACCCCAAAACTTAAGTCGTGTAGAACACATATATTATCTTACCACCTTTGTGTGTGTCAAGAGTCTGGGCACAGCCTAGCAGGATCATCTAGATTAAATTCTCTCATAGGCTGTAATCATTGCTCTATTGGGAATCTATCTACTTCTAAATTTATACATGTGGTTGTTAATAAGTATCTGTCCCATGTGACGTACTGCCTTAATTTCTTGGCATATGGGTCTCTCCATAGGGCACTCATGACATAGCGCCTGACTTCTCTCAGCAGATATTCCAACACTTTTGTCATATTCTGTTCATAGGGAGCAAGTTGCTATGGGGGTAGGCTTGTAAAAGGGCAAAATTCCTCAGAAGGAGGAATCACTGGAGACCATCTTTATGTCTAGTACAGGCACAGGTAGGAGACATTATGTTAGGTGTTCATGAGGCTCTGTGGTGCATTTCCTTAAGGGGGCAGTTCCACTTTGCAGCAAATGCAACTTAAATCAAAATGCAACTATGTAATGTAATAGAAAAAACTTCTTGCCTATTAAAAATAAATGTTAAAAGTCTAAAGATCTCTTAGAGTTGTGGCTTCTGTTTTTGATATATTCTTGAATTCACTGACTACTTCAGTGATTCAGGGCAAAGGAAACAAGGTTCATTTTGAAAAGCATTATTGTGTAGGTGTCTACATTTTATCTGTGTTCCTCAGAATTCTTTTGTTTTTGATTTTTCTTGAACAAAATGTGCTGGTGTTGTAGTCAGGGTTTTCAAGGAGAACAAGACAATACAGGACCCATAATTTATAGAATTATTTTATAATAATCACTCCAAGTTAAACATGGAAAGTGCAGGAAATCTGTCCACACACTAAAGACTCCCAAAACCACCCAAGGGCCTGAGTCCTGCAGCAATGTTCTGCATGAGTCCAGTTGAAGTACTAGAGTCCACGACAATGACTCGTGCAAATCTGTTTCATGGATCTGCGCTGGGAAGGCCCAAAGGTCAGTGGTAGAAGTTAACAAGTTTGTGCCAGTGGGATGAAAGATCTGTGCCAGTATGTTGAGTGTTTCTGCATTGGAGCCAGGAAGCGATGCTCAAAGTAAAGACCAGGGCCATTCTCAGTGCTAAGAAGGTCCCGAGCTCCTGTGACATGAGAACAGTCAGGTTCATATCAGGAAAAAAGCTTGACAAGCTCCTCCAGGAGAAACAATGACAACATGAGAACCAACAACACTAAACTTTTCCTCTCCAGGTCTCCTTTTTATATTGCAACAATCCTCAGTTGGGCCATCCATGCTCAGCACCGCACTGATTCAGTTCAGTTGGTACTACAATTGAACTACAAGTTATAAATCCACCACAGTTGGTCTTTTCTCTGGTCTCTCATCTCTGTAACATTTGAGGGAAGTTAAGTAAATACAGTATTCAGTGCAATAATCAACTTTGAGTGCTAATACAATCACCTTGGACTTTTATTTTGCAATTCTGGAGATCAAACTCAGACCCTCACATTATGTGGAGCAAACACTACCACTGTGTTACATATCCAGTTCCACCCGGAAATTTTTGAAAAAATACTGAGATGTCAGAACCTCTCCTTCAGAGATAATTAACAAATAATGTATTGGAGAAATGATACTATGTGCTAGCCATGTATTTATTAGGATAATAGGGTGATTGATATACTTGGTGTACTTGGTGCCTTTAACTATTGGTAATAGTGATAGTTTTTTGTATAGTTACTATATGCCAAGCGATGCTGTAGTAGGAGCTTTACATGGTGCACTGCTCTTAATCCTACAAAAATCTTATTATTCCCATCTTGCAGAAAGGAAATTTAAGGCTATGTTTAGCAACTTGTCCAAGGTTATGGAGCTCACAAGCATAAGTGTGAAGACTTATGTCCATTGGGTGACATTTGCTTTTTTGAGCATGATTTGTAGAATAACTTAATCTTAACAATAATCCTATAGGAGTATTATTATCATTATTATTGCCACTTGAAAGGTATGGAAACTAAGGAAGAAAGAGATTGATTGACTTGTGCAATGTCATACTGCTATGATATAGTAGAATTTGGATTCAATCTCAGCTATCTAGGTCCATTATCCATCCTCTTAGGCACCCTGTATATTGTTTCTTGAACTCAAATTCAAGTAATCTTAATCTAGAGTTCAAACCCTATGTGTTTTAACTGCCATATCATCCTATCTAGGAATATTTGAAGCTAGTATTTAATGAGTTATGATGATGTGATGAACATGAAGTAAGGCCTTCATTTTTACTATCTTATTTAATCTTTATAATAGCCTATAATATCAGTACATGGTGAAATTAGATATTAAGGTCTAGCAACATATCTAGCAGGTTCCAAAAGTCAAGCCCACTGTTGTTTTTCTCCAGAAATTAAATTTCTTGTATTATTTTGTCATGTTTCATATTGACACATAAAATCATACATTTGTATGAGCTACTGTGTTATTCTTTGATACATGTATATATTATATGAAGTTCAAATCACACTAAACATATATGTCTTCAAACTTTATTACTTGTGGCAAACTCATTCAAAATCCTTTTCTCTATTTCCTTCAAAGTATATAAACACACTGGCATTATCTATAGTTTTGCTACTGTGCAACAAAATACCACAACTTATTTCTTCTTTCTGACTCTGTTTGTACCCATTGACCAATATCTCTCCAGCTCTCCATCCCTCTCCTGCTCTACTCTCCACAGCTTCTGGAAACACTATTCCACTTGAAGGCTGAGTTTCTTACATAGCTCTTCTACAGGTTTCCATAAAACCTTGAGCAATTTATCTAGTTCTACTTCAGTTTGCTGAAGTATTACATCCATTTTAAATGGATGTAATAATGATGCCTGTCTTTTTTTTAACCTCAGAGTCTTGTTGTATTAATTCAGATTATAAATTTCAAATTATGCCATTAAATACAAAACTTTAAACAAATGTGAGATGTTTTTTGTCATTAGTCACCTCTAAAATTTACTGCTCTACATTGCCATGAGAATCATTGCCATGAAAATAATTCTAAAAACAGTCCTCTCAAGAATGTAAGGTGTCCCCTTAGGCTAACTATGGAGACAGTTCTTGGGAATCTGAGGGTATATGGAGAAGCTAGCAACAGGCGAGCCTGGGAAACATGGCACCTAACCTCTAAGCACTATGCAGATAGGGAGATGCTAACCTGGTTTTGTTGAGCAGATTAGATTTGACAAAGGAAGGTGTTAATTTCGGAACATGTAGAGCACAGAGATCAAGAACAAGCTGCAGATAATCTTGGATCTGTCTGGGTGGAAGAATTGAAAGAAGGATTATTGTTAGACCCGAAGTGAAGAATTGCAAACAAAATGCAGAGGTAAACTGCAAATGATGCAGAGTCAAGTTTTCAAAGCTGCTGGGTGGGATGCAGGCACAGAACTAAGGGCCAAAAGTCTGTAAGACAGTTGTTCGCATATTATGCATGAGAATGAAGAGGACAACACTTTCTAAGAAACTAAGCCAAGACTTCTTGTCATTACTTCCAAATCTTAAAAGCATATCACCTGGCCATGTTAGGAATTAGGACAGGATTTGAAGAGGCCATGTGTGGTTTCATGCATTCTAGTCTTCCTTCACTGAGATGTCCTCTGTCACTTCTGCCCCAAATAAACTGATCATGGTTCAAAATTCAGTTTAGATTCCCAATACAGTTTGCTAATTTTTTGGGTAAGTTTTTCAGAAAAGGGGGCTCTTGGGTCATCATGCATAGGGTAACGATTGAATCTGTATTGTGTTAATAAGGAATTGTTTTGCATCAAGTAACATAATTCGCACAATTGAATTTCTGTAAAACAGAAGAACGCATTATAGTGATATAGAGCTACTGCATGATACATAGGGGCAGAAAATATAGCCAACTTTATGAGGGGCTAGAATCAGTATCGAAAAAGCCACCTGAGGCTAAAGTGACTACTCTCTGATGTACTTTCCCATCTAGGAATTCATGGTTTCTTTGCAACCAAGCTTGCATTGCTTTTTAATAGCAGGAGGAAATGATCACCATGGACCTACTAGGTCTTCTCATCTAAGTATGAATAGAAACTCATGATTCTCTGAGACTCAATTTAAAAATTTTAGAAGAAAGAATGTCATGTTTCCACTTGACTCCTACTTTAATTAGTCGTGGCCATTGAACTAAATTTTTGACTCATTGCCTACTCAACAGAAACTCACACAGTAGACTTAGAGATCACTGCAGGCTAATAGTTATTCAAAATTTCCATTTATCTTATCATCTTAGAAAAAAGTTTTAAAAAATAATTATGACTCAAGCAGAAAATGCATCATCCCCATGTTTCTTTGGTTTAAATTATAATGGTTCGTTCTGCCTTTTTATTTTAAAAAATTAGCTTTGTACTTACCTCAAACTTAATTCAGCTGCTAAAATTCAGTCTCTCTCTTTGTGCCTCAGGGAAGCCTGGCTGTGCATCCTCTCCTTTGGGATAAGGCTCAGTGTCAGGGGTAGCACTTGTGAATTGCTGTCACCATGCACTTTGTGGTGGATTAACAAATGGTCAATTTGTAGCAACCAGCTGAAACGAATCTATGTCGTGCTGGGTGTGAAAAGTCCAATTGAGGATTATTGCCAATAGCATAAAAAGGACAACTAGAGGGGAAGTGGTGCACTGTCGATTCTCCTGAAGAAACTTGTCATGTTGGTTTTCCTGATATGAACTCAGCTGTTTTCATTGTCAGAGGAGCTTAGGTCCTTGTTGTCTCTGAGGATGACCGCGGTTCTTTTCCAGGGAGCTCTGATTTTTACCTTGAGTGTGGCTTTCTGGCTCCAGAGCAGATCCCTCAGCCTTGTGACACAGATCCTTCATCCCACTTGCACTGACTTTCTAGCTTTCATCACTGGCCTTTGGGCTTTCCCAGTGCTGATTGTTGATACAAAGTTGCATGAGATACTATCAGACTAAAGGCCTCCAGTTGGATTCATGGAGGATACTGCATGGGCCCTAGGTCTTTAGCTGGGCTTGTGCAGGACAGTACCATGGGATCCAGGCCCTCAGCTGGATTCTTGGAGTCTCAGCATGTCAGATCGTTTGCACTCTTCTGCATTCAAGACTTTGTGTGAATATTATAAAACAGTCCCATATATTATGTGTCCTGTATTGTCTATTCCCTTGAAAACCCTGACTACAACAGACCCTATCCTGTACCTCTATATGATGAAACGAATGTAAAGGTTCTGGAGCTCAAGGTTAGTAAAATATGCCCCTCCTTTACTGTTTTGGTTCCTGGCACTACCTAGTCTTCCTGAACTTTACTTTCAAATATTTTTAATATTATACCTAAGATCGGTGAATTTAGAATCTAGACTTTGTGTTTGGTAATTATAAGTTTGGAATTTTACCCCAAAATTATCTATAGAAAAAGATGCTGATGAATGACCCATGTGCTTAATTAAGCACATTTTAGGTAGTAGTTTCACACTTACCTTCTAAAACAATCACTATTTTTAACTTGCAAAGTGACTTCCCCACATTATTTCAAAAGAACTCTATTCAGCAAACATAAGCTGAGTCACTGGACCTCATGTGGTTGTTTTCTAATCAAGGGAAGGTGACCAGACCCTTCCTACTGTGGCTTGATGGAAGTTCTACCCTCCTGGATTCACCTGGAAGTAACCCAGTCCTTCTGTGAAGCTCCAACCCCTGCATTTGCCCATTCAGTAAAATAAAATGTAAGCATACATATCCATGTGTATAATTTTAAAAAGAGCAAAATATTATCTGGCAATTGTGGCCACTTTGAGAGATCAAATTTCCCAAACTTTATTTTAGAGTAAACTGTGGCCAAGCTTGGTCAGTGAGATATGAAAGTATTATATGAAATTTCTTTTTGAACCTTTAAAAATGGAAAAGGCTCTTCCCCTCTTCTTCCCTTCTCTTTGGTTGGCATATGGAGGTGGCAGTGAGCCAGTTTTTATGATGGTGCCCAGCCTGTATGGATATTGGATCAATAAGACAAAAGGGGCCCTGATTCCTAATACTATCTGCTTATTCCTATCAGCCCTAAAATGTGTTTGTCTGAATAGTTACACAAGACAATGACAACTATTTTATCTTAATAAGCCACTGTTATTTTGGATCTCTGTTTCAGAAGGCAAGCATAAATTCTATGAAAGATAGAAACCTGTATAAGGAAGTAAGGTGATATGAAGGAACCAATTGATTCAGGTGATTATTGCCATTCAGCCATGGCATAAATTGAGAACTCTACAAATCTCAGTTTAGGTAGTATGGAAAACTCCATAGCATGAGAATGAAGCATACTTCTGGACATGTATTTGGTGTTCAAGTAAATCATTGAAATTTGGCTATGGAAGAGATATAGGGAATTTTCACAATATGGACAAGAAATAGTGCTGAATTAGGAGACGATAGTCACACTAGGTTACACTTACATAGCTCCTTAGATGTTGATGATACAGATGGGGCTTTGATAAGTAGCCATTGCCTCAATCCAATGTCAAAATGGAAATGCTGGCAAAGGGAAAGTTTGTACACAGATTTACAACAATGTAGCACAATATTTAGAAGCATGAATTATTAATACAGACTTGTAGCTACTGGGTTGAAATCCAGACTCAACCATCTATTACCTTTGTGGCCATGGACAAGGCACTTAAGCTGTGACTTATATTTTTCCATCTGTAAGTAGGAGTAATAGAATCCTCTTCAGGGAGTTATTAGAATTCAGTGAGATAATGTGTGAGTGTTTAGCATAGTTCCTTGCAGTTAGTAACTATTAAAAATGGTGACTGTTATCAATAACAAATAGAACAAGGGGTGTCGATGTCCGCTCCCGGCCGGCAGGAAGGACACACGACAAAGTCTGGTAGTGGACAACCTTTTCTTTTTATTTTCCTTCTCCGTACAGCCTGCCCTGGGTTCTCCCAGCTGAAGCCTCCTCTGGTCCGCTCCCCGCGGCTCCTTTTGTGCTTCAGTCTGCCCCAAAGCCTCTACCGGTCCGCTCTCCGCGGCTCCTTTTGGGCTTTTACTTCTGGGCTTCTACCTGGCTTCTTCTTCCGCCCAGGGGTGGCACCGGTATATATACGGGTACAGTGTCCAATCATGTTAAAGTAAGCAAGGCAAGCTGATTGGCTAACATCATCAGTTGCCAGGCAGACTATATTGTTGAGCGGGTTGTTTACGCGGTAAGCAGGAAACTAACATATTCGATGGGAGGGGTAATCTACCTCAGGCTTTGCTCTTTACCACAGGCCGCACGTCCGCCGCGCAAGGCGAGCTATCACAGACGCGGCTCCCAACAAAGGGGATAATAAATGATCTATTTTTTTTTCCACTGGACAGCACTCCATGGAGTTGGAAAGTGTTTTTTCTTTCTGAGCTCTTTTATCTTCAAGTTAAACATTCTCAGGCTTTTCAACTCAGCAGCCTGTGTCATGATTCCAAGCTATTCTCATTCTGGTTTCTCTAGCTTAATGATGAGTGGATGCTATTTACATGTTATACAGGAAAGTTTTGCACACATACAGGAATTTCTTGTAGTAGCTCTCTCCAGTCATCGTGACAACTCCAAATGCCTCCATAACATTTTCATAGGCCCTCTGGAGGCAATACTGCCTCTGTGTGAGATGTAATCTAAATAAACAATTGCTGTGGAGAAGGACCACTTTACTTTTCCTTAGGAATTTTTGCATTGTCTAATGTAAACTATTTATTAGGTTTGCAATGATTGATAGTACATTTCCCTTAAAGCCGTTAGTTATATCTGCAACTCTGAGGAACCACAACACTGTTGATTAAATTGAATTTGTTGCCAACAAGACTTACAAAAATTTTTATATGCCTGGTCTTCCTGTCCTGTACTTAAAAATCTGATCTTGACAAACAAGTGGGATACTGTATTCCTTTTCCGCTTGAACTTCATTTTCATTTTGTCAACTAGTGTTTGTTATTATTCCAAATGATTTGTCAGCTGGAATTTTATCAACTATCTACATCCTTTTTCAGTTTACTGATTACTGTGTTGTACAGGATTAGATGAAGGACAAGAGTCTGTTGTATTACTGCAAACCTCCTCCCAGGTTGACATTAATCCATTAGTTAACATCAATCAGTTAAGATGTACCTAATCATACTGCTGTTCAAAAATTCTGCATTTCTTCATGTTTCTCATAAAAGTGTCATGAATATTTTTGCATTCAAGAATAATCCTGGCAACAGATTTCCTTTGATCAATCATTTCAAAGTACTTTACATACAACTCTCAGCTATAAGTTTCATAGTTTTACAGGGAAGTTTTAT
The DNA here is from genome assembly GCF_034190915.1 of Cavia porcellus. Taxonomy (NCBI): domain Eukaryota; kingdom Metazoa; phylum Chordata; class Mammalia; order Rodentia; family Caviidae; genus Cavia; species Cavia porcellus. The sequence goes on from NW_026947486.1 coordinate 82,845,224, forward strand.
TAGCAATTATAAATTATACAGAAACAAGAAATTTGATAGCAGATTTAGGATTTAGACATTTAACTGCCTCCAATGTATTTAATATGAAGAATTACTCTACGTGTGAGTTTATTGTAGGGATCAGTCCTAGTTTTAGTTGTAGTGATTGCATGGCACCTGAAAATAATTGTAATCCATCCCCATACACTAAAGGCAGGAATTCTGTTAATAGAATACTTCTTTACAATTTTAAAACTTAATCATTTTACAAAGACAAACAGGTCTTAGAACTCACTACTGGGAGCAGAATATAGTATATTGTTCGCATTGAGATACTAATGATGTTGCTGTTTCTTTCATGAGACCGTATTTTGATAAACAACAGTGGTGGAGAGCATGAAGGTTGGTTTTCTGGTTAGGGGGAGATTGAATTTAAAGGATAAACAAGTAGGAAGAACAATGGTACAGAAAGGGGAAAGTGGAATCATATAAATTTTAACTAGTTTGCTATCATGCCGTGGATCATTATTGCCTTCTATCACATTCCTACAAAGTCTAGAAAATTCTAACCATTAAAATTACTTTTGTAAGCTGTTTGGAAACATGTACACTTTCAGTGTGTTAGAAATGTCTGCTTTCTGGAAGAGTTAACCTATTATTTATCCAATTTGGTTTGTAATCACTGAGCAGAGAGCAAGTGATGAAGCCAGAAGGCTTCCTGTAGAGCCAGAGGTAAGGAACAAGAGGCCAAAGAATACTTGGAAGAGGTAGGAGCCCAAAAGGTTAGAAGTCCAGTAATAGGAGCAACTGGGTTACCTAATTAGCAATTTCAGGGTGTTGCCTAGGGCATGACTATCCATCTGGCCAGAGCTGTACACTCCTCCTCCCAATGGGATGCAGATCTAGTCCTGAAAGTAGCCTCCCCAGGGGCAGCTCTGCCTCTCCAGGTTTTCTCTAGCTTGCATTTCTCTTTTTGCAGGCTTCTGCACAAATGCTTTCTTGGCACTGTGGTTTTTGCATACTTCTCTGTAAAGGCTGGACATTGATGAATTTGGCTGAACTTCTTGTGGCACATGCTGCATTAAAGAATTTGCCTTTGTGTCTTTTTCTTTCTTTTGCACCTTGCAGTTTGAAACAGGTGAGTCAGTTGGCTGAACTTCTGGGTGTGTTCTTCTATTTCTGACCAAATGCTTGCGGGGATATAATTTGGTCCCCTGTGCCTCGTGCCACCCCTTCTTTGCTGCAGTCTTTGACTGCCTCAGCTGTTCTGTTTACTATGCTTGAATTCTGTACCACAAGTAAAAGCACCACAAATGACTTCAAAGAAGTAAAGTGAATTTGGGTGATCCAGGTCTAAAATGTAAATCTCCATGGTTCTTTATGGACATTTTTTTGGGAATATTTATGGGAATGTTTCTGAAGATGCCATGGTTGTGCTTCTTCCTCATTTACCCAGTGGAGCTGCCATGCATACTTAGGAGGTGTCTAAAAGAGATGATAGCAGTAATGATGGCAAGGATAATTTATCACCTGGATAGCCCCTGTCACTGATGTTTTTCTTTTGTAGGTGTGTTTGGTGCACAGTGAAATTTAGTTTGCTATCACTTGCTCCCATTTCTCTCTCTTGTCATCTAGTTTCATAACTGCCTCCGTCACATTGATATAGGGGAAAGAAACTCCCTACCTGCTAGATGTCTTGGACATGTTTGTGTTCTCTAAAATTGAATAATGAATTTTAGGAACAATGGAGGTTGAGAGCAGAGTATATTTATTGAGAGAAAGAAAGCTTCTGTTCGAGAGAGAAAGAAAGAATGGGGTCCTGAGTGGGTTGCCGAGGACCTTGCCTTTTCCAGGAATTTTCATAGAGCAAAACCACAAGGGGAGGTGGGTCCAAGATGGGGAAAGTTTGAATCTGAGAGGTGGGTATGGGGTGGGGCAGAACTGTGGTCAACTGATAAGATTACCAGCGTAATTGCTCAAATAAAATTGATTAAATCGGGATCAAATGAGGAAGCCAGTCATGTAGCAAGCAGGCATGAATACAGAATAGGTCCTTTCCCTGTAGGGGGTTGGGTTAGTGGCTCTCTTCCTCAAGGTATTCTGATACTCTTTGGAATATCAAACCCTGATGTTTATCCTTAGGAAGTCTGTGGGTACACTTGATTTATCTTTTGTCTTGAGATCTGGCCCACAGTGAGAGCTGCCTGTCTCCTCCACAGTTGCAAATTATCTGGGCTTCTGCACTAGATCCTTTGAGGCCCAGCCCTGTCTAACTGCCTATAATATTTTTTATCTAACTCAGCTGTCTGTAATAACATGACTGTGCACAATTTCCTAAGAGTGCTTCTGGGCTAAGGTTCTCCTATCGCAGCAGAAACTCAAATTTCAAACCTCCTCTTCCTTCAGAACCAAACACAAAAGCCAATGCATCTGGTAGTACGCATTTGTTAAATGCACTAGGAATGCTTGCCATTAGGAATTCATAGGTTAAACTGTTTATATTATGAGATTTTTAACAGCGGGGTTTTAAAGGCAATAGCTTAACCGAAGGCATCAGACTGATACAGAATGCATTAGAAAAATATGTGCACTACTGGTGCTTACCACAGATTTTCTACATTAGAAGCTCAAGAGGTGGGATCTGGGAATCTGCATTTTAATAAAGTTATTAAGTTATTTTGAAATATACTGAGAATTGAAGATTGCTCCTTACGTTGTGCTTAGAATTAAAGCATTTCCTGCAGGTGTGCAAAAATGTTAGCAAGTAGCAATAGTCATTTTTGAATTAATAGAATAAATTTTACTTTTAAAGTTACATTTCATATGACATTGTTGCCTCTCACTTCTGTCTCAACAAATAGAGTGAATCAGAATCTTTGAGTCTGGATTTATCTTCCACAGACTCTTCATCTGCTTCTCTTGTATTCAGGAGGTACATGTGTAACCTGTTATCTCTGAAATGACTTTTTCTTATAAACTTCTAATCTCTATGTCTAGTTATGATGAAGAATTTGGTGTATTTTAAAAGATGATGATCCTCTGTCTCCATGGATTCGAATACTTTCTGTCTATGGGAGCATAGTCCCCACTCCTTCTTCCAGCCTGGGCCACACTCTGATGTCTTTTCTTGGTCTTCTGCTGTTCCTTGAATTCCATTTTCCACATCCAAGATCCTGGGTTCCTCCCACTGTCCTTGCTACGCATGACTGCACATCTGGAAGTTCTCTGCATGTGGTATGCCATTCCACAGCCTCTCCAAATCCAAATCTTGAATCCCTTCACTCAGAGGGACACCCTCTATTTGTCTCCAAGCTCAGATGTTTGATTCTATGCTTTCCCCCTTTCCAATCTGAAATTACTCTTGCTTTGGGAGGCAGGAGTTAGGAGACTGGTGTTATGGTCCCAGCCTGGGTGGCACTTGCCTTCACCCACTTCAGTTTAGTTTAGATTCCTTACCTAAGTGAGATGGGTGGAACGGCTAGAGTTATAAGTCTATTGTTTTTGAATAACTGCTTTTGTTTTGGGCTCATTTTCCTGCCACAAATTTAATAAAGACCTTTGTGGCACTATCTTTGGAGCTCAGAATTTACAAGGTGCGAGCCTCTCTGAGCCAGGCTGACCAAATAAAAATGTTTTTCTGCTTTTCTGGAGTGCAGTGTGGATTCCTTAGCTGTCCGAAGTAGTCTTAGTATCTTGTTTTCCACAATGATTACACTGTATGACATAGTATGTTTGATAAATATTATCAAATGCACAGCTTTGTCTTCTACATGGGAGAAAGCTCTATATTTCACCATAACAAAAGAGATCAACTCACTTCTCTATGATTTGAAAGCAGTTGTAACTTGAAAGAAGAGAAGGAGTTTGGTAGGTAAATAGAGAAATCTTCAAAAGATGACTGTATTTTATTTTTCATCTTACAGTCTTGTTCTATTTGGAGAGATTCATCCTGCATGGGTGGTCTAGAAAGTGAGATAAGAATAAGAACAAAATAAGAATAGATTATAAAGATATTTCCCTTTGGGCTCTAGTATAATCTTTTCACATAGGTAGGTGTTTCAAAACTCAGTATTTGGATTCACTGGAGAAATACCTAGTAAATAAAAATATGACTCAAATGCCACCTTGCTGCTAGACGGAACTATTTTTTGCTTGTTCTCAGAATTGGTGCAATAACTTATCTACTGAACTTTATGTTTGTGCAGTTAATAGATTTTCTCTGATTGCAGAGATGCCAGCCTCAGATCAGTTAGGAATCTGTGCTCTCACTATAAACTACAGAGCTGCTCAGTGGCCATATGGTGGCTCCTACAGGGGTGATTCATGACACCAAAATCACATCTTTGGTCCATTGCACATTGTTTTCAAGCTGTGGGCATGTTTCTAACCTTTCTACCAATTGCCCATCAAATAAAATGATTCAATTTGTGAGAAATATCTCTCTAAAAGACATATTGTTAGCGTATTTTCTCAGCTTTCTACTTGGAAAGTTTGTTGAGATCTAAGACATACCACAATGTCTTTCTGCTATGAATCATGCAAGCCAGAAAAATGGAAAGGTATGGAAAATTTTCCAGTTTATCTCTTAATCACTAGTGATAGGAGAGGGACCATGGTTTTATTCTCCTTAAGATGCAGAGCCATTCATAGAGACAATCTCATTTGAGCTTTTGGGAAGAGAGCCTTTAATGAGATTAATGATGTGATGAATTATGTGATTTATACACATCACGCTTCCGCACTAATGTGACAACCATTTTTTTTTATCATCATCACTGTCTTCTTTGAGTACTTGATTTGTTCATACTGAGAAATTCCCAATTTCACTTGATTCTGCTGTTTTGTTATAGATGATGATATTTAGATGGAAATCAGATTCCCCAGGAACTGGTGAGTTGAGATTACAGATGGAGTCAGTGAGCATTTTGGGTCATGATATGCCAAAGCTACTGGTTTTCACAAAAAAGAATAAGGTAGATATACAGAGAAGTGGAAATTTGAGACCATATAGCAGGAGAGAGAGAGAGAGAGAGAGAGAGAGAGAGAGAGAGAGAGAGACAGAGAGAGACAGAGACAGAGAGAGACAGAGACAGAGAGAGACAGAGAGAGACAGAGAGACTTTAAAAGGCTTTAAAAGATTTTATGAAGTCAGTCTACTTACAGGGGGATATTTTTTGAGGATGTCCAGTACAGTACTTATAAAATAAATCTCCCTTTATAAAGAAAATCTATTTTCATTGGCTTTCTCTTCCTTGCAACATGTGATCCCAAGCTGGAATAATTTGAACTTGATGCACAAAAGTTTATTGTAAATTTTTTAAAGGGTTTTCATACCTACTATATCACTTTTCCCCTATGTCAGTCCCATTTAAGAAATAGGACAGCCATGATAACCATTTTGAGAGCCAAAGATACTAAGGCTCAGCTTGAGGAAAGGTTGGCTTTTAATCACACAGCTTAGCAGAGGCAGAACTAAGCCTGAAGTACAAATCTTTCTTCTATGCTTAGCACTTGGCATTTACTAGGTCCAAAAAATTCTTTACCAGCTGATATATCTAAAAGGGTGTGAGTGATTCTAGTCAGAAACAATGCAAAGAAGCTAGTCTTTTAATAGACGTGAATACTCTCTAGGAATTCAACAAAAGCAAACCAGCAACCTCTTGTTATTCATTCTATTCCATTTTGGTAAATGCATTGTGTTCGAAATGTCTTCCCTTTTTCCCCGGGCCTCCCTCTGCACCAGAATGAGACAGATCTTGCTTCTGAGAACACTCACCCCACCTTACTTCTCTGCAGCTGCTGCCAGATGTGGCCCCATTTGGTGAGTTCTACTTCAGTATTTAAAAATATAAAATTGTCCAGGAGTGAAGCTTTAAGTACCAACTCGACTGCCAACAACTTTCCTAGGCAAAGCAGGAAATTCTGCCAATCTGGTTAGAACTGAAGTGCTGACGGTATTTACTTAAGTTTTAATGTAGTACTTAGTGCTGTAAATAGAGGTATCCCATCAACTGTTAAACAGTTGAAGGCTCTTTAAACTAGGCCTCATAGGACCTGGTTTTGAAGTATTATGTGTTTCCGTGGTGCTGTACTATTTTGTTTTCTATATAATCACTGATTTGTCTTTTGAGAAAAAAATGAGGGGTATGACGTAGTGGGTAGAGTCCTAAAGGAAGGCTTCAGGCTTTTTTATACCTTAATATTAAACACACACACACACACACACACACACACACACACACACACACAAACCACACACAAAAAAACCACACACATCCCAAGACAGTGTAGAATGAAACTTATTTGTCTCACATACTTTCTGAAAGTCTATATTACCATTTCAACAAAAGAATAAAGAGCAAGATAAAGGAGAGGTGAAAAGAAACAAGGAGATAGATTGCTTAGAGATGAAGAGGGGACCTGAGGAAGGGAAGAGAAAATAGCACGGAGGGCAAAGGGGAATAAGCTACAAAGCTACGACACATATACATTCCGATTCCTCCAGTGAATGCTATTATTTACTGCAAGTGTATGCTAATAAAACTGTTTAAAAAGAAAAGCAATGAGTGCTGAACATAAAGTTTTCTTCCTCTCCACTTTTCATGTGTAAACAAAGTGGAAGTGCAGAGTGATGCTGTAGAAAGAACCATCTTAGACACAAGCTCAATGAGAAAATTAAAAGTGGGAATTATTGGTTGTCAGATGAGAGTAATTAAAAGCTCCAGGCAGTCTTGCCAAAGAAAGCCTGTTTATGAACTTTATTTCAATTACCATTTTTAATGTCTTTGACAATGGGATCCGTGTATGCATACTACAGATCAACATATCCTTTTCCTGGGCCAACCAGGCCTGGTGTGCAGGTTGTTTCTGCAGGCCCTGGTGAACCAGGCTCCCGCCAGTGCAGGTTGACCTGCTGTCTGCCCTGGAGCCCTTTGGGACCTCGGAGCTAATGTCAGAGGAAAGTGACTCTCTTTATACCAGCTCTTCTGTGGCCTCACTATCTGAGAATGAGAGGCCGCCATTATTTGTGTGTCATTGCTATGTATGCTCACTCACTGAAGACCTGGTCACCAATGCCTGGGAAGAGTTGCAAGAAAAGCCCGAGTGGCAACTCCAGGATGTACAGGCCCTCCGTGACACGGTACAAGGAAGCACCCCACCTGAGCATGTCCCTCGACAACAATACTTTTCAGCTGTGCTTCTTTCACACCAGCAAGTTTGATTGGACTGGTCACTGCAGCTGCTGGTCAATTACCACAGCTGCAGGAGAAACTGACCTGAGGGCTTCAGTAACTTGAGTCCATTGGTCCTGAAAGATGTCCTCAGCCCTGGCTTCCTCACCATGCAGCACCACCCAGGCCCCAGGGGCTGCCACATCCTCTGCATAGATCCAAACAGATGGATACTGAGCAACTACTCAATAACTGAAAACATGTGAGCCATATACTTGATATTAGAAAAACTATTCCTTCTGAAGAAACCCAGGTGGTTCATCTGGTGGCTTTCAACGTATTTTCTTCCATACTCATTCTTGTGATTCTGGAGTTAAATAATGACAAGTACAGCTTGCTGAGCTTGTACCTTCTCTGTGCATTTAGACCCTGCAGGCAAAGTGGAATTCAAAGCTTGATTTGTGCTACTTAACTGTTCATCCTTAAAAGAAATTTAAAGCATGTCTTGGTAAGTTTTTGGTAGAAATTAATTTACTTACCTCATTAATGCTAGTTTTATGGACAGGTCTTTTTACCATAGATACTAACACCCTCTAGGGTCCTGGCTATGTCAGAAGTGCCAAAATGCACACCTCTGGCTGCCCTTAATTCCATCTGACAATGGTGGGACCAGTACTGCTAAAAGGACATGAGTGGAATGGCTGAAGTAGACATCCCACATCCAGCAGTCTGGATGGAGGAACCTGTGAGAGGCTTTTGGGAGAAAGAAAACACAACAGAACAAAAAACTAGACAAAAGGAGGGACCAAGCATTAAGCCCTATCATGTTCTTGGGATGTGAATTCTGCATCATGTTCCTGGCCAATTGCCTTTGTCTATTTGACTTAACACAGGGATGGCCAGATTCTTATGAAGTGTATCAAAGACTAGAAAAGAGCTGGGCATGGTGGCATACACCTTTAATTCAGCAACTCAGGAGGCTGAAGAGCATCAAAAGCTGGAGACCAGCCTGGGCAACTTAGCAAGGCCCTGTCCTGAAATGAAAAGTGAAATGGGCTGGAGATGTAACTTGGTTATTGTTTTCCTGGGTACCATCCTCAGTACAAACAAAAACAGAAAGGATGTTGCCCGTTTCTCTGGCTGTTATAGTTTGTTTCTGGATGTCCGCTTTCAAAGCTGGCTAAATCTAGAGTTTGTGATTTGTTCATTGTCTAGTGCTGGGATTGACACTGTGAGTGTTGCACTAGCCATGAGGTGAGTAACCTGTGTACAGTATAAAGGAGAGAAAATGGTTTGCTCCTCCTTTTTGTCTTTTGCTCTTATTGATTTTGATATCTGCCTCAACTGGTATGAACAGTTGCCCCTCAGCCATGCCACTCTGCCTTGGAGCCAGCTGAGTATACACTGATACCTCCAAAAAAACTGTAAGCTAAATAAACCTTCCTTTCCCTAATTTTGGGAGTCAGGTATTTTGTCTCAGCAATGACAGAAAAGTAACTGAGACACTGTGGCCTTTCTGGTTAGACCCAGAAAAAGCAGTTTCTTTCAGTGTCTGAGAGAAGTCACCCTGGGTTGGTCTGCCTTGGAGTCTCTATGCTTTATTTTGGCTCCAAAGAGGGATCAAATAGTCTTACACCTCAGGAGATTTGGCCCAAGCTGTGAACGAGGACCTGCCTGGTGCAAACTAAGGCAGGGTGTTTGTGTTGACCAGCAGGGCAACAGTGAGTCATGCTTAGTAGTGGGGAGACCCCTGCAGGATCCAACAAGCAAACACTGAAAACTGGGCAATGTTTCCCTTCAGGGAAAAGTTGTGTTTCACAAACACCTGGAAATTAACTCTTCCTGAATTCATGGTAGTATACTGGGAAGAAAGTAAAAGCAATAGCAAATCAGAATTGAGTGCCTGCTTTATCCTCCTAAGGATAAACCATACTGTTTCTCTATTTTTTTTTTAAATCTCTTGTAAATTTGTTCTCACCCATAGCTAAATGTTACAGTAATCTGGGGCACTTCTAAATAGATGGACAGCGACGAGCCCCTTCATACCTCTGAATCTATATGTCAGGGGGGAACTACACTCTGAACTGTGAACCTTCTGTTGCTGGTATCTAATTGGTTTTACTGCCATAGGGACATTGTACTCAGGAGGTTTCTTTTTCCCGTATGTGAATTTAAGATATTTGGGTCTGAAAGTTGGGAACCAAAGGTTCCAAATCAATACATAAGCTTAGGTATACAGGGATTTCTTTTCTTCCCTTTCCCTATCCCCCTACTCAGAATTCTGGAAAAATGTGCCTCTTCCTAGAGACCATCTAGTCTACTTTCAGGCAGCAGAAGCATGTCCACAAGCACCCACAAAAGCAGCTGATGCACTGTCTGACTAAACATGCTGCCCAGTAAGGTTCTGAAAACCAGCTGACAAACCAGTAAACTCATCACTGTCATCTCTGTGTAAGTCACGCTGGCCCTTTTCATAAAGCAAGCTCCTGTGAAGGAGAATATCTGACGTTTGTTTCTTTCATTTTGAGCACATGGGGAAGCAAGTGAAGTCTATGCAGCAGCCAGAGATATAACCCTGGCTTAGCGCCTTAACTTTCTTGTTGTTTTGGCCTAAGTGTCTTGGCATCACTCACACTTCATCCTGCTTTCTGAAGGAATCACATGACTCAAGCTTGTATTCATTTCAGGTTACCAGCTACAGCTCTTCCACAAAGAGATAGGCTGACAGGAAACACTTGGATTCCTGTGCACTGTTATCCTTGAGTGGGTGGTTCCTGCAAATGTCATCGCACCCTCAGATCAGTCCTGGGTTTACCTTTTCCATTTGAGTAGCAAAAGCTATCCTGTTGTGGCATTATTACCTCATTTAAAATTTGTCAGGTTTTCTTTTGAAATCCTTGTTTGGAGAGTAAGATGTCAACTAAGCTAATGTAAGTGTGGCTTTCCTATGGCCATGAAGCATGGAGACTCCAAACATGTGAACTGCTCAGGGAAAACACCAGTCCTGGTAACAGCTCTCAGTACCTGCAACTGTTAGCTTTGTAAATCTAAGCTCCTTTCTGCTCTCCTGACTCGGAAATGGTGTGCTCAAAATGAAAGAAACAAACGTCAGATATTCTCCTTCACAGGAGCTTGCTTTATGAGAAAGGCCAGTGTGACTTACACAAAGATGACAGTGATGAGTTTACTGGTTTGTCAGCTAGTTTTTAGAACCTTACTGGGCAGCACGTTTAGTCAGACAGTGCATCAGCTGCTTTTGTGGGCGCTTGTGGACATGCTTCTGCTGCCTGGCATATAATGTGGGGACCTGTCTTCGTGAAATACTTGAAACTTCTCTGGGACCACAAGCCTCTGGCACCATTCTGATGGGGGTAGGAACTAGGATACTTTCCTGACCAGTCTGGGGCATCATTTCAGCCGCTGGTCACATTCCTTGCTTCAAACTGAAATTCAGTTGGGCTTTGAGTATAGGGACATGGTGGTGGATTCATCTATTTCAGTATTTGTTTCAACCAAATGTTTATTTTTCTAGTGTGTTTTTCTAAGTCAAGTGAAAATAAGTCATTTTAGTGTGTGACAGGATCTTAAATAATAAAAATCCCTTTAAGGTTGGGAAAAAAATGTAACATTTTCCTTTGAAGATTACTAGGTGAGACTGTGGCCTATACAAGGAAGTAAATGAGAGATAAGATGGGGTATATTGATTGAGAACATACTATGGACAATCTTGAGTACTGTGCTGAGGGGATTCAATTTCACTGCACAATCGATAGGTTATTCATTCAGTTTCTTTCTTCTTCAGCAATTTCTCCACTTGTATACGTGCTGCAATTTATACACCTTTTGAGTTCATTTTGAATAACAGTACTAGGCTAATCTTATGAAACTTGTTGCCACCATTTATCTGCCCTAGTTAAAAACCTAAATGGTGCTTTTTAGGACTCCACATCTTACTATCTTTTCACAATGAAACAAATTTCTTGATACTAACTTGAAGTGTGTGCTCTTGTTACCTATGTGCCTGCCTTTTCATCTAATAGTTAGTCTGAGTCACTTTCTCATTGCCGGGACAAAATACCAGATGCCCAGAACTGAAAGAAGGAGACATTTATTTTGGTTCACATTTTAGAGGATTTAATCATTGCACCATAGCCAACATAGTGGAAGTTCCTGGGTGGAGGAAAGCTGCTCAGGTCATGGCAACCAGGGAACAGCCAAGAGAGGAGCTAAGAAGGAAGATAAACCCTTCTGGGTCATGTCCACAGTGACTCTCCTCTTCCCACCAAACCCCACCTCCTAACACAAAGTCAACTATAAAGCCTCTATAATCCAATCATCTTCCAAATACTTGAGACTTTGGAGACTGTTTAATGTATAAACCATACTAAGTTTCTCAATTAAAAAAAAATCTCTTGTAAATTTGTTCTCAACCATAGCTGAATGTTACAGTAATTTGGGGCACTTCTAAAGCTCCCAGAGTCCAGACCCCACCCTGACTAATTCTATTAGAATCTTTGGGAGTGGGGCTAAACTATCAGTCATGTTTAAAATTTTCCGTGTGACTCCAATATGCAGCCGTAGGTAAGAAGCAATTCTGTGAAATTTGGTGTGATACTTAGCCCGCAGCAATACCAAAGATGTGTTGAAGTTGCATTGTGGGTATCACATTAATTAATTTCCATGGAGCTTATATTTTCTTATCAAGACGAGACTCTAGCACTCCTGTGGAAAAAAATCAAAGCTGTCAATTTTATGTTTGAAAAGAGGAAATGACTTTATTAATATTCTAATTCTTGAAGCAAATCATAAGTACAACAGGAACTTGCAGACCAAAGGACTATTGAAGTTTTCCCTCATAAACTGATTGCAAATGTCTTTGTCAGTCAATTTGAGTGATTATAGCATACACACATTGAAGTGCACTTCAGACAGCCAGTTTGTCTGAAGCCTTGCTGTTAAATCTCTTGTGAAGTAATTTCAGATTTAACCCTCAGAGAATTCTGAACTGCTCTTTAAAGGCAGAAAAGATTTTTATAAACATCCCATCACCGTTCATGACTATAGAAATCAGATGGATATTCAGTCCTGGCATTTAACAATAACAACAAAGGTAATATGTTTGGAAGGCTTGCCTTTTCCTGTTCCTCTTACTGGCTATTTTATTAGAGAGGAAGCCAGTCAGGCCACAGAAGAGTCCAGGTTGTTCAGCATACAGAGTTAAAAGAATATGGGGAGGAAAAGTTAAGCCCCAGGGTATTTTCAGGACTCCCAAGTTTAAACCTTCACTGGTACAGTCTATTTTACCTTGCCTATGCTATATTATTTGCTTGTGTCCATTCCTAGTTTTGTTTATATGCAAAGTGGGCATAGCAGGCTTCTAATGTAAAAGAACGAGAAAGGTCCTAGTGCAATCATGGCTTTTAGTCCCATGCTCACTAAGACTTCAGTAAATTGATTCTGGACAAATTCCCTTTTCTTCCCAAGAGTGTCTTGATTCAGATCTTTTGTGGAAAATATCTTCCTCTGTTTCATATGCTGGATTATAATCCCTTCTTTTGCCATTTCAACTATAAACTATAAAATCTGGGCATCATCATCTTGGCCATCTCATTGACATTTCATATTACTTCTAATTGATCCATAGTCCCTGTAAGTTTAATATATCAGTAGTTGTCACACTTTGCCAAGCTGCAGACTTATTAAAGCACAGACTTGTGAGTCCTACTACTAGAGTTTCTCATTCAGTATGTCTGGGGTAGGGCCTGAGAGTCTGAATGTTTTTAATTTTAAAAATCAAAACAGAAAAAAGATAGAAATAATAAGAATTTCCATAAAATAGTAGGAAACTAACATTAGTAAATATATCTCATATTGTTATCTTAGAAGTAGTCGTTCAGGTTATAAGATGTAGGCATAAAAAAATTGAACAATGACAGCCACAAACTGTTCCCTGTGGTACACCAACAGAGATTAGTAGTATAGTTATCTAGCTTGTATACATGTACATATATACATTCATACATGTTTACTTACATATGTGTAATCTTTTCCTTTCTTCCTTTTCTCCTTTCCCCTACCTGAGATACGGTATTTTTATACAACAGAATATTACTCAACCATATAAAAGGATAATCTTGAGGCTTTTGTGGGTAAATGGAGGCAACTTGAGACCATACTCATAAGTGAAATAAATTATATTCACATTTATAAATATCATATTGTCTTCCTAGTGTAAAAGACAATAATAAAAAGAAAAAACTGAAAGAGTAATAAGACTCAAAATGTGCAATAAATATTATAATAATGAGAGGGAGAGAGACTGGATTTTTAACAAGTTCTCAGGAGATGTCCATGTCCTCGACGCCACACTGAGAATCTCTGCTCTAGTTAAGTGGTTCTCAGCTTGAGTTGCATACTTGAATCACTTGGAAAGCTTTTAGTTCACACTGGTGCAAGTCCTGGTTACCAAGTTTTTGGTTTATTTGGTATGAGGTGCAATCCAATCATTGTGTTTTTATATAGCCCTTTGTGTGTGGCCAGAGTTGAGAATTATTGTATGTTTTGTCTTTTTAATAACTTTTGGTTTCCTTTTCATCTTTTATGCATATCATCCTCAAATGCTTTCCAATTGTATACATAGGAGTTCATATTCCCTACACATAAGGAGTTCATATTCTTTAGCATGATTTACTAAAGATCTTTACCATTTCTTCACAGTATCCCTCCTTATGCACAGGGATTACATTCTAAGACCCACAGTGACACCTAAAAACTGCACATTAGCATTAAAACCTAAGTATGGTATGATTTTTTCCTATGCTCATCTACACACCAGCATTCAATTTATAAATTACAGTAACATATCTACCACAATAATTCATAATAAAGTAGGACAAGTATAACAATACACCATAACACAATTGTGTGAATATGTTCTCAAAGTGTCATATTGTGTCATCTCACATCATCACAAGAAAAAGGTACAATAACATATTTTAAGAGACCTGAGTGTGTTTCAAAAGGAAACACAACTCACTTTGGGAATTTGCCAGCTGTATGCATAAAGTAGTGTTGATATTTTAAAATATATGAAGGTTATAGTAAAGATCAAATTGAATGTTTTCTCTCAGCAGGAAAGACTACAGGAGGAGGAGGAAAATTGAGGTAGATGGGGTGTATTTTTCCCTGTTCCCTAAGCTTAAATGATTTTTTTAAAAAAATGTGCCACATTGTATAAAAATCAACATTCTGTCCCATAGTTCTGTGAATTTGGGACTACGAAAGTGTCCTTGTGCTTTAGTAGGTAGCAAGACACAGAGGTAGGCAGCTTATCACCCCCAACCGCGCTGACTTTCTTCTTCAGTGTCCTGGGAATCAAATTCTTTACTTGCTAGTTTGCTTCAGACAGGAGGTTCATTACCACTATTCTTACTGGCTTGAATCATACTGTTGGTAGCAGTTTTAGACATTGCAAATGTCTGTGGGAGCAGGATATGCTACTGTGACTTACTGCAAGTTTAAATGATTCCTTGTCTTCAGCTACATAGACATTTATAAGTTTGCCTGGAACCAGGCTGGCTTGCTTAGTAAGTATGTCACTTATCACTAGTGGCCAAAGATGTGTGGTGTGTATTGGTGTCAAATCTATAATATGAAAAGGACTTATTTACCATATTGCGTGTGTTGGGAGAGTGACAGTTTGTGAATATTATCTCAGCACATTTAAATAATCTTATTACAACTATGTAGATCTTGCTTGAAATGCTCAGTAGAAAATTTAGATGCATGTCAAAGCATTTTCAAAACTGTAAGTCACTGTATAAATTGAAAGGATGCTAACAAACACCTAAACACATTTAAGAGTCCCTGAAAATTTCTCATTAGCAGGCTTAGCCTGCTGGGCTGAGTACAGACAAAACAGCAAATTTCTTATCATCTGTATGCACTGGAGAAGAAAATTTAAACAGGCAATTCAAGAGAAACAGGTACTGTAGGAATCTTTGACCCTGTTAGATTTATAGTGTGGTGTATTTAGTAATTTTATGTTTTATTCAGTTTGATGAAAGCACCAATTGTCTGTCCCTGAACATAGGTATGTAGGGTATGGAGAATTGTTACCTTTGGAATTAAGCATTCCTCTGACTAATTCCCAAGGTGGTTATTTCTCATCAAGATACAGATTATGAGACCTGATATTTCATGTAACACTTAATGCTCTATTGCCTCATAATGCTCTTCATTTATTTCAAGGATATTTGTTTATTGCTCTAACTAGATTACATTGTTTAAAATAAATACCTTATGAAATGAAACTGTCATTTATTGAAAAAAATTCTGCGTGATAATTATTTTGTTAGGCTCTTCCACACGTATTATCTCAGTGAGTCCTCACAGCACTGATGTGAAATGGAATTTTTATCTGTATTTTTATAGATGAAATTCTGGGAGCTTAAGTAAACCTATGCAAGGTCACACCAGTACTAAATGATGAGCTAGGATTTAAAGCTTAGATATTTCCCTCACATATCACTCCTTTTTTCATTTTTGGTGCCCATTATTCTGTTTTATCTGCCTTTATGATTTCTCCAAATATTTGGGGCAATATGATCATTCATCATGTCTCAATTGATAGAGAAATAACCAGGTTCTTTTTCTTAGTTAGAACTGTTTGAAAATAATCACAATTCTTTTACTGGAAACAAGAGGGGCCTAGGCCCTATTTGAGAATTTTAAAAACTTGAAAATTCCAAGGATGCTTTCACTGCCCCATAACATACACCTAAGAAGATTTAGAGAAGTGTAGTTTGAATCTCTGACCAGATCTGTGATTTTTAAAATATACGTAGAAATTAGTGAGACTGTCTGGATAACAGAGAGATATCTATTTCTCTATGGGCGCCATGCCATGCAACCCATGTTTCACAACTCACTCATTTTCTAAAAATAAATCTGCCATTGTTTTTCTTTTTACAGGATGGAATGGGAACCTATGTTAAATTTTCAGCTATAAAATCTACTTTTAATATTTCATTAGAGTACTATTATCTCAGCCAGGAGACAAAGATATCTCATTAAAAACAAAATAATATACAGTATCTTTAATCAGTTGGATAGAACTACTCTACGCTCTGAATACAAAATGTTGAAATATAACTCTGAAAGATCAATATTGTTTCTAAGTAACTAAAGCTAAATCAATATCAGCTCCACACTTCACTTTGGTAACAGATCATTAGATTCCAGTGTTTCTTGAACCTATAACTGCAAATGCAAACTGTCCAGAAACAGTTTTCAGAGTAAATTCCCCATTTGTCTTTTTAGATATTGATTTATTTTTGTGTTTGGTGTATAGTAAAACCATTTTTAATGTCAGTTTTGAGGTATAGCACATTCTCTTAGAGAAATTGTGTACAATTTTTATAGTGTAGGAATTTTAAGTCTCAAAGGACTTCATTTGATCCATGTACGTTGCAAATCGTGTAATACCAGGGTTCAGGCATATTTTGTATGACAGATTTTTGCTTGTTTACATTAGGGTCAATGCACATTGAATTTAGGGAATTAATGAATTTTCTGTTAAATGTTTAATACAAAAAGATAAATTCTAAAGCATAGCATTATTTATTTCAGATGTTGAAGAAAAATCTACTAGTATGTACTTCATCCTCTCATGTAGTGTTTGAATTAATCACTTGTTTAGGATTCCTACAAAGCGAATTCATTCTCAGGTTGAGTTTAATAAAGCATAGAATTTATCAGGAAGGAGGCTAAAGCAGCCAGATACCTAGCAGGAGACAACACACTCTTAACATAAATTTTGCAGATTATTTAAAGGACAATTTATAGAAGTATTTGGAGGGATTTGGGGTACTAATAAAAGATGGTGACGCATTGTCACTAGCATGGAACCATTACTTCAGGTGTAAAGGAGAAGTGGGAGAGAGTAGTTTCTGGAACCCCAAGAGAGTAGCTTAGAGAGAGGATCTTCTGAAAGGAACTTTGGCCTTGGTAGAGAAATGGTACCACAGCCAACCCGAGACCCCACTGGAGTGAATATCAAGGGGATGAAATACTATTCTTATCCTTTTTGCTCTTTTGGTCTCCAGTGATTTCAATACTCCCATCTGGAAGCCTGAGCGCAAGGAGACCAAGCTAATTGGCATTTACAGGAAACCAGTCTTAAGGGTACAGGATAGTTAGCTAGTAGTTTGAAAGAAGTTAACAGAAGATTTCAGCATATAAGTTGATTAACCCTTTCTACCTTGACTCTATTATGATATATCTAGAATTTAGCAATTCCTTTTGAGCAAAAAGGATTGCAGTCAAACAAATGTTTTCAAGGAAAGAAAAATAACGTAACAAGTAAAATTCAGTAACATTCCATATAAAGGTTAGAGGATGTAGCACTGGTAATATTTGAAAAGGAAAGACTGGAGGATTAACATCACATAATAATAAGGGTAGAGACTCTGAAGTGAGCTTCAGATTTAGTATCTGTGTGGCCTTGGACAAAACTCTTAATTTTATTTTGTTTCAGTTCCTTCATTTGTACAACTGGATATAATAATAATATATATCTCATAAAGTTGTTATGAGGATTACGTGACTGTACAAAGTACTTAAAAATATATAATAAATGTTATATAAGTTAAATAATGGGGGGAATGGCATGGTGGAAAAAGTTTAGTGCAACTGTGGGTCTTGCAGCAGTTGAATCAAGTCTATTGGGTAAAACTGTATCACAGATCTTTTTCTTTTTTTTTTTGGTACTGGGGATTGAACTCATGACCTCACACTTGCTGGACAGGTGCTTATGCCACTGAGCTAAATCTCCAGTACCTACAGATTTTTACTCCATGTAAAGATAAAATACTTTATACACATTCTGAAAAATTGTATTATGTTACTGGATTTTGGGGTGCTGGAATCTCTGCTTAGAGATGATTTCTAGGTCTTGAACAAAAAAAAATGAATGCAACAAGCAAAAATGGTAGAAAAGTTTTACATTTATAAAGGTAAGAAAAGTAAAAAGAAGTGTAGGAAAAATAAAATAGGCTCTGCCGAGCAAGTTTGGGCTGAGTGAAAAGAGAGGAAAAATAAAAATAAAATAAAAATAGACCCTAGAATATAGGGTGGGCTGCCATGACAAGGCACAGTAGTGAGCTCTAAATGGCATCTGTGTGTTTTTATTTTTCCCACTCAGAGTTACACAAAGGTCATCCTACCTTGAACAAAGACGTGTTCAAGCTCTTAGAAGTCCGCAAGCTGGGTTCTAAGAGCTGTTCTAGGATCTGGTCATGTCTCCCTTTCTAGACAGTTTAAGCAATGCCCTAGCTTCCTATCTCAGGTTAGTAATGAGAATGTATCTTAGGAGCATTCAAACTGAGACAGAATGACAAATTGTATCTTAAAGAAATCCAAGCTTGAGAATTTGGAATAGGGGAGCTTAATGTTCATTTCGATCATGCAATATCTTTGATTCTTTAGAAAGATTATGTGTTTGCATTGTAAATATGACCTTGTTAGCTCGGCGTCTTTTCTAAAGAAGTGACTGCTTATGGGCTACAAGTTGGAAAGATATCATTCTTGACTTTTTGTAGGCACTGCGTGAGAAAGCACATTTACGAATCATTTTATGATTATGTTATATTCTTTACCTGCCATTGTCATGCAATCCTATCTCCATCTAATTCCATTTTCTTCAATGAAAATGAGTGGAGCAAAATA
This sequence comes from Cavia porcellus, assembly GCF_034190915.1. Taxonomy (NCBI): domain Eukaryota; kingdom Metazoa; phylum Chordata; class Mammalia; order Rodentia; family Caviidae; genus Cavia; species Cavia porcellus. Next base: position 82,864,102 of record NW_026947486.1, read on the forward strand.
AAGTGTTGCGATGCCACATCCAGCACAGTTCTTGAGAAATGCTCTGCAGGAGAACCATGAAAAAAATCAAAACAAGAGTGAAAATACAGAAAGCTGGGATCAGATGGAGCTCTTTCGCTTGGTGGAGCAAAGAACGGCACAAGCACTATAGCACACTTGTGGTTACACTCCGCAGGTGGATGTCAGAGGAAATCCCTCTGCCTGCCAACTAACTCCCCTCTCATACCCCGTGTTCCACTGGCTGGAACACCTGTTTCCCTGGGGCACTCTATGCTCTCAGTTCCACACGTCGGAACGATCTCAAGCTCCCAACAGAGAAAATATGTGGCAAATAAGTGGAGTTGCCATTTGAGTGTAGGGTGGTAGTTATACCATTTAAACTTCAGATTGAAGTTCAGCCAGTGACTAGATATGCGATTTCAGGCAGATTAACTTAGAACCTCGGTTTTTACTATTGTAAAACAGGGGTAATAATAATATTACTTACCTGATAGGCTCATTGAGAAGATTATCAGGATATCATTTGAAAAGTTCTTGGCCTATAGTAAACTTTGAATAAATACTAGCACTTGTTAGTGCAATGTATTATTGTTTTTAGAAAACTAGTTTCTGAGATATCTTGGTACTCTGGGTGTGGCACATTTTCATAGTCCCTTGATCAGAGCCCATACTCCAATTAATTTTGGAAGGTTTCCTGAAGGATTGTAAAGCTGCTGGGGCAAAGGAAAAGAAGTAATTGCTTTTTCAATGAGGAGCAGCTTCTTTCCTCTGAGGCCACCCTCACCCCAAAGCAAGTCATAAGGAACTATATGCAGCAGAAAAGCAGTTTTCCATCTGCATGGAGGAAGCCTTGTCAACAAAGGGATTTCTATGCCTCTTAGAAGCCAGACATATGGCTTATATCTGTATTTTCATAGGAATAAAACTTCAGAAATTAGAATAGCCAGCTGTGAAAAGCTTGGCTGCTCTTTGATCTGTGGATCAAGAGCTTATAATAAGGAATAATGAAAGGGGGGAAATGCCACCTTCTCAGTATTTATCCATATAGTGAAAGATGTTTTCAAACTTCCTTTAGCTTCCAATCTTTTCAATTAGCATTTTTGAAGGGGCTGAATGTAAATATCAAATCTATTAAATCCTGGTGCCAGTTGATTAACTATTGTATGAAGTATTATAGTTCTCTATTTAGGAGAGGAGGAAAAACAGGCACTCTTGTTTGGCAATCTACTTTCATCTCCATCAGAGGCATTCAGTCTAGTGTTTCTTCTTGTTTTACTCTTCCCCACACCCCACTCCAAAAAAGCATCTCAATATTACTATGTCAAGGAGAAGAAAATTAAGAGTAGGGTAAAAGACTCATCTTTCTTTGCCCATTCTGGTTTTGGCATCAAAAGTCCTGTGTTCTGGAAATTCCCTCAGTGTTTGGTAAGATCTGAATGATTGGTCACTATGGCTAGATTTATCAGTAAGCATAAGCAAAATTCAGAAAACCATAGGTTCAGTTCCCCGTGAAAAAGTTTGTGGGGCTGAAGGACACTATCTCTATGTCAGTATACATAGGTTTCCTTAGTCAGACTACAATGAAATCAAAGTTAATTTGGACTTGGAAATAAGAAAATAAAATGAAGCTCACCGATTGGAGAATAAACAGTATTAATGAGGAAGAGGATGAATTGAAGTTAAGAAAAAAATGGTGCATTTTAAAGGATGGTCTTCTGTCTCTGCGGGTCATAATAGTTCTGCTCTTGGGGACCACATTCCTGGCTGCTTCCTGTAGCCCAGGCCACACTTTGATGTGCTAGTACATGGGTTTTACCATTCCCCTACGGCTGCTCAGTTTCCTCCTTTTCCTCTACTACTCCCTAATTTGTGGTGCCTGCCCCTAACCCCCTCATCTTAGGTTAGATTTCCTATCTGAGTGAGGTGGGCCTGATGGCTCTAGTTTTAAATCTATTTGTTTGATTGGTTGCCTTTTTTGAGCTTGTTTTCCTGCCACAAATTTAATAAAGACCCCCACAACACTATCTTCTGGGCTCAGAAGTTTAGATTCTTGAGCTTCTTTGTGCCAGACTAGCCAAATAAAAAAAATCTTCTTCCACCTTTCCAGAGTGCACTCTTGGTTCCTTAGCTGTCTGAAAATATCTGGTATCCTGTTTTTCACAACAAACATTTATTTAACACTTTATACCAGAGTCTATATTGTTATTTTGTAAATATCATTTCAGTACTAAAAATGCTTCTCAATTTACAAGATTATGTCCTGATAAAACTTGCATGTTGAAAATATCATAAATTGAAATGTATTTGTTACTGACCCTTTAGGATTATATTTTCAGATTGCTTTGCTTGCTGTTGGCCAAGTCAAAGGTAGCCACATATTTGGATACAAAAAGAAAAATGATTTATTCAAAGCTAACTTCAAGGAAAAGGAGGGACCTTTTGCCTCAAATCATCATCTCACAACATTTGCAAGTTGGCAAGAGTCCTTTACACTAAGAAACAGAAGAGGAGGGAGCATGGGAGACAATGCAAATCTCCACTTTTGCTTTACCATTTCCAGTCCTCTTCACCTCCTTCTTCTCTTTCTTCTGGAAAAGAAACCAGGCTCCAGGCATCCATATTCTGTCACTTCTTTTTGGCCAAGGACAGGAAGGAGTGTTTTCTATATGTTCAACAGGAGGAAGTTTGGAGAACTTGTTTATCTTTAAAAAAAGAATCCAAAACAAGCAAACAAAAACCAAAACAAAGCAAAAACAGCAACCCCCCAACTTTTAAAGTTCCATTTTGCAGTGTAGGTTATCCATAGAATATACCTAACCTACTGAATATGTAGCTTAGTAGCACGGTACGTTGCACAGTATTGGCTATTTACTCTTGTGACCATAACGGAGTACGGATAATAGAGCTGCAGCTTGCTGCCAATGCCTAGCATTGTGAGAAAATACTGCTCTGTATATTGCTAGCCTCGGAAAAGATCAAAATTCAAATTTTCAAGTACGATTTCTACTCAATGTGTATTGATTTTGAATCACTATAACAACATAACTTTAAGATAAACCATCATGAACTGGGAGCTGTCTGTGTTATTATCCTCATTTTATAGATAAAAAGACTGAGATTCAGTGAGTTTCTGTGACTTGCAAGGTCAAGTGTTGCCAAGATTCAAGTCTACACCTGTGTAATGGTGAAGGGCATCCTCTTAAACACCATGCAATCTTGCCTTATATATTGAGAGCTTCCTATACTTCAGACACTATACAAGTCATTTGCAATGCAGCAGTAAGCAAAATACACATGCACCTTACCTTTGTGAAGCTTTAGTGCATTTAAGAGTGACTGACATAAAATTCGATTCTTTCATTTTAAAATCACTGTAGTTGCATGACTGTCACTACTGTCTTGCCATTTTGAGATAGAATTTCAGAGAACAGGAACTATTTCTTGATGTTCATGCCTTAATAATTATAGGAAGTGGCTGAGTCTGCTATTGACCAGTCCTAGAAGGATGAATCCCTTTTGTTTAGAAAGCTATATCAAGTATGCCAAAATGAGGAGCTGCTGATGAAATAGGAAAGTGAAGGTGATTATTTTTATCAGTTTTCTATTATGTAGCAAACAGAAAAGAAATTATTGGAAAACATTTATTCATGATGTCTCTCTGGAAGCAAGTTATCTGTAATACAAACATCATACCAGTTGTAATTTTTGTTCATATTTTATTCCTCTTGTCAGTAACTTGTATAATTAAGATCTACTTATATTGAGTTTGTGTGGGGGTTTGTAACTTTCCAGATCTAAGCTTTACTCTGATGATTAGTATATCTGATTAAATCTTAGTTTTGTAGGCAGTTAAATTTGATAAAAATTAATATACAGTCACAGAGGGACTGGGCTCTCAAGGAGGACAGTAGAAAAATAAAAAACATCAGATCTATGACTGGTGGCACATCTGAAGAAGGCTTGGATGAAAGATAGAGATGTAATGGCTAAGCCTACATGAATCCCTAAGTAATAAAGAGTAGCTTAGAGTTATTCTGTAATTAGCACCACCTGGTCCAGTAAGTCCAGCTAGGATTCCATTGCCCAGGTGGGCCACCAGACCATCAGGAAACATTCCTTCCCCCAAATGCCTTGTTCTTTCCATGTACCCTTGCTATGTGACTCATTTTCCTATTGGATCAATATTAGCTAAGAAGCTATGCTTGTTACCCTTTGGGTTGATTATAGTTTTACCCACGTTGTACCCATATCTTGACTTTGCTGTATAAATTACCCTTGACAAAAGGCCTCAGTGGCAGCCCACTTAGGACCCCTTCTCTCTCTCAGAAGCTCTCTCTCTCAATAAATCTTTCTTACTCTTCCTACTTCTGTTGTTCAGGGAATATGAACTTGGCACATTTGACATCTATCCGGTTGGGAGTTATATTTCTTCTATATCACTAGCATTATCTTTTTCTCACTCTATAGGACAAGTAGAAAGGTCAAAAGACAAGATTCACATATGTGTGGAGGTAGGGAGCATATGTAATGTTTTGTTCCTTCTATTCAATTTTGTGGTAAGCATAAAACTAAAAGATTATATCTGTTAAAAATGTATATCACCTCTTTTGAGGATCTACTTAATTCATACATACCTATATCAGATGTTGGCAATTCTGTCACGAAGGTCAAATTTAGCCTGCTGCCTGTTTTTTTTTAACATTCTGTGAGCTAAGATTTGATTTTACATATTTAAACGGTTGAAACAAAAATCAAATTAAAATGCTATTTTTGGTATGCAAAAATTACATAAAATTCAAATTTAAGTGTCCATAAATAAAGTCTTATTGGACTACATCCCTGTTCATTTCTTTATTCATACTGTGTATGGCTGCGTTTTTTGCTACGGTGCAAAACTGAATGATTACCACAAAGCCTGAACATTTACTGCTTGATTCTGAAAAACAAAAATAAAAACAAACAAACAAAAAACAAAAAAAAACATTCCCTGACCTCTGGCCTAGCAGCAGGGGCTATTCCTGTGTATTGATATACATGGGAAGGCTCATACTTAAAAGTCACTTATTAGTGCTGTTTTGGAGGAAATACTAATAACAACAAAATTAATTCAATTCAATAATTACAAATAACAAATTTGATCCACGAAATACAAATAACAAATTAATTCAATTCAATAATTACAAATAACAAAATTGATCCAGTAACTATAAGTTATATGAAATCTACCAAAGGAAAATAGACCTAACATTGTATCTCTAAACTAGATATCTTGAAAAACTTTTTGTATGGCAATGATCAATAGCCATTTATTACCAGTAATAAGATGCAGCAAACATTTGCATAAAGATTTATATGTAATGTGTCAACTTCTACATAGAACACATTCATATAAAATGCATCATATATATTTTGTGTCTGTTCATTTGAAGTTTTAATCCAGGCTTCACTACAGTTGATACTTACCTTGAAGTAACAGCACTTGAAAAGTAAAGGCATGGCCTACTTTTGGCTGTGCTTTTTTCAGTTCTTAGTACACTTGTGACTCTAAAGTGTAACTCTACTTTTTTTGTCTAAAAGAAAGAGAAAATAGGAATATGTGGTGATTTTCTCCCGTGATTCCCTTATCTCCCACTCACTGATTTCTACCTTCATGCAATACCGTTACTGAATATGTAGAAATGATGTGCTTGAAAAATTTCAGTTAAGATATTCTTTTTAGAGTTGGTTTAATAAATCAACACTGGAAATTAAGCTATTAGTTTTTAAAAATATTCAACAGCAAAGTAAAGGAACATCAGAAATAAAGGAGGGGAATAGGTAGTTATTATCTGAGAAATATTTATCCTTCATGATAGTCCTCATATAATATTGCAGATTGAGATTCTGTCATTTGTTACTGAATAGTATAGCAAAGGAAATTGATTGTTGTGTATTTTTTTTCAAAGCTGGACTACGGTGCTGATTGTATGAGTAAACAAGTGAGCAGATAGGTCTAGGGATTGAGAGGGCCAGATCAAAAGGAACACTGGAAAAAAGCCATTGTAGTGAGATAGGAGAGGAGACTCAACTGCTTACATCGTACGGAAATAGTACTTTGATTTAGGGTGTCAACACTGGAGTCAAAGGAACTTGGATTTTAATTCTGGTGTTTCCAGGTAGTACCTGGCAGAGGAAGTCTTGATCAAATTGTTAATTTTATTGAATTTTGGTTTCCTCATTTGTAAAATGGAAATGACAAAACTGTTTCCTTTCTGGGATTATGGTAACAGTTGAATAAGGTATGTACAAGTGTGTGTATCATGAGATCAGGCACAAGTACTCAATATATGTTTATTATTTTTGTTAGTATAGATGCTAAACAAAATAAATAGTACTAGGGATCACTGAAAAATTAGTCAAATACTTTGGTATGTGGTGAAATTCTGCCTAATCATAAAGGAAGAGGATGGAAGCTAGGAATCTTCTTTAGTGTGCTTAACAAGAATAATAACAATAAGAACTGAGTATTTAGTAGATATTAACTATGTATTTAATATTTACAACAACTCTGCCTAGGTAATGTAGTTATTTCCATTCTTTCTTTTCTGTCTCTCTGTCTCTGTCTCTGTCTCTGTCTCTGTCTCCCTCTTCTTTCTTTTTGTCTTTTTGGGACAGGGTCTCGCTATGCAGTTAGGGCTGGCCTGGAGCTTAATTTGTAGCCCAGGCTGGTCTTGAACTTGCAACAATCTTCCTGCCTCAACCTCCTGAGTGCTGGGATTACAGGAGTGCACCACCACACCTGGCTATTATTTCCATTTCATATATGGGGGAACTGAGTCTTAAAAGTTTTGGCTGTTGGGATGAAGGTAACACAGCTAGCAAATGGCAGAGGTGATATTTGAACTCAGTTTGACTGAATTTAGAGCCTTCATTGCTTATCTTTGAAATTATATTGCGTTTATGGTTCTGCAGTTAGGTAGCTTTATGACCAAAAGAATAACAAGCCTGCCATATACTTGTATAGGTTATGCACTGCACAACTCAAAGAATGTTCTATTAATATTGCTAAATGCAGTGAATACCTGGGTGGTTTTGGAGAATTTCCTTAACTTATCTGAGTTTTCGTTATCTTGTCTAAAAAGATAGGTTTGAACTAATTGTTCACTTGATCTCTCCTAGCTGAGTGTCTAGTGTGAATGTGTGAATGTTCAAAAATAATTTCTAATGTGTTTTGGAGAGCTTTATGCACATTTGATAAAATGAATTCCCAGAGCAAACCCTATATGGATGTGGCACTTGCAAGACCTGCAGCTGAAAGATGAGAACTGCCTAGTTTTCCAGTCATCTTCTGCTCAGGTTCCCCATCCTATGAAAAAGCAGTTCATATTTTTAGCTGATACTAGAACAGTAAAAACAATACATCCCTCCTAAATCATCCCATTGAGAAGGAATATACTTAACTGAACATATTGGAAAGGCTTTCTTTGCTAGAATGTGAACTGCATGAAAATTAATTATAAGCAGTACCATAGATTCAAAAGCAGTTATTGAAGTAAATTAGGTGTTTTCCACAGAAGCTCATTTTATGGAGCAATTAATGAGACAAGAATTGTATGTGCTATCCATCTATAAACTTAAAAGGCATAATTTTGGTGATAATATTGTGGATCTACAGATATTTAAAGAAAATTAAACTTAGCTTTCAGCATATAGCTATCACTACAGCAGAATTCAACACTGTTTCTTCTTAAATGCTTTGCTTGGTTTTGGATAAATGATTGCTTTCTGTAAGCAGGCTTAACTGAGACACAGATTAGCAGGTTCTGTTCAGTTCTAGTATACCCCCGTATAGGTAGTTGTACATTACAATTAATGACATACAGTTAAGGTAAATAAAAAATTAGCGTTCTTATTTTTCTATCTTTGCATTCCACTGAGATTCTCTTTAACTTTTCTTAGAATTATTACTCTGCATCCTCAAGGAATTTTCAGGCTTTTGGCCTTATCAAATGTCACATCCCCTGTAGTCTTTCTAAGGGGACAATTTATCTCTCCTATGAGAAAGAAAACTACGTGCTCACAATAATCAAAGGTTGGGAATACTTTTATTATTTCTACTGTTTCCTGTGCTTTAAGATGACCTCTTGAATCCTACTTTAGTCGCACTGATTTATTAATTATCCCTTGGCTCCATCCTTTACAGTTTTTCTCCTATCTTTTACATAAGGTTTTTCTTTTGCCTAAAGTTAGTCTCCTCTCCATCACTTTCAGCCTGTCAGTTAAAGCCCAATGCAAGTTGCTCTTCTTTTAATAAGATTTCCTCAGAACTTCTGCTCCTATAACCCTATATCATTTTGTTTATACTTTAGTTGTAACTACAGTGACTGCATTTGCTGAAGTGTGGAATCAGAAACACGTGGTTTGACAACTATAAATATCCTTCTAAGAAGAATGTGATAGATTTTGAAATCAAGACAGTTTTAGAAAATCCATAGTGTGTATTTGCCTTAATTGTAGCACTCATTACAGTCTGCCTCGTGTTGGTGTTAATTGTGTGTTTGTTTGGATCTTTCCTGATGTTGCAAATAAAAATTATGCCATATGCATCCTTGTCTCACTCCACACCTGTCATATTCCTTTGTCTGCAGTAGGAATTTTTATGTAGTCATTAAATACTTAGTAAGCTAATATCGTATCCAGTCACTGTGCTGACTATTGGAGATAAGACTCAGCCCTTCCTGCTGTGAATTAATGATTACAACATGATATGAATGCCATGGTAGGGTGAATGTAAAAGACACAAGCCAATTTCCTTGCTTAGAGTTAGAGAGTTAGGAAGACTTGAAGAAAGTGACTTATAAATGGAAAAATGGAGGATGAAAATGCTTTTGTCTAGAAATGATAGAGCTTATGTAACAGTGAAGAGAGAATATTATGTGAAAATGTACAGAAGTGAAAAAAAATGCCTTTTTCAGAAAAATAGTTCTTCAGTATCATTTGGAATATAGACTGTGAAGGGTCTAGAAATAGAAGTAAGTCAATGGGACAGGCACTGTGGTTATAGGCATGAATCAAACACAGCCCCTAATCTCTATAGTTTACATAAAATAGGAAAACACAGAAAACTAATGGGGGAAATATTTACACAACATGATAGGTACAAATTAAGGCATTGTACATTGATAGCTAGGTGAAATTTGCTATCAAATGTGAGTGTTATGTTGAAATCTGGATCAGTAAATGCTGAACAAATTAAGTTACTAGCATTTAGCTATTTGAATTTTCTGTTTTCTGGACTGGAAAAAAAACCTACAAGAAAGTAAAAAGACATCTCTCTGGTTCCTTACTTTCTTCTCTGCATTTTTTGCTCAGTTGCTGAAATAGAGATTTATTATGTAAAATATAATGTCTTTCTTCCACAAGGCTGAGTCGTAAGTCACTTTATTAAGTGTCTTGAAGCTTCCTCCTCCTCTTCTGATCAGTATTTTAAATGAGTCTTAGGTAAAGTGGAATCTGCATTTAGGTATTCCTTTAGCAACTACCATGAAAAATCAAATACTGCACATCTGCTTTTAGAGTCAGTTCATCTTTTGGAAAGCCTTGTAGTTACACAAACTTATTAGCAGAAATGACTTTTAAATAGACTCTAATATAATCTCCTTAAAAATAAAATATCTGAAGTATATTTAAATGGAACTTATAGTGTTTTTAAAAATATAGAGTGGTTTCCTCCCAACATACTTCATTTTAAAATTCAGTCAACTAAATAACACTAATACCTATGTCAGGTGCTGTAGATTACACAGATGACAGCGATGTTATCCTTTGTTCTGATCAAGTTTATAATGGCTAGAAATAAGCACAGTACAAAGTGTAAAAGTGATGATGAATGTTAAGTATTATGGTAACACATTTTATGAATTTATTATAACAGAATTTAGTGTTTAGTCTAATAGTATTTGTTAAAATTTGCTTCACTTCTATTGAGTATTTCTAATCAATCTCAGCTGTAAGCTACTGATGCTATAATCTCAGAAGTGGTTCTAAAGATCTAAAATGTCTTTGCATCTGGGAGTTCTCACAGAGGAATTTGGAAAAGAATCATAAAAGTGCCATGAGGAACTGTCAGAAACTGTGTGATACATTAAGTCAATGTGAAGTTCGCAGAGGTATTTCTGGACTTTAATTTCATAGTAAATATGATGTTCTTGCCAAGGAAGAACATGGAAAACTAAAAGGACATAAAATGTTCAAAGAATATTGTGCTTAAAAATAGCATTTAGAATATTATACTCTCTCTAATTGGGAATAAAAGGAAACTATACCTAACTCTATATTACAGAGTTTTAAACTATTGTTAAACTTCATGTTTAAAGATTTTAAAAGTTTCTAAATGATCTGTTAGCAACAATTTTAGATCATGGGTGAACTTGTCGCAGGTTATTAGAGAATTAATACTCTAACTTCTCGATAAAATGTCTCATTTTCTAGTACAGGTAATAATCGATACATGTCTTTCTCAGCATGTACTCACTGTACATAAAGTACAGTTATACTTAGGATACAGATTATATTCTTTATCATGATATGCACAGTTTGTCATGGTCTGATGCCCACTTTGCTTTCCAATTTAATTTCTTACAACACTGTCTTGTATTCTGAATTCCATCAAAATAAACTATCTGTAGTTCCTGGAACATGGCATGTTGTTGGAGATTTCTGAGGCTTAATTTACACAGTTCTTTATGATCTTATTGTTTTTTTGGTCCAACTTTGATGTGTTCATTGTATGATATTTAACTGGATTATCAACTCTTTCAGGCTGTCTTTCTTTACCTGTCATGGCCATGTGTTGAGTTGCAGTACCCTTTCATTTCCCCATAGCATCTTGTAGTGATGTCTAGCACCTCTTAGAAATAATTCCCAATATTTCTTTTCTTAAAATTTTATTTTAAAGAGAACAAACAAAGCAAAACAAAGCAGACCAGAGCAAAACAATGCAAACAACACAGAACTTCAAAATAAGACAGTGAGAAATCAACAGTGGCTACCATAATGTCTCTTGTTTTCTTCAAAATAGTTTTCCGTATCTTCACACACAATGAATTTAAACAAAACAAAATAGTATGAAACTGATCAAAACTAAAGAAGAAAACATTACAGGCCTTCAAAACCAGACAATAGGCAAATCAACAATGGCTACCATAATGTCTCTTGTTCTCTTCAAAATAGCTGTCCATACCTTCACACATAATTGAAATCAAATAATAGAAAACAGACTAACACCATTCAAAACAAACAATAGCAGCATTATTAGATTTCAAAACAAGATGATAGGAAATCAATAAGACCTTAGGGAATTTTTTCTTAATTTATTTCCACTTTGATCAGACAGCTTTTAAGTTTATGTTCCAGTGGGTTGCTTACTGATTTTTCTCTTCTACTGCAAGTAGGGAAATTGTTTATTCATGGATTTAATGTGACCCAGAGTATACAGAACAGTGTTAGATGTGCATAATAGGTCCTCAATAAGTATAAGGCTGTCTGTCTTAGGAAGAAATCTTGTAAGATATTTGAGTTAGTGCTCATACTAATGTGTACGATGTCTGTAGGTTGGATTTGTGGGTAGGCTGTGTTCTTTTGTTCCACTCCATGGTCATAGTTGATGCCATAAAGTCATGCTAACTTGTACTTTATAAACAGATATTATATCCTATACTGCATACTAATATTAGATTAAAAGGACTGAGGAAAAATTACCTAATAAATTTAGCTTTGCCTAAGGCATATTATACCTATTAACTTGGTTTCCTCTGCTAAGTTTATGAAGTTGATTGTATTTTCAAGTCCATATTCCAAAGAAGGAAGTTGAAGCATGTTGAGGTTAAGTAGCCTGTCCTAGATCTCAGATCTATCAATTAAGTAGAATAACTTGAATTTAATCCCAGGCAATCAATGTTAAGAGCCTGCTCTCTTAATCACTATGTAGTGTTATCTTGAGAGTACAAAGATTATGTTGTCAGGTATAGATTGTAAAGGTTATAACATTAGACAAGAATGACTTCTCAAGGTATTGAATAGCCAGGCAACTCTAGATGAAAGACAAATTTATACTTTTTATTCAAATGCATTTTGGAAGACTTAAATGCAATATTTAGATTGGTGTTCAGCAAAGAGCCAAGGTGTTGGCACCAAAGAGGCCAACTGACGTTTTTCCTACTGTGCAAGGATTTTAAACTGACTTTTATATTCTTAAAATTGGCTTAACAGTACTAGGTCACCTGGTTGGGGATGAGAAATGCCTTTCTGTTTATAAGTGAAAAAAGTCTAACAGTAACCTGCTATCTCCTTGGTAAATACAATGATTTGGTTTAAATTTTAATGCCCAGAAGTCTTGAAGCTGTATTAAGAGTTGTTTGCAGTTCCATTGAGATGATCATATCAAAAAATCTTCTGATTATTCATCTAAAATGCCCTAAATTATGATGAATATTGTGACTCTTTCTTAAATATGAAATTCATAGACAATATCACTTTCCTCTACTTAGGATTCTGTATATTCCCAAACATGCTATAAAAGAGAATGGAGAGTAATTAAAAAATATATGTATTTGTACATGTAGCATGTAGGTGTTCAGGTACCAGAATTTGTAATAACATATACACTTGTATGCATATTTGGAACCATTATGAATACAACTTTTTTTTTTTTTTTTTGGTACCGGGGATCAAACTCACCACTGTGTTCTTGCAAAGCAGGTACTTACACCACTAAGCTAAATCCGTGGCCCATAAATACAACATTTTTTAAGTGCAGGGTTTGGAATAGTATATTTGATAATTAAATATTATGTGTTTAAGTGACAATGAAACATAACTACCTGATCTGATGAAAATTTATTCCTTAAATTATGGAAAAAATGAAATACAATTTATTATTTATATAGTAGTTGTTTTCCTGGAAAAGTCAATATATATTAAACCTACATATGTTTTTTTTGTACTGGAAATTGAACTCACAGTCTTGCTTTTGCCAGTTACGTTCTGTGCCACTGAGCTGTACTCCTGGCCCTCAAAATAATTTTATAAAATGTATATGAGTTACTGTTTCAGATAATTGTAATTTTTTTCATTTGAATTTGTATTTAGTGAGGGCACTAGAAAACAATGAGGGGCATGGTCTTTTTGACTTTTGGTTTGACGATTGTGTAGAAAGTCTGCTAATACTTGTCTCTCAGTTAAGTATCTCCTCCAAGTAAAACAGCCTTTAAGAAAAGAAAGATTACTAGAGTTTAAACTGATATATAATCATCACTCAGGAAGAAATAGTAATTCTAAATTTATATGCATGTAATAACATAGTCTAAAGACACCCAGTATAAAACAAAAACTGACCAACAATACAAGGAAAATTTTATAAATATATCACCTTAATGAGATCTTTTACATACCTCTCTTAGCAAGTTATATAAAAGAAAATAAATAATGATCAGTAAATATATGCAATATTTAAACGTGGAATTAGCAATTTGGCATAAGGGATGTATACGCAGTGGTATGTTAGAACCAGGTCATAGTGACTTTTGAGAATCATATGTGTCATCTCTTCTCAGCTCCATATTCAGTGATATTTGGTTGATAACTTGATAATAGACAGAAAGACATTAGCATACCTGTAGAAAGGCAGCTGGGAGAGGCATATGAATAGCAAAAAAGACATGATTTTTTCCCTTTGTTTTCTTAATCACTAGTTATAGATGAACCCACACAAACCTGTGCTTTCAAACTTTAGTCCAAGAGAAAATAACATCCTGTTATTTTGTTGATAAAGTCCTGAACCACTGCAAAGTCTAGACTGTGGAAGAGGGTTTGAAAAAAACCTCAAAACTTATCCTAAAATATCCTTTTAGGCAGTAAACAGAGATCTTCTTTCTTTTCAAATAGGTTCTAGTTGACAACATTGCTTAAACGATGGTGGTTCTATCCCTTTGACACTACACAATTTTTTTAGTATATGTTAAATTGTATGCGACAAAATGCCCTGATTCCTAGTGCCCAGTGTTCAACTTAATGTATATACCTGAAAATCCATACATTCCTCTGTCCATCTGTCTCTGTCTCTGTCTCTGTCTCTGTCTCTGTCTCTGTCTCTCTCTCTCTTTCTCTCTCTAATGGTGCTTGAATGGGGTAAAACAACCCATTCTTTGCAAATCCACCTATGTTGTTCCTTAGGCATTCTATGGCTCAAATTCTTAAAGGATGATAGTTTGTATCATGGTTTTGCTCAAACTGTTGAAGGATGGTGGTTTGTTTCGTGGGTTTTGCATTTGAATCCAATGCACATTGTGACACGATAGAGGCAATGCATTATTGTGTAGATAAAGTTCTTTGGCAAAGTTGACATTTTAGGAATTGTATTTCAGATCTTAAATAAAATTTGTTTCTTAATTTTACAGCAAAAGTAATAGGTCAACACAGTCCATTTTACTTGTAAAGAAAAATGCCCTAGAAGAAAGTAAAGGGCATTTCTTAAAAGACTCAGCTAATCATAGAGTCAATGCACCCTGACATTTCATTCAGTGTAACTGCCATCTTGGTGCTTCCCCACCTTATACTTGAAGGCATATTATCCCCTTAGTTCTCAAAATCTATCTTTTTCCAATAAACTCAGCCTGTATTCTATACTATAGCCTACATATCTTGTCTCAAATCTTTTATCAAAGACACAAGCAACTTAGGTGGAGCGCGACTCTTTCCTTGTGGTGCTGGTACCTCACGGTTTTAGGAACCAGTTTCTCAATGACAACACTGGCCATGGTGGGTATATTTACACCATGAAAATCATTCCAAAAGTAGTACATGGCCAGCTACTTGAAATTTGTTTTTATGAGAATTGTCTTTTAAACATATTCCAGCATACCACTATACTGTAAGTACAAAGCACTATATGGTAAAAGCACTGGGCTATAGATCAAATCTGATAATCTTTCAATGGATTTAAAGTGTATTAAGTGTGTTGTTTGACCACAATGACATCAAAGTAGTAATTAACAACACTATAATAATTATATGACAATTGTAAATGTTTCTAAAATTATTGAGGCATATACTTCTTTATAAACTATTTGTGAAAGACAGAAACTACAATAGAAATTAGAAATATTTTGAATTGGATGATAATGAATACATATACTAATAATGAATGTATATATACTGATATGTATGCATCAGTTGTAGTTGACACTGGAGTTCGTGGAATATTTGTAGCCATAAGTACTACACTAGAAAGAAGACAGGCTGGAGGTCAACACAAATGGATATGCCAATGAATATAAACTTTCATTTCAAGAAGTTAGAAAGAAGCAGCATTTAGAATCAAAGAATATAGAAGAAAGTAAATAACAGATATAAGAACAGAATTAAAGTAGAAAACCAATGTAGAACAAATTCAGCTAAGCTGAAAGTTGATTGAAGAGACTAGTGAAATGTATAAACTTGTATTAGTATTGTCCAAAGAGGGGACAATGAAGGCACAAATAACCAGTATTAAGGATGAAAAGAGAAAGGAACACATCAAAAATCTTCTAAGTTTAAAATATCTGAATAGTTCAATTCTAAAATTTAGTAATTTAAATGATATGCACAAATTACTAGGAAAATAATAGCTTGTCAAAATTGACAGAAGAAACAGAAAATTACAGAAAGATTGATGGTTATTAATGTAACTGTGAGGTTGTGTAGTTACTATTTGTGTTGATTTTTTTTCACCTAGCAATTTTACACACATATTTATGTATAAAAACATATGACTAACATTTGCCTCTTCCAGCAACTATAAATATCCTTTGTTGCCATATCAGTAATACAGAACATTTGGACTGTGCAATACTTTCAAAATAATAATTATACAGAGAATTTTCATGAGAATTTATTGACTTATTTTTATTAGTAGATGTTTGCCATATGTAGTGATCACAGGCATCATGGGGAATTTCTGCCTATACATAATTTTAGTTCTTTTTTTCCACTACCTTCTCCTTCTATCAACCCTTCTTCTCCTCCCCGTTTGAAAATTCTGCATCCATTTTTAGTGCAAATATGTTTCCAACTTTTATTATTTCCTTGGGAGTATAAATACATTCTCTGTAATGGAATTGCTATAAGAAAAATTATGAATCATTTCTTTATTCTCCTCTTTATTGCGAGTTAGTCTCCTACAAAAGTGAATCAAATGATAGTGCCGCTAGAAATGTTTAAGTGCACCCATTTCCTCAAATTTCCACTAGGAATTGACTTTACACACTGTGTTTCTGATAGTTTTATAGATAAGCAGTGGATCTTTTAAGTTATTGTAATTTCTATTCATTTAATTGCTAGCAAGGATTTATCTTTTTCCACATGATGATATCTTATTTCAATTTCCTTTTATATAAACTGCCTGTTCATCATCTTTGTTAACTTATCAGTTAGAATCTGAGTATTATCCTGATATATGTGCATTAATTTTTTATTCAGGTTGGATAGTATGCCATTATCTGTTACATTTTTCTCATGAATTTTTCCATTATGATCCTTCCTTTTGATATTCATTATACTACATTTCATAGCTTCATAGCTTTTTATTTTTAAGGCATTTAAATACATTTATCTTGTATAAGATGATACATTTCCTTTCTAAATTCAAAAAATATCTCTCCCTTCCATAGCTGGAATAAATATGCTATTTTATGGTTAGCAATCTGATTTGCCACACTTGAGATCTTTTTAAGATCCTTATAGCTGGAAGCACTTTAGCCCTGCATGTGTAGTGTACTAAGCCTAAACTAGAGCCGTGTGTTTTCTCTTAGTTGATTGCTGCTTCCTTCTTGTATTTGTGTTTATTTATATCTTGCACAGTAACTCCTTAACAAGGCTTCTCCTTTGATAATCTACCTTGTTCACTGATTTTTCCATGACTTGGACCTCACCTTTTTCTCCCCTGATTTTTTGGAACTTGAATTGTGATTCTGAATCCCAGAATAGCAACCAGGACTGTAAAACTTGCTACCACAACTTCAGACATTAGGTGCCTATCCAAATAGTGCTTTCCTCCTTTACCACTCACATTTCTGTTACCTACCTGTCTATTGGATCACTAACATTTTACTGTTTTTCTGGCATTCCCTAAGGCTGACTGTCTACATGGCCTGTCATATCCTATCTCTAGGGTCTCCAGACACTGGTCTGCATGGATTTCTTCCCTCTACATTTAACTGAATCTACTTGTCATAATGTAATGAATGCATTTAATTCTTAGAAACTTTGTCAGAGCTCTCCTGATGATGATAGAATTTCAAGTCTCTAAAAATAATTTAAATTTATAATTTAATAAAACATACATTGTATTTAAAACTAATTATGTAACCTAGAATTTGTAATAAATACATAGCAAGAAATATGGATCTAAATTATATATTTATTTGTTAATGTATATTGCTATACCATATAACAACTTTGTATTAGTGGCTATTGTCTCTGTTATTGTATTACTTATACTTTTATAGTATAGTTCTAGCTTTAAGAATAATTTGACTCAATTTCTGGATAATCCACTTTACTAATCAATATCATTCATTTTGTTGTAGTATCCCATAATTCTGACAATTGTGATTTGCAGTGTGATTTTGTGTGCTCTCATATTTATTTAATCATTTTGCAATGAGAAATATATAGTACACAATTTATTTAATGTTCTATTTTTTACTTATCTGAGTCTCAATATTCTGTGTCACAAATATAACTGATACATTGGCATTTACTGCTTCTAGTAACTATTGTGAATGGGGCCCATTTTTTGTGTTACTGTATTTTCTGTATTATATGTGAGGCTGCATTGAATTTATTTTTGTGGGTTTATTTCATTGTAGGTCTGTGATAAACTCATTTATTACCTCAAATAATGTTTTGGTTGATTTCTTCGGATTTTCTGAACTTACATTGATATCATAAGCAGAAAACCTTTTTGATATCTTTTCTTAAAGGTACTTTCCACTCTCTTTTATTTCTGATAGCTATTTCTTTAAAAGGAAGTGTAACATTGAAAGAAAAATAACTGGCATTTGGAAATAGTAGTTTGCTTATGTTTTATTTTAGAGAGTAATTCTGGTCATACTTCTTCATGAAACATATTGTTGATATTGCTTTTAAAGTATGCCCTTTTAATGATAGTGCTGAAAACATGTAATTTTTCTTATGAAGAAAGTATTTTGTTTCCTTTTTTCTCTCTGTCCCTTCTAGAATTTATTATTTTTTCATATATTTGATGATTGCTATTCTGACTGGGATGAGATGAAGTCTCACTACAGTTTTGATGAGTATTTCCCTAATGGATAAAGGCGTTGGACATGTTTTCCATATATTTATTGGCCATTTGTATCTTTTTTTAAAAAAGAAGTATCCATTCATCCCATTTGTCCATCAATTCATTAGATTGCTTGTTCTTTTGGTGTTAAATGTTTTGAGCATTTTATGCATTATGGATGATATTTTGCTGAGTATGAAAATACTCAAAGAAATCAAAGTCAGCATATAAGATGCTCACATACTCCTGTGAGTCACAGTATAATTCATAGAAGAAAAATCGAGGAATCAAAAAGATTCCTATCAGCAACAGTAAGTGGATTCAGGCAATGTGGTACACGTACACAGTGGAGTACTAGTTAGTAATAATGGAAAATAAAATCATATAATTTTTAGGAAAATGGATGGAACTATAGATGATCATGCTAGGCAAAATAAGTCAGACTCAGAAAGAAAAGTATCACATCTTTTTTCATATACTTTAATTCTAGAAAAAAGAAATACAAGGAAGTAAATTAAAACCACTGTGAGATACCATTCTCTGCCTGTTAAAGTGGGTATTACCATTGCTTTTTAAAAAATGGGTATTATGAAAATGGCAAAGACAATAAATGTTAGCCAGGTAGTAGAGAAAGTTAGTCCTTGTGCACCACTGATGGAAATTTAAAATGGTGCCTCAACTCTGGAAAGCAATACAGAAGTTTCTTACAAAATGAAAAATAAAACTATAATGTGATACAGTATTCACATTTCTGGATATATACACAAATGACATAAAATAATTACCTAGAGGAGAAATCTGAACTCAGAGTTTCAATGTGGCATTTTCACAATATTTAAGATACACAAACCAGTGAAGACAGATTATATTTTATGTAATAAATCTCAATATTTTGACAACTGTACATAAATGTAGAGAGATGTCTTTTTACTCTCCTAATAGTTTTTGTCCTATGCTAACATCCAGAAAAGCAGGAAAGTCAAATAGCTAAATGCTAGTCACTTAAAATTTATTTCATTATAGCTATTAGATACGTACTAACCATCAATAATAATAGGTTTGACCGTAACCGTTTCATGTCTACATATTAACATAATTTGATCATATCTGCCCACCCTTTTTGGAAACTCCTGCAGTGGGTTCCAGTCTCCTGCTCAGGTTACAGTGCATGGCGAGAGAGAAGAGAAAGAGTAAGAGATAAAGAAGAGTTGTGCATAGCAGGAATCTGGGGTGACAAGCTGCTCTCTAGGAACAAAAGGATACAGGCCATCCAGAACCTTGGTATTTATTCATTGAGGTAAATGTTGAGGGGGTTGTGACTGGATGTTCTGGACAAGAGGCAAGCCTGGCAAGACTTGTAACTAGGAAAAAAAAAAACAAAGGAACAGAACATTCATATCTAAGGGAGAGGATCAGCCAGATTCAGGTGATGGTTAACAAGTGTGGTGGTTGATTGTGTCAACTTGAGACAGTTAGAAGCTAACTAAATGGGTTTAGCAATTCTACACCCAAGGATGTAGAAGACTACACATCCTAGGGTGGGTCATCACCTCGAGGTATAAAAGGGGAGGAGGAAGGATGAATCCATTCCATTCTTGGGAGAAGCTCCAGTCTTCGCCTTTGGTTTGGAACTTGCCTCCTGGCTTTTAGTATAGACTCTTCAGCTTTCCAGCATAGACTCTTCAGCCTTTCATCACAGAGCCTTTGGCTTCCTGTCACAGACCCATCAGCCTGCTGGTGTGGACTTGCACAAGACATTAGGGTGAACTCCAGACCTTGGATTGAATCCTTCGGCCTCCAGTGCATAGACACCTCTGCACGCTTCCTCATTGGACTCTGTGACTGACTATCATAGGCCAATCTTGTTATTTCTGTATATCCCGGGTTATATCTCTCTAGTAAAACCCTGACCAATACAACAAGTAACCTGCTTTGTAGCCAATTCTGGAAAGGAAATTTTCTCTGCAGTCATGTAAGCCTCAGCAAAGACAATATCCTGTATTTCAGTTCCATGGTATCACGACTTGTCTCTCTGAACTCAACCATAGATGTTGATAATAAACTATATACATCATTTCCTGCTTGCTTTCATGAAGATATTATGTGCCCATCCTCAGCCAGTCTCACTAATTAAACTGAAAACTGATGTAGGGAAGTCCCCTCTATAAAGCCTACACTACTCTTAAGTAAACATAAGCACACTTGGGTCTTGGGGAGGGTGACATGGTGGTCCTCCATACTCCTTCTTCTCCACTTTTATCCTTTATCCTTGTCACTCTTTTCTCTCACCCCCTTCTGCTTTCAAATATATGTTTTTATTTATTCACCTACATTTGCATTTTCCTTATGATAAGCAATCTAGAGAATCTTTCCACATAACTATTGTCAATTTTCATGTGTTTTTTGAAAATATGTCTGTCATGGCTCTTTGTCTATTTGTAATTAGTTTATTTTATTTCAATTGAGTTGCATAAATTCTTCATATATTGGACATAAGTCCAATAATTGGCAAATGCTTTATTCCATCATTTTGTTCACTATTTCCATTGAGAGGGGGAAACAATTTAGTTTAATGTAGTTTCACTTTTTTTTTCATCTTTGTTACCTGTGATTATGATATTTTAGCCATTGCAAACACTAATATTCAAGAAGATTGTCCCCTATGTTTATTTGAAGATCTTGAGATTTTAGGTTTAAATCTTCAGTTCATTTTGAGTGTATTATATATGGTATGAAATAAGGTCTGAGTTCTTTCTTTTGCATGTTTACTGACAATTTTCCAAGTACCATTCATTGAGGAGACTCTACTCTCTCCATTCCTGGTTCCTCTTCAAAAAGTCGTTGAGTATATAAACATGGAGTAATTTCTGGTTTCTGTCTTCTGTTCCACTGGTCTATATGCTGGTTTTTATGCCTGTACCATACTGTTTAAATATTGTAACTTTGTAATGTAATTTGAAACCAGATAGTCTGACGACTATAGCTATGTTTCTCTTGTCAGTTTTAAAAGCTTTAAAAGCATTTGGATTCTTTTGTAATCCCATATGATTTCTAAGATGTTTTACTATTTTTGAGAACAGTACCATTATAATATTTATAGGGATTTAATAAATCTGAAAATTGATTTAGATAGTGTGGCTATTTTAGTGTTAATTCTAACAAGGAGCATCTTTTCATTTATTTGTATATCAAGTATTTTCATTAATGTTTTATGATTTTCAGTGTTTAGATATTTTATTTTCTTTGACAAAACTTCTGCAAGAATTTTATTTTTGTGATGACATAATTGTGACTAATTTCTTAAATTTTGGGTAGTTTATTGTTAGTATAGAGAAATATAATTGACTTTCCATATGTTAATTTGTACTCTGTAACTCAACTGAGTTAACTTATTCTACTAGTTTTGGGCTGAGCTGTTAGGATTTGTTGTATGTAATATTATCTCATCTGCAAACAAAGACCATTTTCCTTTTTTTTTCCCAGAGTGGATCATTTTTATTATGCTTTTGCTTAATTGCTTTGGTTAGGATTTGTAGTACTATGTTGCATTAAAGTACTAAGCAGGCATTCTTATCTTGCTCCTAATCTTAGAGGGAAACATTTCATTTTATTTTATTATTAAATAAGATCTTAGCTATGTGCTTGTCACATATGACATGCATTATATTGAGATACTTACTTCTCTATATGTAATTTATTGAAAATTTTTACCATGAAAAATATTTGCCAAAGATTTTTCTGCATCAGTTGAGATGATCCTATGCTTTGTGCCTTTATGTAATATAACATATTTCTTTGTGTTGAATTTGCTTATTTTGAAACATTGGATCTCAGGGAAAATATCATTTGACCTTTGTACATACTTCTTTAAATGTGTTACTGAGTTTGATTTTGATTGTGTTATGTGTAGCATTTTTCGTATCTGTCTGTGTTCACTATGGATATTACCCTGCACTTTCCCTTCCTTCCTTCCTTCCTTCCTTCCTTCCTTCCTTCCTTCCTTCCTTCCTTCTTTGCTCTCATGCTCTCTGCCTTCTTTCTTTCTTCTTTTAGACATTGGGATGTTGAACTCAGGGCCTTCATACTGAACTATGCCCTCAACCATTTTTCATTCTTTTGTTCTGATACAGGGTCTTGCTCGGGTGATAAGCTGCCCAAGCTGGGCTCAAATTTGTTATCCTACTGCTCAGTCTTCCAGAGTGCTGGGATTACAGGAATGTGCTACCACATCTACTTGTAATTTTCTTTCTTATGATTTCCTTCTTTATGTTTGATATCAAGGTAATGTTGGACTTACAAAATTAATTTGGAGTATTCTTTTCTCTTCAATATTTTAGAAGACATTTTTAAAAAATTGCTGTTAATTCTTATTAAATGCAAATTAAAATCAATCTGTAAAGCCATCATATTTTAGGGTTTTATGTTTAGAGAGGAATTTTGGTTACTGATTGAATTGTTTACTTCTTATTGTAAATATAAATATTTTCTTTGCTGTGATTATTCAGTCTTGGTAGACCATATATTTCTGAGAGTTTGTTTTTACTAGGTTATTAAATTTGTTCACATATACTTGTTTATAGTAGTCTCTTATGACCCAAAGCATTTCTGTGAGCTTGCTTGTAATATATACTGTTTCATTTATAATTGTATTTATTTGAATCTTGTGGATTTCTTTTTAGTATAGCTAATTATTTGGCAATTTTATTTATTTTCTCAAAAAAACTTCTCTGAGTTTCACTTATATTTTTACTACATATTTAGTCTATTTTATTTATTTCATTTCTGGTATACTATTTCCTTCTTTCTTTAAGCTATAAGCTTAGTTTGTTGTTTTTCTACCTTCTGAGATATAAATTTAGGTTGAGAGCTTTCTTTTTTTCTTCGTGTAGGTATTTATCACTATAAACTTTGAACTGCTTTTGGATCTTTAGTCTGTTTATTGTTGCTGTAACAAAATATTGGACACTATATAAATAAAAACAAGTTTATTTGGTTCATGATTTTGTTGGCTGAAACTTCCCAAACAGCAATGCTCTTGTCAGGCAAAAGATCTGTTAGTGTGTGTCATGGTTTATATCGGTGGCCCCAGGCCTCACGCGCTTGCAGTGTGCATTTGTGATTGGTTAATTGTCTAGCGTTTAGATTGATGGTGTCAGCGCTACACTCACCTACGGGTGAAGCCAGTATACAATGTAATGGCAGGAAGAAGGTCTCTCTCTCTCTCTCTCTCTCTCTCTCTCTCTCTCTCTCTCTCTCTCTTTCTTTTTGTCTCGGAGGTTTCGCTTTGCTGTTTGCAGTCACCATGAACTTCCTTGGAGCCAACAGAGTACGGACTGAAACCTCCAAAACCTGTAAGAAATAAACCTTTCCCTTCCCAACTTTGAGCATCAAGTATTTTGTCTCAGTGACGGGTAAAAAGTAACTAAGACTGTGTGTCATGGTGGAAAGTTGGCAACGGAAGCAAGAATGCGTGTAAGGGAGATAGCTGGAGAAAGCTTCAGGTTTGTTTGATGAAAATGCACTTTTGTGGTAATCTAGTCCTGTAAAAGTGAGAACTCAACTCATATGACTAAAGGCATAAACACACTTAAAGGAGCCAGTACTCTGGAGATGATTACACTGGGTGTCAAGCTGCAATATGAATTTTGTGGTGAATAATCATATTTAGTCATAACATATCCTCTAAGTGTGGTATGTTGCATCTCAGTTTTTTTTGTCTCATGATATATGTTTTGTTTTCATTCTGGTTTCTTCATGAACCCAAAGGTTGCTTAGGGATGTTTAAATTTCCACCTTGGTGAATTTTTCTTTGCTTATGTATTGCTATTTTTATAGTCTTTAACTCAGAAAAGTTATTTATTTATTTATATTTATTTAATATAATTTCAGGCATATTAAACTTTTAAATACTTGTTTTGTGGCCTAATATATCTTGGGCAGTGCTCCACATGTGCTTGAAATGCATATGTACTATGGTGTTGTTGGATGAATTGTTCTATATTTGTCTGTTAAATTCATTCCATCAATAGCATTATTTAAGTTAACTGTCTCTTTATTTATCTTTTGCTGGAATAATATACATGTTGTTGATAATGGGATATTGAAACTTTCAATAATTATTATTATATTGCTATTTAACTTTCCCTGAGGTCTATTACTAGTTTTTTCATAAGTCTAGGTGTTCCAGTGTTATGTGTATATATCTCTTCATGTTTTTAAATCTTTCTTTTTAACTTTATTTCTTTATTATTATATAATAGTTTTCTTTGTTTCTTGTGAATATTTTTGATACAGTCTATTTTGTCTAACTGCTGTGGTCTTTTGGTTATATTTTCATGGGGTAACCTTTTCCATTCCTTTATTTTCAACCTATGTTTGTTATTAAAAATAAAAAGACACTTTTCAGGTGACAAATAGTTGAATCCTCACTTTTAAATCTATATGACACTTTATCTTTTGATTGGAAAATTTAAGGTTATATTTGAAGTAATTGATGAGTACTTACTAGTACTACTTTATTTTTTTTTTTACATTTTAAAATTCCTTTATTTTTTTCTCTCGTTTTCTGATTTGATTTTCTGTAATGGTATAACTTGATTCTTCTCTTCAGATATTTTATGTATGTCCATATTTTTGCTTGTGATTACCATGAAACTTAAATAAAATATACTATAACAATGTATCTTAACATGAAACTTTTTTTTTAGAGTTTGGGGATCAAACGTGCAACCTAGCACTTGCCAGGCAGGACCCTGTGCCACCGAGCTAAGCCCCTGGACCCTTAAACTGATAACTTTAAGTAGGTAAAAAATCCATGTACTTTAATTTCTCTGCTACCTGTATTTTATGTTATTGATGTCATGCTGTACATATTTTTATATTGTGTATCAATTAACGTATTACAGCTATAATTATTTTTTGAGACAGAGTCTCACTATGTAGTTCAGGCTGGCCTCAAACTCACAATGATCCTCCTGCCTCAGCCTTCCAAGTGCTGGAATTACAGGGTGCATCACCATGCCCTGCCAGATATAATTATTTTTAATACCTTTGTCTTCTTACTTTCGTACCAAACTTAAAAGTAATTTATCATATTAAAGTATTAGAGAAAAATGAATTTGAATATGTCATTCTTTTTCTAGGAAATTTATATTGTCATACATTTTTATGTTACTAGTGTTATTTCAATTTGAAGGCTTTTCTTTAGCCTGTCTTTTAAGGCAAGTCTAGCCCGTGGGTTTTAAGACTGGGCCTAGTGGACACATCCCTTAATTTTACTGTAAATTTCTACTTTAGCATTATAGTAGCTGGCTGTTCATCTCAATACCTTTCCTGAAGAATGCATGAAGCAATCTGTATGTTTATTCATTTTGTATGATAATGGCAAAGTGTGCATATGTGCAAAAGTGGCAGAACAGAATTTGTATACTGCTTATGCTCTAATTAGTTTTACATACCCAAGTACTCAGAGGGCCCAATACAACCACACCACACCAAGATTTGTTGAAAAAAAGGTTTAAAAATTTTTTTTTACATAGATGTAGCCCATTTTATTATAATGGCACATGAAAAACCAGATTTGCAAGTTTTCAAGGTCATCAAATTACTTGTGCATGGAGAATGAAGATTACTTGCTTTCATCATAGAAGAGTGGTTTTAGGGGATAGAGTCACAATGATGATGACTTTGACATTGGCCATGTGAGTCAAAGGATCCTGTGATACTGAAATGGACCAAGAATCCAGACACAGGGAATGCAGACCTTCTTGATTTGGACTGCAAAGAAACAGCAATGTGAGTAACATACTTGACTAGTCAAAATGTTGCAACATGGTCACACAATCAAACACAATGATCCAATGTTAGAACTAGGTTTAAAATATAGGGAAGGTCTTGGCAGGGGTAAAAGTCATTGGACAGAATGCCAGCACTGCCATTCAGTGTTGGCAATTATAACAGACAAAATGCTAAAAGATGCTGTGAAATATACAAAGGATGAAATTCAAGTAAAGCATTCTGTATACACCAGTAGCCATATTTAAAAATGTATTTATTATGACACATTGCTGAACTGAAAGCATTCATAGGCCTGCTATACTTAGCACAGATTTTTCACGGGAGGTCCCAGGAATGTAAATGACTTATGGAAAAGTAATGGGTCAAAATATGGCATAAAATTTATTCTCTTTGTAGATGTCAAAACTTATTATACTTTCAATTTAGAAATTTATCCTAGAGCTTAGCCATCAGACTCCTGTTCATGTAGTAATAAACTGAATGATGTACTGAACAGACTTGTTGCTCTCATCTACCAAACTAATTGGGGTGTGACACTGGACAATTGGTGTACTGGTTTCCAACTGCTGTTCTATTTGCTAACAGAGAAGAAGTTGACCAGTGCAGGAACTGTATGCAGGAACAAAGGGAAATACGAAATGAGATGTAATTTCAAAACAGTGAATTGTGTAGCACAATCTTTGGATTTCAGAAAGATATAATATTGACTTTGTATATGGCAAAGAAAAACAAAATGGTACTGCTGATGTCAACATTTCACCATGATGGAAACACTGATAGGGAAATCTCAAAACAAAAATCTGACATTCAAATTTTTAACAACAAAGCTGAAAATGGAGTAGATGTTATTGATGAGTTATGCAGCCAACTGTGCTGTCACTTGAAACACAAAGCGTTGGCCAATGGTTGTGTTTTACTCAATCTTAAACATGTGTGGCATAATCAAAGAAAATGTAGAGTGAGAAATATCATGGAGAAATTTCTGTAGAGGACTGGGACTAGAGCTCATATTAGATCATTTACAGCAGAGGAAAAACAAAAATGTTTCTGCCGAGGAGACTACATAAAAACTTTGCAGAGCACACTGGTGAACTGACAGGTGAACTGGCAGGAGAAGTATCATAACGATCTATGACAAGAGGGAAGAAAAGGTATCAACTGTGCCCTCCAAGAAAGTACAGGAAAAAAAAAACATATATGGTATCAGTGTGAGTGATATTTGTGTACGGAGCACTCAGGTACCATGTGTGAAGACTTCCTTGTATGTGACAGTTGAAGCCAAACTTATTTCTGGGGTAGAATTTTGTTTATTTTTACACTCAGGTTCACATAGGTTTTTATTTTTGATTATTATCTTTTAGGTTTTGTAAGCAGGCAAACGGCTGATGTGAAAATGTTGATATCTACTCATTTCATATTTTATTTTATTGACATCTTATTTCCCTGCTAAGTGCACGTTGCAAAACATAGTGGGAAGCTCCTGATAAGAGAGGAAAAGAAGTGACAAGACTGGGAAGGAAAGGAAAGCTAAGGACATGTGCTGTCAAGATAAGTGAGATAGGTGCGTGGTATTTGCAATTGTTATGTGTGAAGACTGGGATGTGACAGTTGAAGCAATGCTGATTCCTGTGTCAGAGTTCTATTGGTAGTTTCCTTGTAGTTCATATAGGAACTTATTTCTGACGTTACCTTTTAGGTTTTGTAAACAAGTACACAGCTAATGTAAAAATGTTGATACTTATTCTCAGTGCACAATACATACGAATTTAGTAATTTATTTCATTGATATTTTATGCTCTTAGTAAGTGCACACTATATGAACCTACTGAAAAACAGCAAGATTACTGAGATGTCAAGCATGTCTTACAAAAATGCCAGAAGAGCAAAAGACTCGTGCTATCTTTGTAAGTACTGTGTGTGTGGAATGTGCTGCTGTCATGTGTGCAGACTACCTTAGGTGTGATAATTGAAGTAAAGAGTTTTTTGGAGAGTTCTACTGGTATTTTCATTGTAGTTATATAAGGATTTATTTCTGATGTTTTTCTTTTGGACATTGTACATCAAGAACTTAGTTGATGTTGAAAATTTTCATGCTTTTTCATAAACAATGAACGTTAAAACGCAATACTTTATTTTTGTGATTTTTACCTGTTAAGTATTCATTGTTTAATGTAATATAACTTGAGATTAAAATTAACAGTTCATCAATAGAAATAGTGTAAAGAATAAATGTTGGTCCGACAGACTCATGTTTATGTGCCTTGATGACAAAATTACTCTTACAAAGTGATGATAATGGCCAGAAATTTTTTTTTTGGAATACAGTAATATTTATCTGTGCTCCATTTTTATAGGGCAGCTTTTTTTAGCTAAAACTTGTAGATTGTCAGTTTGTGTAGTAGTTATTCAGTTCTTCCCATATGTCATCCTATTCTCTCATGTCCAGCAAACTTTCTGCTAAGAAACCCTCTGATAGTCTTAATAGTTGCTCACTAGAATGTGATAAGACTTTTCTCTTGATATTTTTGAAATTTTCTTATTGCGTTTAGCTTTTGAAAATTTTCTTACCTTATGTCTTGATAATACTTCTTCATGTTTACTCTATTTGGGAATTATTTGACTTTATTTATCTGATTATTCACCTATTGAGATGTGGAAATTTTTCTATCATTCCCTTAAATAATTTTCACTATTTCTCCCCCTTTCTCTGTTTTGATTGTATAAGAGTGTGTGTGTGTGTGTGTGTGTGTGTGTGTGTGTGTGTGTGTGTATGTGTATGTGTATGTGTGTTTGGTGAATCTGATGGTGTTCCAAAAATTCAGTAGGTTTTTTGTTTTTTCATTTTAATTTGCTTTTGCTCCTCTGAGTGGGCAATTTTCTTGTCTTTTTTTTTTTGATCCCTCTGATTCTCTCTTCTATTTGAGCTTTCTGGTGAACCTTTTTATGAAATGTTTGAGTTTACTCATTGTTTTCTTCAGTTTCAGGATCGTTTGGTTCTATTCTATGATTGGTTTTTCTCATTTTATTGAATTTTTGATTTTGTTCATTTTTTAATTCATTTGTTTATCTATGTTCTGTTGCATCTCTTGAGCTTCTTTAAGACATTTTAAATTCTATTTTAGACATTTCATAGGTCTCTACTTCTTTTGAGTTGGTTACTAATACTTTATTGTTTTGGTGATATCATGTTTTCCTGCTTACTTACAATTCTTGCTGCATTGTGTTATCTGTGTGAACTTTTCTAGATTGCCTTTTTTGGTAGCAAATACTCTTATAGTCATGCTAGCTAGATATTATTCTTGGTGAGCAAATTGGTAGACTCAGTAGGTAGATTTGCAGCTGGAATCTTCAGGCAAGCTGGCCTTGATCCTGAATGATTGTGGTTGTAGATTAAAAAATGTTGGTCAACTTAACACTAGCTAAATTGGATCAGTACGATGCTGAGTGTAGATGGCCCACTGGAGAAAATTTGCCATCATAAAAAAGAGACACGGAGAGGAAGAGTGTAGCATTCAGGGTTCTCCTAAGTGTTGCTGTTGTTTGGAGCCATTGGTTCTCCTGGAGGAGCCTGTCATGGCTAGCTTCCCTGATATGAATTTGGCCATTATCATCAGAGGAGCTCAGGACCTAGTTGCTGAAAACGACTGTGGTTCACTTTGAGGGAGTTCTGGTCCTTATTTTGAACACCACTTCCTGGCTCTGGAGGGGAATATATGTGATGTTCAGTCTCTAGCAGAAGCTTGTCATACTGGCTTTCTGAAATGAACTAGACTTTCTCAAGGTCAGAGGAGCTCAAGAACTCATCATCTCTGAGAATGGCTATGGTACTTTTTGAGGGAACCCTGGTCCTTATTTTGATCATTGCTTCTTGTTTCTAGTGTAGAACCCTCCAATTACTGGCATAGACTTTCTAGATTCCACTGCTGATTGTTGGACCGTCTCAGTGTAGATCTATGAAACAGGCTTGCCTGAGTCATTGTTGTGGGCTCTAGGCCTCCAGCTTGACTCGTGGGAGGCATTGTCTGGTCTGTAGGTCTTCACTTCACTAACGCAGGACATTTCTGTGAGATCCAGGCCCTCGGCTGCATCTCCTTGGGTCTTTAGTATGTGGATAGATTTCCTGTATTTCCTTGTATTTAACTCTAGGTGATCATTCTAAATAAACTGTAAATTCTGTGTCCTGTATATAATTGTTCTCCTTGCAACCTCTGACTACAACACAGTACCTGGGTCCAGAGTAGCTAGCCTGATGTCTGCAACTCCATGAGTGGCCTGAAATTTAAGTATGTGTAGGCAGACCTGATGTCTTAATCTTTTAACAGGCCCAGAGCCTAGGTAAATGAGGGCCTACCTGATTCTGGAGCTAAAATTACCCTGGTCTGTGAGGGTCACCATTGTATGGAGATAGGTCTGGTTACACCAAGGACCAGTTTGCCATCAGGGTAGATCTGGAGTCTGGAACTGTGTGGGATGACCTGTGGCAGAAACCATTTTTTTTTTTTTTTTTTTTTTTTTTTTTTTTTTTTTTTTTTGCCTAGTGCTACGGTGAGCCTGACTGATAGTTCATAGTGACTTGCCTGGAGCCTTGGGACGCAGGTATTGATCTTGAGCTGAGGTGTACCTGCACTTGATTCTCTAAGAATTGGCCTGAAGTTGAGATTATTAAGATGTTTCTTAGCACTGAGTTGGGCCTGGAGCCTAGGCCTGTTGAACATGATCTGGCTCTGGGATTCATGGGAGCAGACTTGGTGTTGAGACCAATGATATGAGACATATTTAAGGCACTGTGTCTTTCTGTGCTGTACTTTCCCACATGGCACATGTCTTTCGTGCTATGCTGTGCAGGCTTGCAGGAAACATATCATAATTAACTTGAAATTGTCCTTCTTACTCTCTTTAATATATTTTGTTTTAAAATTTATTTGCTGCATTTAGATATTATACTATCTTACATGGAAACTTTGTGAAGATATTTTTGATATGTATGGTCTTTGAAGTATCTTTGAGGGATCCAGCACTAGAAACTTCTACTTTACCATCTTGTTTATAACACTTTTCATTTTATTAAAAGGGTTAAATAACATGTAGATTGGTTTTGAGATCTAAAAGTCAAATTCTAGTAATTCTTTGAAATGAATGCTTAGCAGTGGGGATTTATAAGATTACAAGAATTAAATGGAAAATCCCTATTGAAATAATTGAATTAAAGACAAATATGCATAATGTCACAGCAGTAAAATGTGAGGCCTAAAAGTATGCACATTTTGACCTTTTTCTGTTCGTTTTGGCCTTCAACCCTGAAACCTATTAGGTGAGGAATTTTGTACACTTTGATAAACTAAGATAGAATTTAATTTTAAATTGCTTTGATCTTTAGTCTCTATGAATTCAAGAAGAAAGTTGTCTTAAACGTTTGTGACATGGTGTTGATGCAAAATAAGACTGTGGAGCCATCCACAGGTAGATACATAGGATAAGTAGTTGGTGGCTGTGAGCATAAATTATTTTTGTGAGGAAGAATCTCTTCTATGTTTTTGCATTTAAGGGATCCAGTGTTTTATTTTCTTTTAAATTTTAATTAATATTTAATTTCATACTTTTAAAAAGCATTAAATATGATACCAATCCCATTGCTGATTGGTACACATGTGTGTAGGTACATGATCATGTACACATAGAAGTGTGACCAGAAAAATACAGATTTAATGCAATTCCAATTAGAATACCAACAGAATTCGTCATAGAACTAGAAGAAACAATACTAAAATTCATAGGGGACCAACAGAGACCCAGGACAGTAAAAGCAACTCTGGGTATCCAGAGCAAAGCAGGAAGCATTACAATCCTAAATTTTAAGTAATACTGCAATAATAGAAACAGAATGGTACTTGCACAAAAACAGACATGTGGATCTCTGAAACATAATAAAGGGTGAGGAATTAATCATGACTAGCTATCTGATTTTGACAAAGGGGTCAAAAACATGCACTGGAGGGAAGATAGCTTCTTTAATAAATTATGCTGAAAAAATTGGATATGCAAATACAGATTGAATCTAAACACATATATCTTACTATTTACTAATATATAATCAAAATGTATCTAAAAGTTAAAACAGTAGCAATTTTCTGAAAGATAAAATAGATAAAACTCTTGAAGTTCTACACATAGGAAAGGACTTTCTAAAGTCTAATTACATGAGAAATAGCATTAAGAATAAGCAAAGAGAGTCATATGAAATTAAAAATGTTATGCATAGTAAAGAAAACAACTAGGAAAATGAAAAAAAAAACTTTCTAACTACTCCTGGGATGGAGGACTAATATCTAGAATATATAAAGAACTCAAAAAATAGACCATCCAAAATAAAACACCTGATAAAAATGGGCAACTGAAACAAATATACAATTCTTAGAAGAAATATAAATGGCCAAAAATACATTAAAAACACCCAGCATCTCTAGTTATTAGAGAAGTAAAAACCTCAAAGATTCCATTTTACCCTAGAAAGTAAGGCTATCATCAAGCAAATACTAACAAATGATGGCAAGATTGGGGGGGAAAAGGAAGCCTTGAACATTGTTGCTAGGAATGTAAACTAGTGCAACCATTATGGACATCAGAATGGAGATTCCTCTGGAAACCAAAACTAAAACCTCTATTTGACCCAGCCATTGCCCTTCTTGGTAATTTTATGAATGAGTTAAAGACATCATATTTCAGTGATACGTGCATACCTATGTTTATAACAGCAGAATTCTTAATAGCTGTCTTAGTGACTTTTCTCATTCCTGAGACAAAATACTCAACACCCTCAAGTTAAAGGAGGAAAGATTTATTTCAATTCACAGTTTATAGATGTTTCAGTCCATAGTTAGATGGTTCCAAGACATGGCAGAGGGGCATAGCAGATGAAAAACAGACCACGGCAGGGCAGGCAAGATAAAGCAGGTGGCAATTGATGTAGGCCTCCCTTTGCCACTTATTTTGCCCAGATTGCAAAAATTTTGGGTGGTTCCCAGAGTGGACCTTCCCATCATCTACATGCAGAATTCTGTTAGCTCAGTAAGTGGACTAATTTAGTACTTTACAGTCTTAATCCCAGTATCACACACCCATGATTCAACTGCCTCCCCAAAGCCTCACTTATGAGCATTGGAGACTTTGGGGAATCTCTACATAAAAGCAATAACAGTAGCTAAATCTTAGAAGTGGACTACATGCCCATCAACAGATGACTGGATAAAAAATGTAATATGGAGCATTACTCTTACATAAAGAATGACAGTGTATGGCTGGGGATTTAATTCAGTGGTGTAAGTGCCTGCCTGCCAAGCACAAAGTCAAGAGTTCAATCCTCAGTACCAAAAAAGAAAGAATGACAATCTTGAGTCGTTTTCAGGGGAATGGATGCATCTTTTTTTCTTTTTTTTTTATTTAGAGAGAAAGAAAAAATAGAGAAAAGAAAAAAGGGTAGAAATAGTACAGAATTACAGTAAGAAATCACCAGTTGACAAGTTACATATTGTCATCTTAGAAATAGTTGTTCAGGTTACAAAATTAAAGTATGTAAAGTGACATTCAAATAGTGACAATGCCAACAGTTCTGCCCAATAATCCAACAAAAACTTAGTAATATGGTTATCAGTCCTACACACTTGTTTTTTTATCTTAAAGAGGGTGAGATTAAACATATCAAAACAGAACAAAACAGTTCAAAAAGAAACAATTTAAAGAAATACAGATTTCAAAGCAAGTCCACTGGAGATCTTCACTGTCTATCTTATTGTCTCTAGTTTTCTTCCAAATAGTTGTCCCTATCTTCATAGTAGCTGTCCTTATCTTTACATATGCTGAAATTGAACTTAAGCATCTTGAGGCCATAATGTTAAGTGAAAGAAATCAGATGCATAAGCTTAAATATCACATGGACTCTCTTATATAAGAAACCCAAGTCGTCAATAAAGTAAATAATAAAAGATAAGTAATTAGAAATCGGGATATGGGTCTTTCCCAATTGAGAAACGAATCAAGAGAAGGAGGGTGAGGGGAAGGAAGGGAAAGTAAAAGGAGTAAATATATTTTATGTACACATAACAACTCCCCATGAAAGAGTCATTGTGTACTGCAAGCATGGACATAAGAATCAAACATGATTAATAGCAGACTTATGGACATTAATCCCTCTCACTTCAAATATACTCATTCCATCTTTCCTACCACTTTCTGAAACAGTTTTGTCCTCTTTCATGAAGGTCTTTAGGTATGCTGTTGTGGCTGCCTGACTATCCTGAATTGATTCAAAACTTTTACCTTTCGTAGTCACTTTTACTTTGGTGAAGAGTCAGAAATCATATGGTGTCAATTCTGGTGAATAAAGTAGATAAGGTGACACTGTCTTGTTCTTATGAGTCTGCCTTTTCATTTGGTGGCACTTAGCAACAACACTGACCATATTTTTGGGCACAACTCATAAAAACACTTACAAAAGAGGACTTTCAAGACCGCTTCACAAAGTGACAAATACAGTGGATTAAACTGATTTTTAATACAGAGGGGGTATTTTGAAGGTTAATGATAATGTATCCTTTACTGTGGTAAATTATTTTTCTTGAGGCAGGGTCTCGGTGTGTAGTGCAGTCTGGCCTTGAACTCATTCATGCAGCCCGAGTTTGGCTTCAAACTCACAGCAATCCTCCTGCCTCAGCCTGCCGAGTGCTGGGATTACAGGTGTGTACCACCATGCCCGGCTAATTGTGGTAAATTTTTATATTTAAGTATACATCATATTTCATGACGAACCCTTGTATACAATGACATAACTGTCATTATTTCACAAAACTGTCTTGAAATTTGTTTTTTCTTTACTTTTGAAAATATCTGGGGAAAGTATTTATATTGTTGCATATGTGTGTAGTTTATTTGTTACTCTTTTATGAGCAGATACTTTTGTCTTTTTCAAATTTTTTCTACTAGAAATTGAACTATGGTTGATAGTATTTTATATGGCTCTTTAAGCCTAGATGCAAATGGAGCTATGTGAGCTATGCAGAGGGCAGTATATTTTGTCTGCAAAAGCAATTACAATTTTGCAAACTGTTTTCAGGACAAAATACTCCACATCACTTTTTCCGTATCCCGGACAAATCTTAAAATAATTAATAATTTTTAATAATTTTCATTTTTGCAAATCTTAATAAGTAATAAATAATAGTTCTTAGTTTGGATGATCATTTTCCTTATTGCTAGAGAGTTGATAATTTCTTAATCAATTTATTCATCCTTTGTACTTCTATTTCTATCAGTTACTTAAGCAAACCAGTTTCCTATTTTTTAATGGGTTTTCTTTTACATCGTTGATTTGTAGGAGTTCTTTATTTATTAGTAGGTAAGTGGCCTTTTGAATATCTGCTCCCAATGTGTTCCTTGCTTATAACTTTGTCATACTTATTTTGTATGCCTTTTTTGATTTTAGTGTCAATAATAAATTTAATGTTCTTCCTTATGCTCTTTTCTTTATGGATATG
Organism: Cavia porcellus; assembly: GCF_034190915.1. Classification (NCBI taxonomy): domain Eukaryota; kingdom Metazoa; phylum Chordata; class Mammalia; order Rodentia; family Caviidae; genus Cavia; species Cavia porcellus. The sequence continues at coordinate 82,899,745 of NW_026947486.1, forward strand.
ATGTGCATATAGTATGGTATTCCACTTGTTACTGGGTAGGTATTTTGTAGATATGTAACCCTGCCCCGCCAATTGGTTCTGTTTCTCTGGAGAACCATGATTGATATACCACTCATGTAATCACACATTTATTTCTGCAGTGTTTTAAATGGGGAAAGAGGAAGGGATGTAAAAAGAATTAGGATGTGTTATGCATAGGCACCAACTCCCTATGATGCAAATGTACTGCCAGCATATATTAATGAAAAAATAGTCCTATAATAACAAATTTAGATTGTAAGTCCCACTTGACCCAGCCATTCCACTTTTAGGTATATTCCCAGAAGGACTGAAAGCATCATACCACAGTGATATATGTGCACCTATGTTTATAGCAGCACAATTTGTAATAGCCAGATCTTGGAAACAACCTAAGTGCCCATCAACCGAGGAATGGATAAAAAAGATGTGGTATTTTTATACAATGGAGTACTTCTCAGCTATTAAGAATGATATTTGAGATATTTATAAGTAAATGGATGCAATGCGAGACCATACTCTTAAGTGAAATAAATCAAACTCACATGTATAAATATCTTGTAGTCTCCCTAGTGTAAGAAATGGTAAGAGTACATAAGATACAAAATACTCAATAAATACAGTGAAAGGATAAGAATCTGCTTAAAGAGGAAAAACAATATTCCAGGGAAAATGAGGAAAAAGAAAAAGGAAAGGAAAAGAGAAAATATCTAAAATAATGTAAACATATTTAGGATAGCTAAGATGATTGTGCTACAAATACTTTAAGTTCTTGGAACAAAAAGTTAGCATGCATAGGATTGGAACAACTGTGAGTATTATTGTATGGTAATTTGAGGAACTCTTGAAGATCATTATGTAAAACAACAACCTCAGTTATGCTCCTACCACCTTGTTTGGAAGACCTAAAAAAATAAATTTAGTTATTATAAAGCAAAAACAGTATCTCAAACCTCTATCTCAAGATTCTCATACGTTGTCTTTTAGTATTGTTACAGATTATTATTAATTTTAATTTTAAAAATTAATACATGTTTGCAGTTTATTCATTTGGGAAATTGATACATATAAATATTGCATCTTGATCTTTGTTTTCCCTTCCCTTTCTCTCCGTCAGTCAGGGTGTATTTGAATTATGTACATGTGTAGGTGTGTTTACATAACTGTATATCTGTCTACTTGAGGTAAGCGAGGTTAATGCTTTCTTTCTGGAGTTTTTCATATGGTAAATTCCAGACTACACAAGATATTTTTTTTTATTTCCTTTTCCAAATCTCTTCTTCCTAACACCTGGATCCTCCATCCCAAAACCTTTGTTTATAATCTGGTTTATGTATCACATATGCTAGATTTTCATTCAATATTTTCACTTGATCGATATTCAGAATTATTATTTTCAGGGACTCCACTGATGTGCAAGTTTTTTCTTCTTCTCACGGGCATAGAAGGATTATAAAACTATCCAGTGTCATAACAAGTAAAAAGTCAAGGTTGTTCTTTCAAATCTATCTTGAAAGGAAGGAAAATAGTACTCCCTTACTGCATGCAACTTATTGTACAAGGTATCTACACTTTATTTGAACAATCTCAACTTCCCTATGAGATAGATTATGCCATTTTATGCATAAGAGAACAGAGTAATTAAAGAAGTTGACTAAGGCTGCATGACTGATAAATCAGAGACTCTTGAGAAACAAAACCAATAGACAAAGTTACATATATAGAAAATATCTGTCCAGCAAAACTTAGATTAGAATGCAGGGTGGGTACCATAGCCAAACCAAAACGACATAAAATTAGCCAATACAAGTGTTAAATGAGTAAAAATGAAATGTGAACTCTTCTGTGAGTGACCCTAAGTCCTCCATTTGTAACCACAATGATGTTTATCTACTTCCCTCTACTTGTGTTTTTACTTTACACATAGAGATATCACTATTTTCCTATTTCTGTATGATCTATCTATTTATCTTTCTATCATCTATTTATCATCATATATCTATCATCATTCGTAGATAAATCAGTACAATCCGCTTTTTAAATAATTGATTTCTTGGCTTCCTATAATCTATCTGCTCTGAGATTCAGCATATTTGCTTTAGGATCTCTGCTGTTCAAGCTGATTGCCTGTTTGATTTCATGTACAACTGAACGTCAATAACCTTGAAATTATTTTCTCTTCCACTGTCCTACTTATCCTTCCTTATAGAAATATCTTCCTATCCATTTCTCAAATACCATGAAAAGAAAAACAACAGTAGCAGCAACAACAAAAAGAACCTGTTGAGATCCTCTATTTTAGATACCTGAATTTTCTTGACTCTGTACTCTAAGATACAAGCCTTCCTAAAGCATCTCACTTTTCTAACACAAAACCCCAAGGGTGTCAAGGACATCTTGGAAATCAGTGATCACTGTCCAAGATTAGTTTTATCAAGCAGGAGGCTGGGCAGGATCTTTATTGACCTCAGTCTTTTACCTGAAGTGTTGTTGGTTACTAATGCAGTTTTCAGTAAACCTCCAACAGAAGCTTAACTTGTTATACCATTTTTGTATAAAATATTAACAAAAAGGAAGACAGTTTAATCAGATGAATAATTAGTTGAATTACTATTAATTCAGATTTGATGGTATTGTTTCTAATGTAGCAGTCATCCTGGTGCTATCTTATTTAATTTCTACAAAAATATTGTTTAACAGTGAATTAAAATAAATGACAAAGAATTCTATTGCCATTTACTGATTCTTATGAATTAGCTAGAATATAAATAGCCAGGTGTGGTGGCACACACCTGTAATTCCAACACTCAGGAGGCTGAGTCAGTAAGATTGATGTGCGTTCAAGGTCAACCTGAACTAATAGTGAGACCTTTAGAATGTACATAAAAATAGTGATTAAGTTAAGATTTCTGCTTACCAGAAATTGTCCTTTGCTCTACAATATTTAGGGACCAAACAATATTTAGTGTTGAATTTTAAGAAATCAGTGAGGAATGTAACACACTTAAATCTTTGTTTAGCTTTTCTAGTTGATTCTTTTTCCTGGTAATTGAAGTGAGATCACTGAATTCATGTACAGGGTGATCAAGTATTAACAGCAAACATTTTAACTGAAAAGTTTAATACAGCAAAAGACATAGTGTCATTAGCCCCAGTGAAAATACTCCCTCTTGCTTTGCACACACCTATTGCATTGTTTTTAGCACTCTCTAAAGCAGTGATGGAAGTTCTTCTTCGTAAGTATCTTTATGAAAAAATATAAATACTGCTACCAAGCTTTATCCGATGGAAAGACCTGTTCATAAAAACACTATACTGTCTCCTCATCCACCTTATTCGCTGTGTCTGAAACTTTGCTGCTTCTAGATGTTTCCAAAAATCAAAATGATAATGAATGATAAATGTTTTGACTGGATTCAGAGTATCGAGGTAGCCATGACAATACAATTAAAGACTTTCATGAAATATTTCTAGAACTGCTTCAGAAAGTGTCAATAATGATGAAATATGTGTTGTCAAAGTGTGTGTGTGTGTAGGGGGGTATTTTGAGGAAGACTAATGACAAATCATAATTTTTTAAAAAAAGTAAACGTTCACCTTATTTTTTGATCACTCCTTATATACTTATATTTAACAAATGATGAAGAAATGTGTCCTTTACAGGACAGAGGAAATAATATCTTCCCAAAGACCAAATTTGGAGACTTTAAATGTAGAGACTTTGCTCTTATTCCTGGTTTTAAAGGACATTTCCTAGAAACATTCCTGGAGTAAGTCTGACCCACAGGATCATCCACATCTGTAAATTATTTCAGTACTTGCCTTGCTTTGACATATTGTCTAGTCATAGGAACTGGATTATAATTCATTTATTTAACAAGTATGTATTGAATTACCATGTGTCACACACTGTTCTAAGAATTTGGTGATAAACCAGTGAATAGTACAATCTTTGTCTCTGTACCAGTTAACTTCACATAAGTTAAGCTTATACTGGTTTTCTTTCTAATACTGATGCTTCAACTTCAAAACAGCTGACATACTGAGCTCTAGATTTTTTTCTTACTTTGTCTCTAAAGATCCACCTGATCCTTAGATGTAGCAGAGTCAGAGAAAATGGGTTTCGATCCCTTACACTGCAGAAAGGGGACCTGTGCTCTGTACTTTGTTATTCTAATATAGGCTTCCTATTTGGCCAGCACTGACACTTAAGTGACTCCTGTCTTGTAGACAAATATCTATGAGATAGCCACCCAGCCACTGGGTGGATGGCTTTTAGGTTTATAGGGGCCTCCCAACTGATTAACTCACAGGCCTGCAAGGCTACATATACAGTCTCTCATTCTTTCTCTATGAAGGAATAACAGACCCCCATCTCCTGTAACTGTGACTAAAATTCTGAAGACATGTATAGTTGTTTTATATTCTGCCACAATACTCAACCAAAGCCCTAAGTGGTTACACAAACATCTAAGTCATTAGGTCCCAGCAGTCGGTCACCTGCAGTGCTTGTGCCTATTGCAAGGCCTGCTTTTCCACCCCAAATGCTTGCTTGATAGCTTCTACTCTGTCTGCCGGTGTGGCATCTTTTGTCTTATTTCAGGCTATATTCTTTTAAATCTGGTGGTACATAAGTTTAAGAGCTTGGCAAAATGGGGAATGAAAACTCTCCACTACCCTGAATCTCCTAAGAGAGTCTATAACTAACTGTTTCACGGTGGTATAGTGAAACTCTGTTTCACTCTAGCCATTTCTGCCACCCAGCCTTTAGCTTGTTTTCACCTTTAGATCTAGCTATTGCTGCTTGCTGATTGCGAGTTTCAGGTACCTCAGCAGCCTTGACCATGCCTTATCCCATGAATAAGACTCTGTGCTATTGGCTCTGTTCCACCCAACAGACAACTCTCAAAAACTTGACAGAGAGCCGAAGTCCCCAGACCTTGGCTTCAACAATGGCTAATCTACATACTGCTAGATGCTGACAGAAAGCACAAGCAGTGTGCTTCAGACCTGTAAAAGAATCAGAGGTTAACATAATATCACCAACATAATGAAATAACTGATAATCCACTGGGGCCAATTGTGCAACCAAGACTTTGGTCCTTAGTTCATGGCATATTCATAGTAGGGCTGTGCAAGGAACCTGGTGGCAGCAAGGTGATTGTCCATTGTCTTCTTTTCTCATGTGAAGGTGAACTATTCTTGACTCCCAACAGCTATATCTATAGAGAACATTGTTGTTTGTAATCACAGCCTCTGGAGGGTGCTAGGGTATGGTGAGGTACCAGAGAGATGTGCCCTGTATAGACTTGAGGAGGCAGATAACCTATACCCAGAGCCAGAGTTGCTGGTTTCACTTTGATGGTACATCTCTTATAGCCATCTATGTAGGCTGCCTTACCCAAGAATGTATCAGGAGTGCCACATTCTGTTCCAGTGTGTCTCACTATGCAACCATGGAAGCACCAAGGATAAAAAATTACTCAAAGTGCAAGTTCATCTTAAACTAAAGAGGTCCAGAGGAGAGGTCTCTGCTTCACTGAGACTCATTAGTGTGAGAAAATCTCAGGAAAATAACACTGATCTGAGAAACCTCTGGCCTTTTATTTGTAACCCCAGTGTATGAGAAAAGTGCAGAGGATCTTTTGTATAGCAGTTTTCTTCAGAGGAAAGGGAAGGAACAGGATGGTCTATTAAACAAGCTGATTTGTGGCATGAAAAACAAAATGATCAGAGCAAATCTTTCTATGAGGAACTTTGCTTCTAATTGTAATTGACTGTTGCCCTTGAAATCTGCTCTAATCCTTAACCATGAATTCCAGGAGCCCTGTGCTGTTGCTCCGGGGGTCCCTTCATCTTTGCACTCACGTTAATCACTCTCTCAGTGACAGTCTCAATGTCCGCTAGTGTGAGCATGTACTGCACATTGTGGATCTCCAGTGAATAGCAAGCATAACCTGAAGCTCCTGCTTCTCTGGCATTCCCCTTAACAGGGCACTTTGGTGTTTCCCCTATCAAAAATTGTGGCATTCTCCACAGTGACCATATAGACTTGAAGGTTTACAGCCTGGGTGTGTAATGCTTGCTTCCCCTGGAAAATCTTTCCCCTTTTTGGAACTGTTGATCAGGGTGTGTAAACAGCATATCATTTGGCTGTTTTCAGTCTGCTTGGCTCTTACTTCTTCATGGTCTGAATTCCTTGCTATTTCCTGTACCACTCAGCATCTCCCCCAACTGGACTCTAGCCATTTCTGCCACCCAGCCTTGAGTTTGTTTTCACCTTTAGATCTAGCTCTTGCTGCTTGCTGATTGCTAGTTTCAGGTACCTCAGCAGCCTTGACCATGCCTCTTCCAAACCCTACTGGCTACTACCCTTATTGTCTCCATCAGGCAGTGACTGACCCATGTTCAGCCTCTGTATGATGTGTATCAGTTCTGTGTACTCATGGTCTCTGGTTGGGGTCTCTCCAGTATGTCTGTGCTGTTGTTGCCATAAGCCAGGTTTCTTTGGCACTGAGAGCTGTGTAACTCAGTCATCTGGGTAGGATCTATCACCTGTTGCTTTCCTTTTAGTGGCCTGCCCTGTGCCCTTGGCCTCATTCTAGATCTAACTTGGACTTGGGTTTAGATTCTGCTTCAAGCTCCAGTGTGTACTCCATAATCAGGCCTGAAGCCCCGGGAGCTTCAGGCTCTGGTTCCATCCTGGCTCCATCGCTACTCTTAAACCTTCATGGTCTTGCTAGATTGTAGTTTGCTGCTTAATTGTCTGCATTATCCCTGGATGGGAGAAGCTGAGTCTCTTCAGTCTCAGAGCTGTCTGTGACAGTGAGCTCTGCTGTCTAGTCAGTATGCATTGTTTCGAGAAACAATTTATAATTTACAAGCATCATGTACCCCTTCTTTTAACTCTTTGTTGAGCCACATTGTGTTTTAACTCTTTGCTGCAGATATCTCCTTTTAATGAAGCTTTTGCCTTGGTTCAGGTTGCAATGATTCATTTAACATTTAGGCAGCCTGAAGAAGAAACACAGTCATGGAAATGTCTGAATATGCCCTTTCTTTCAGGTGCCACGCAGCTATGTGCACTCAGGGCAGTCCTTAGGCCCCTAGCCTGTCCATTTTGACAACAATCCTTGGCCACGTAGTCGCCCACCATCCCTCGTGGCAGCCTATACGCTTATACCAAAATGCACAATTGTGGCCATGTGCCAGTAACAGCCTCAGCTGTGTAATTTGTCAAAACCAGCTGACATCATCGCTGGGAATGGCAGTTATTTACACTGAGACCAGTGAGGTACACCTGCCCTGTAATCTTGCTGACTCGAACTTAGCTTCCACCAGAAATCACTCCCAACCCAGCCAGAATCAAAATGTAGCTATCTTAAGCTTCAGTTTTCTATACAGACCCAAGGGGATGATAATATCTTGAGTTCTGGAAGGACATGAATTTTGATGTTACTTTTCTGGGTGTGTGAGCTTTTTAAAATTATTTAATCTTTCTGAACATTAATTTTTTCACCAATAAAATGATAAAATGTCAATCACCTCAAATAGAAAACATGAATTTTAGCAATGCTATTGTACAAATAATCTATCTGTACATTACACAAATGGTATCTATTGTTATAACTTTGTGCCTACCCCCAAAGATAGGTATGATTTTAAGGGCATATTTAATTGTAGAAAGTATTAAACAGATTAATCAGTAAAGTTAGATAGTTCCTTTTTCTTTTCTTTTCCTTGGTTCCAATGTCTAGATTTTCTGAACCTCATGTCTCTGCATCTTAGTAATGTAGCATCTGGAGTTGTCTTTGGTCTCTTTTATCCCACTGTATCTATCTTTATGCAAAATAGCCAAGTGCTGCATTGTTCAAATGAGATAAGTAGCAACTCATCTGAAGCTTAGTGGCCAGAAAAATGGGGATATGTGGTTTTCAGAATATAAAGGATTCTAATGAGTTGCAGCAGAAAGAAGGTAGGAATGGGGACAGATTTTCTGATTCAAGTTTTGTAGAGGACTGTAGATATTCCCCAATTACTCAGAAAGCTGAATGTATTTGATTACTCAAATTCTAAATGATTCCATATTTCTACTCATGATTAAAAGTCATGATTAAAAATATGAACATAGAAATGTCACACTTAACTGAACGTTTTGAAGCAAATAGGAGGATTGTTGTAGGGGGAATTCAAGCAAGTGATTGAAAGTTAAGGCACAGGACCGTTAAGGATCCCTCCACTCCTGAGATTCTGTTTTTAGTTACTGTTGTAGTCCAGGGTTATACACAGAGAACAATTCAGATCAGGACATGGAATTTATAATATTTTTATAATGGTCACTGGAAGTTAACACAGGAGAATGCAGGAAATCCATTTGCAACACCAACGACATAGATTATTTAGTCAAGAGTCTACACCCCATGGCAATGTCCCACATGAGTCCAGGTAAAAACCCAGAGCTCAGGACAATGCCTCCACGAATCCAACTGGAAGTCCAGGGCCCACAAGGACTCACGCCAATCTCTTTTTACGGATTCATGCCGGGAAGACCCAAGGGTCAGCGGTAGAAACCAGAAAGTCCATGCCAGCAGGATGAAGGAGCTGTGCTAGTGGGATGAGGGTTCTACACTGGAGCTGAGGGTTCTACACTGGAGCTGAGAAGTCACACTCACAACAAAGAACGGGGCTGTCCTGAAAGGCACCACAGCTGTCCTCAGCGACACGGAGGCCCCGAGCTCCTCCAACGACAAGCACAGTCGGGAACGTGCCAGGAAGCAGCGTGAGGAGTTCACCCTGGAGACCAGGCAGCACATGTCTTCCCCTCCGGAGCCAGGAAGCAATGCTCGATGTGAAGACCAAAGCTTCTCCAGGAGAACCAACAGCTCAGACAGCAACTTGTAGGAGAACTAACAATGCCTCCATAACGCCTCAATCCCTCTCATACCAAAGCTTCTCCAGGAGAACCAATAGCTCAGACAGCAACTTGGAGAACTAACAATGCCTCCATAACGCCTCAATCCCTCTCCACACCTCTCTTCTTCTCCACCTATTTATCCTGGCAGCCCTCCTCAGTTGGAGCATCTTCTCTCAATGCATGCTGATGTAATCCAGCTGGCGTTAAGTTGACCACTAGTTATCAAACCATAACAATCCACCCCTGGTCAACTTAATAACCACACGCATTACCTTAAACTATAGTCCTTAGTGGCAGATTTGTTACATTAATAAAACAATTACATATATTCACAATTTTTTACACTTAATTCCTGCATCAAAAACAAAACATTTAAAGGGGTGACCAACGTTCAACATTAAAACACAGTACTTTGACAAATCAACTGGGTTACAAACATATAAAACATTAAAATCACACTAAAAGAACAATTATAATCACAGTCCTTGCTTCCCATTAACTTTAACATGGCATGACAAGACTCAAATATAAGAATCTCCTGCAATTCAAATGTACTCTTGATTTTTCCATTATCCTATTCTTCTAAACAACCATGTTCTCTGTTTTATCTTTACAACCCACAGTTCCAATGGAGCCTTCCTCTTGGCCAACTGTTTTAAATTACTCTACTGGCCCTTTGCTCTAAATTTCAAAATACATCTGCTCAAAAGTTCTCTAAAATAACCATGCTACCATCCCAAAAGTAGACTGCACTGAAATTCTTCTGCCACCCAGGTAATATCTCTAAATACAAACAAAAAGACCAACTTTCATCTAAAGCAGAATATACTACCTGGACTCCAGCAGACATTGCAGTCTTTCTCAACAGAAGCCTCCCAAGCTTCATCTTAATTGGCAGCATTTCCATCAGTACTCCGATCTTCCAGGTTCCGACCAGAGTCTCCAAAATAATACAGCACATAGGGGCTGTCTCTTTGGCCAGTCTCTCAAATATTTTCAAATTAATTTCTAAGGCTCTCCAGTCACATGGCCAGGCAACATAACAGCAATGACCCCACTCCTCTGGTACCAATTTCTGTTGTAGTCCGGGGTTATACACAGAGAACAATTCAGATCAGGACATGGAGTTTATAATATTTTTATAATGGTCACTGGAAGTTAACACAGGAGAATGCAGGAAATCCATCCGCAACACCAATGACATAGATTATTTAGTCAAGAGTCTACACCCCATGGCAATGTCCCACATGAGTCCAGATAAAAACCCAGAGCTCAGGACAATGCCTCCACGAATCCAACTGGAAGTCCAGGGCCCACAAGGACTCACGCCAGTCTCTTTTACGGATTCATGCTGGGAAGACCCAAGGGTCAGCGGTGGAAACCAGAAAGTCCATGCCAGCAGGATGAAGGAGCTGTGCTAGTGGGATGAGGGTTCTACACTGGAGCTGAGAAGTCACACTCACAACAAAGAGCGGGGCTGTCCTGAAAGGCACCACAGCTGTCCTCAGCGACACGGAGGCCCCGAGCTCCTCCAACGACAAGCACAGTCGGGAACGTGCCAGGAAGCAGCGTGAGGAGTTCACCCTGGAGACCAGGCAGCACATGTCTTCCCCTCCGGAGCCAGGAAGCAATGCTCGATGTGAAGACCAAAGCTTCTCCAGGGGATCCAACAGCTCAGACAGCAACTTGTAGGAGAACTAACAATGCCTCCATAACGCCTCAATCCCTCTCCACACCTCTCTTCTTCTCCATCTATTTATCCTGGCAGCCCTCCTCAGGTGGAGAATCTTCTCTCAATGCATGCTGATGTAATCCAGCTGGCGTTAAGTTGACCACTAGTTATCAAACCATAACAGTCACTTTATTTTTGTGGCCTTAGTTATCCCAACTGTTAAATGTAAAGAGTAACTATATGACTCTAGTCGTTTTCTACTTCAAACAGTCTCTGTTTTGTTTAATGAGCAAGAATAGCACGTGAAGGAATTTCAAGTTAGATTTCTTTTTTATAGCTGTCCACTGAAACTTTTTTCTATGAGTCACAAGGCAAGTGTATAAATATAAAGCAAGAGACCCAGTAGTCTCCACCTGACATCATCCAGTATCTATTAATCCACTAGCATTATTAGTGCCTTAAAAATTCATTTTAGAGGCTAGAGACGTGGCTCAGTGCTTACTTAGCTCTTCAGAGATCTTGGTTCAATCCTAGCACTGCAAATAATCACCTTAGTTTATTCATCTTTTTCCTCTCTAAGTTTTAATGAATTTTTTCAGTTACATGGGGAAATACAAATATATTTTACTATGATAATTTGTTCTACTATTTATGTAGAGAAATTCAAAGCAATACATCCTTTCAATTTCCTGTATTTTCCCTTGAAGGAAATTATTATTAGACATATTTGCTCATGATGGCAAATTGTTTAGCTGTATATATGTGTGCATGTGTGTGTGTATGTGTATGAGTGTTTTAACACACTTTTCAAATGAGTAAATACAAATGGCAAACAGCTCTATGTGTTTTATCGAATGAGAGAATAATCAGTTCCTTTCCTAATGTATAATATGCACACATGAGCAATGAACTCTTTGTATTCATCAAGAATATGCAAGAAAATACTTTGGATACAAGAAATAGAAGTACAGGGTTTACTTATACCTAGCACAATGTCCATTGTTTATCCTCAGGGCATTACAAGTGAAGACAGACTACCTAATTTTAAGGTGTAAAAAAAGAGACCTTTCATTCAAAATGCAAGAAATATGTGCCTTTAAAAAGTACTAAAATATAAAGGCTTTTAATTTTTTCTTCTCTCTCATTCACCCTTTTGCTCACTTTCTGTGCTATTTTTATTGCCATATTTTATCATTCTAAGTAAATGAAGATTAAATTTTAAAATTATTTATTTCACCATTTATGTTTATATTATGCCTTTCCACTTTTAACACAAGTATAAGCATTCAAGTTGTATGCAAATCTTCAAAATTATACAATTTACATTTTATAGTTCATGCATGCATATGTATTTCACCCTTACTTGAAAAATGAACCTGGCACAAACTAACTAAACTGTTGCATTTTATTTTTTATTAGTACATGATTTCAGTAAATAATGTTTACATTACTTGTGTAGAGTTAATACATGTACATAATAATTTCTTTTTTCTTCCCAATTCCATCTCCTTTGCTTCTGGAAAATATATACCTCTCTATTTCCTATTAACAATCTTTTACTTTGCTCAGTATTTATAATTTGGTTTTCCCATATAAGACAAACCATGAAGTATTTAAGCTTACGTGTCTAATATATTTCACTTAACATTATAGTGTCAAGGTACATCCATTTTCCTGTAAGTGACTCAAGTCTATCCTTCTTTATGGCAAGGCAGACTTCCATTGTGTGTATTTCTTGATTTAAACACATTCTAACAAGTTTATCTTTGGTTTATTGATGAGCAAAGGGGGTAGAGCTAAAACTATGATTGTCCCATTTCTTTTATTTTCCATGGACTCATTTTCTACACAAATGCTTGGCTAACACAGGAGAGTGGCACCAATAAGAATGTGGTAGAGTTCTCTAGTTACTCATGTTTCTTACTGTGACAATATCAGTTCTGCATGCAAAACAGAAATTGTTATTTTGACATGAACTAACAAGGTGTTTTGCTTGTTTTTTGTGCTTTATTGAATTGGAATCATTCAACAAGAACTCCTATTTCTTTCACTTAATATTGTTTGTGAGAATCCTTGATTTTTATGTGTATTTGTCATTTATTCTTTCAGGATTCAGCATTCTGTATGTAGATATATTACAATTTATATGTTCATTATTGATGAGCTTTTGAACATGAACAATTTCCAGATTTTGGATATGGAAGAGAATTAATATGGAGATACTTATTAGGAAGTTACTATAGTTGTAGAAAATTCAAACATGCAATGGCAAGGGCTTGAAAAGTGGTTCTTACACACACACACACACACGTGCATGCACAGATACGCACATTTACTCAGATAGTACTTCTAACTTTACCGAATTTGCAGGAAGAAGCTGACTCTGATTTAAAGCAGGAAGTGGTAGGTCAGAGCAAAGCTGGTAGCGTGCTGTTCATTCATTTCAGAGAGTACAGCAGCAACACTATATGACATCTCCGATTACTCGCTTTCTTTGCCCCTTCATTTTAACCAAGTAGATGTAGGGAAATTAATAAATGGAAGAATACAGATAACTATTGTTGTTTTCTTAGTGTATTCTAATCATGAATCGTTAAAGAATATGAAAAAGGCACTCAGTGAGGTTCAGCTTTGGATATTTGGATATTTATAAAGCAAAATATTTATTTCTTAAATTCTATTGTGCTTTCTATAAACACCACTTATTCCTAAAATTTTGCTAATAATTTTAAATACTTTCAAATGATGTCCAGACATGATGGTGATAGCTAGGAATAGGAAATTTACTACCGTATGCAGTTACTAGCACTTCAGGTTTTATTTTTTTTCCTGGTATTGTCCAGAGCTCAAATCAGACTTCTTTCTCTCAACCTAAGTACACAGGAGACAGACCAGTTGGAAAGAGAAAGCATAGGCTGGGTCTCTTACTTGCCTTTTGGTTGCAATGCAGGGCAAGAAAAGGCAAGTGGCTTCCACTGACGGATGCACCCTGATTGTACCCTATTTCTTTTGACCAAGATACCCCCTCTCTCGTATAATTGCTCAATCAGTATAAAATGTCAGCTCATATGTAAAGCTTTTCCTAATCATTTTTCCACATCACTTACTGTCTTGTTCTTTAGTACTGTACACTGCCTAAATATTCAACGAATTAGTGAGGGAAAGATTTTACAAGTGTTGAACTAATTATGCTTTCTTTCTTCCAGTGGTCTTATTAGAACAAGATACTGTGGGGAGTCAATTCGAGCATTTATGGTCCAAGTTTCTTAGTTGAAGCTAAGACAGACATCTTATGATGTTTATTTTTCAAGTCATAAAGTACAGCCAGAGGGAAAGATAATGATTTAATGCATAGCCACACCATTACTACAAAAGTGCTACAATTACCTGCACATGAAGATCAGCTGCAAACATACCAGACAATCTTCCTTTCTTTGTCCAGTTAGTGTGTGTTTTTCTCCTAATTCTTATGACAGTGATGACTTAGAGTTTGGATACCTGAAGGTTTCTGGAGGATATGGAAACTGTACCACTAGAGATTGATTTTAAAAAGACAAAAAACAGGAGAATGGAGGAAGTAATTTACAAGGTATGTACGTCTTGGAAACAATGTATCAAGTGAGAAAGATGAGGAATTACACATGAGAATATGGATGTGCTTTGAAGATGCTCTAGGCTGGGATGGTTTGTTTTATATACTAGAATCAAACTGAAGGTCTCATGCATGCTAGGAAAGTGCTCTACCGTTAAGCTACATCTCTAGCCCAGAAGAGTGTTTTGTGGGTGGAAAGAGACACAGGGTTTGTCAATAAGAGCAAGTGGGTCAGGCAAGCAGATGAGTTGTGGCTGAGAAGAAAGACACCTTAAATGATGATGGGGACTAAAGCTAGCACAGGTATCTTGAATAAACAACCAGTAAGTAATTTCAGGAACTGTCTTTTACTTTGGTAACCAAAGCAATTTATTTTTAGGAAAACATACTCCACAGTCGCTTTTTGAAATATTCTGAGCATGGTTTTTAAAGTAAACGTGTCAGGATCTGTTTTTGAATGTTGCTCTGTTTGCAGTGACAGTCCTGATTTCCAAAGCTTAAGGAAGATTGGGAATCTAAATAAATCTTGATTAATTTACTTGCTTGACTAGCACTTGGGATTAGGGATGACTAGCCCTTTGATGTTTTAATACTTCTTTTTTGTTTTTGCTTTGAGTTTGGGGTCTTGCAGTATTGCCTGGGCTGGTGTCAAAAATCAGAACCCACCTGCTTCAGCCTCCTGAGTACCTGGGATTTTAAGCATGTACCATGGCCATCTCCTTTAATTATTTAAAAAATACATACAATATTTTATTTTCCTTCTGTATTTTTGAGGCTATGGAGTAAGCAAAGAAAATATAAAGAAGCAAGGAGGATATATAGATAAATTGATAGATGATAGATAGAATATGTATTATTTTTCTGACAAGGAATATATATGTATATATTAATCACAGAGTTTAGAACACAGTTATTTTATTTGACTGGATGTTTATTCATGGTATTTTGAAAGTTTGACATTTGTTTTTTAAATTAAATTTATTTTTAAATGATGCATAAAACATAAAATTATACACATTAATGAGGCAACATGATTATCTTTATAGCTTTTATCTTTATACATGTCATGTAATGTTTAAATCCGTCAAACTAAATACATCTGTCTACTCAAATATTTTTTTTACAGTAAAACTTTCAAATTTTTTCCTTGTAACTTTTTCCAATGTAGAATACATTATCATTATCTAAAATAACCCTACTGTACAATAGTACACTAGAACATTTTGTGAGATGGGGTCCCCTATGCTCCCTAGGTAGGCCGTGAGTTTGCAATCCTCCTACCTCAGCCTCCTGAGACGCTAGAATTACAGGCCTATATCATGTCTTCCAGCTACAGGACTTCTTGATCTGGTAACTGTAACGTAGTATCCATTGATCTGTCTTCCTCACTCCCTCTGTTTACCATTCTTACTGTCAAACTTCTACACAGTCAACCGTTCTAGATTCCAAGTATGAGTGAGATTTAGTGGTACTTATCTTTCTGTGCCTGGCTTATTTTACATAACATTATCATCTCCAGTCCTATTCCCTTTGTGTTAATGGAAGGATTTAAAATTTTTAATATCTGAATAGTACTGTATTGTGTATATACATACCACATATTCTTTGTCAGTTAATAGACACATATTGCTTCCATTTTTGACTATTATGACAAGACTAGTGCACTAATAAACATAGAACTACAGAAGTGCCTTTGACATACTGATTTTACTTCCTTTGAATATATACAAGTAGTGGGATTATTGTATCATAGGATAATCTTATTTTTAAATCGTTGATGCCCCTTCATAGTGTTTTCTATAATTGCTCTACTAATTCATATTTCTACAGAAAGTGTGCAAGGGTCCCCTCACTAATTCTTGTAATCTGTAGTCTTTCTGACACTATCCTTACCTACTGGGATGAGATAATATCTCATTGTAGTTTTGATGTACATTTTCCAGATAATTAGTGATGCTGAGCATTTTCCCGTGTACCTGTTGATCACTTGTATATCTTCTTTTCAGAAATGACTATTAGGTCTATTTTCCAGTTTTCAATGAGTTATTTGTGGTTGTTTGAGTTTTTGTTTTCATTTTTTTTGTTATTTATCTTTGGGGAAATTACTATATATTCTGAATCTCCACCCTTGTGAGATACATGTTTAGAAAATATTTCTCCCATTCTACAGATTGTCACTTTTCTCTTTCAGGTATCGCATTTTCAATACAGAAGCTTTTATTTTAGTATAACCCAATTTATTTATTTTTGCTTTTGTTTCCTTTGCTTTTCCGGTCTTATCTGAAAATGCCTGCTGGATCTACTAACCTCACACATTGTCCCCCTTTGTTTCCTTCTAAGTGATTTCATCATTTCATGTCTTGCATTTATGCCTTTAATCAATTTTGAATTAATTTTTGTAAATGGTGTTATAGGCCTCTAGTTTCATTTTTGTGGATGTGGATGTCTACCATTCTTAGTTCCATTCATTGAAAAGACTATCCTTTCTCAAGTGTGTGATTTTTGGTTCTTTATAAAAAAAAGTCAGTCAATAGAAATGTAGGTTTCCTCAGGCTGTGTAGTTCATTTTATTGGTCTGTAAAGCCATTTGTCAGTATTGTGAAACTCTCAGGACACTCTCTCCTGGCCTGTTAGGTTTCTTCTTAGAAGTCAGCTGCTAGGTAAGCTTGGGCTCCCCTAGTCATTATTTGTCTCTTGCAACTTCTCTCTTGCAACCATGAGAATCTTTATAGCTCACTTTTGAGCACCTAATTATAAGATTTCTTGGGAGTACACAGGATTGAATTATATTTGATTGATAACTTTTGACATTTCTGTGCCTAGATATTTGCATCTTTTAAAATTGTTTGGGAAATTTTCTATTACTATTTCTTTGAATAAGTTTTCTAGCACTTTGGCATTCTCAATTGCCTCTTGACTCTAAGTGATACAAAGGTAACTACTCTAATACTCTCCCAAATATTCCTAGAAGCATTCTTTATTCATCTTCATTCTTTTTTTCTTTTGTGCTTCCTTTGGCACACGTGTTTTTTCTCACTTATTTACCTTAAAATAGTCTATCATTGTGCAAATAATTCTGTCTTGGGAATCTTCTCTTTATCTTTCACCTTGGTTGAGAGACCGATTACGTGTGTTTTTGAGGAGATGATTAATGGAGGAGCTTAGTCAGTGGTCATCGTGTGTTACTGTTCCCAGAGACTTAAATATAACAGTATTTTTAATCAGTAATTATTAACACATAAGGAAAAAATAAATTTTTAAAAAATATTTATGCTCAGCTTTTTCTCAAAAGGACAATTAGTAAAGTTTTGTTGTGAATACATTTTGATCATAGTGCAAAGACTTGTAACTCATTAAATACCTTAAAGTTTACAGCTACTGCTTGAATGTCCTGATTCACAGTAAGTGCTCCTGGGTTTTCTTCACATTATTCAAAAAAGAGGAAAGTATACAGGTTATTATTCCAATCACATTTTTTAGTTTCAGTTTGAAAAAGACAATGGGTAGCTCTGGTGAACATTTTCACTGATGCTCTTTTTTTGTCTTACCCACTTCCTTTCAGTTTCATTGTATTGATATCTATAAATTGCCATGCACATATTAAATGGTTCCCATGACTACAAAGTACTGCATTTTTATAATGGAAATCCCCTACAATGTCAAGAAGTATAAACGCTGAAAAATACTGCTCTTTTTTTCCCCCAAAACTTTGGGCAGATGCGACAAATCAGGTTTGGTTGGCCTCATTTGTTTGATGTTCTTTATTTTCTTTATTCCTTGGAGGTTCTGTATACATAAATCTGGGCTTCAGCTTAGTTGTTCTCAAAGTCTACAGTTGATCTCCCAAATCCCACCCTTTCTCATGTCTTTAAGTGCCTATTTCAACCTTGATTTTGACATTGAAGGAAACATTTTTGTAAGAAAGACTCTTAAAAACTCAAATGCAGGGGCTGGGGATTTAGCTCAGCGGCATAAGTGCCTGCCTTGCAAGCAGGCAGTCGTGAGTTCGATCCCCGGTACCGATAAAAAGATAAAAACAACAACAACAACAACAACAAAAACACCTCAAAGGGGGCCAGGGATTTAGCTCAGTGGTATAAGCACCTGCCTGGCAAGTGTGAGGTTGTGAGTGTGATCCCTGGTATCAAAACAAAAAATAAAAAAAAAAACAAAACAAAAATCAAACACATATGTTCCTATTTACTTTATAAATAAAATACACTTCACACAGAATTACAGATATTTTCTATCTTTAAATCAGCCCAGTGTGTGGAAAGGCAGATATATAAGATGAATAAATGTTTGGATTTATCTAGACATGTTGTTATTATTTTCCATTGTTTGAAAATAAGAAATTTGGGATGTCAAAAGATAAGTGATTTTTTTTTATGATCTGGTAAGAAATGTATGAATTCTTGATCCCTAATTTTTTATTTCCATTTTCTTCATTTTATGATTTGAATAAAAAGTTACATGTATGTGTAACTCTTGAGGAAACATATTGTACAATGAAAAAAGTCATTAGGCATGTGACTTAGGAAATATGGATGAGAGTTTTGAGTCAAAAAAGAAAGATCATCAGACTCTTCCTTCTTTCTCCCTAGTATATTTCTCAGCTGTATTTGTGGTCATCATTGCTTCAGTATAATTCTTTGCAAGTTTATAGAGGCGATACAATCTGCTGTGAGGAGGCAAAAAGCAGACAGGGCAGCCCAAATATCTGACTGCTTTTTGGGTACTATCGATTGAGCATATTGATGGCCCATTGTCTACAAGTAAAAGAGACATCATTCTCTTCCTTGACAGTCTCTCTATCCTAAGTCCTAAGACATTTTGTTCCTTTATTTTTAAATTGTAGGTGGACAGTTAGCTAAGACTATTCCTCTGACTTTTACTCTTGGAAACATGTACAAAGTGAATTGAAAGCTAATGGAATTCTAGCTATGTGCACTGAGCAAATGTCTCAGATTTGTGCCCGTGATGACATAAGCTTTGACTCTGGCTCTGTCTCACTTTAAAAGAAGTAGCCAATTTACTCATCTAGTTTTGGTATATAATAGTGAAATAATAATGATGCTAGATTTGGGAGAAATCAAGTTCAGATTTACTTCGGGTTTTCATATTTGTGTAATGGTATTGCTTGAAATCTTGCTCACTATGTAATAATTTTTAAAAATATCCATAACAGGTAAAGCATGTTTTTGCTTAACGTGTATATAGTTGTTGTGTGTGAAAAGAACTACATAGCATAGTGTTTCAAAAATAAACATTTTGATTATCTAATATGGATAATTTATTTAACTTATTATGACCATTTTTGTTTTTTCTGAAATTTTAGTTCTGTTTCTTAAAAAAATAAAATGATTCTGGATTCAGCTACCTTTGTTCTTGAATGAACAATAAGAGAAATGTGTTAATAATGAACTGATTTGTGCTCTGGGAATAAACATAGGAGACACAATATAATGGCAAAGAATTTTTATCTTATCAAATTTACCCATACTCTGTACCTGATGGACAATTTTCCTCTATTTCTGTGGTGTGTGTATGTGTGAGTATACATTGTATTTATTGTGAGTTCATTTCACACTGAGGTGACTGGTTCACAAAGTAGGAACCCTATATATTTTTAAGATGTCTTCTCTTTTCCAGTTTTACTAGATTTTTTATACAATTACTCCTGGTAATACTGGAGGCTTTTTTAAAGAACTATTTCCTCAGACAGAAAAGCATAGTCGGAATTATCTCCTACATCATGGGTCAATCCTTGGCTTACCTTTGTCAGCATCACTTAATTTAAGCCTCAGTATCCAGAGTTTTTGTTTTCTTAGATTTCCTAGTTTTAAATAAGTGTCTCCTCTTTAAATTCAAAGCCCACTGTAGATATTCTGTTTAACCTTTGCTCACACACTTAACTTTATAGGCCAACACAGATAAGCCTCTTAAATTGAGAAGTTTTGCAACTGAGAGATATACTATGTATACGCATTTTTCTTCGTATTTGTCACAACTGGGAAATTTTATCAAATGTGTGATTCAAAACACATATATAAATGTTTGGTTGTCTTGAAATAGTAAATACTCCTCTTTTATACCACTATAAAATAGAAAGTTAGAATTCTTTTTTTGTTTTAAATTTTAAAAGAGAGTAGAAGAAGTAGGAGTGATTTATAAAAATGTACAATAGTATTTGTATGTTTTATGGTCCTTAATATGATTGTTAGAGAATAAAATGGCTTCTTAAGGTATTGGTCTTTTCAGCTTTTAGTCATTCAGTACTAGGTATAATTTATATTTCAATATGGAAAGTATTTAATTTCATTAACAGTGATTATTCCTTTTACTATAATAAATATATATACTTGTTTATGAGTCACATCCCTCCCTTTGACATGAATTGTTCACTCTGAGGAAAGCAAACCTGCCTGGTAGCATAGATTGTACTCTTGACTGCTTCAGTTTTATTTATACATTTGTTACTTTTCTTATCACTGTAGCAAAATACCCATTGCCCAAAATGAAAGAAGAAAAGATTTATTTGGTTCACAGTTTGTAGAGCTTTCAGCCCACAGTTGATTGACTCCAAGTTAGAGTGGCATGACAGAAGGGTATTGCAGAGAAGAAATAATCCACAGAAAATAGGCAGATGAGATCACATAGGCCCTCTTTTGCCCCTTATATTGTATGCAGGCTACCTGCCCTAGAGTGGGTGTAGCAGTCACATACTTAATCCCAGCCAGAACCATGTGAAACCAATCAGTGGACTGATTTAGTAATCATACACCCCTGACCCCAATACCACGTGCTCTAGATCCAGCCACCTCTAAAAAGCCTTTCTTATGACTGCATGAATCTTTGGAGGTACACCAGACACAAGTCGTAACATTTTATATAGACTAGGATTAACTAGTGTACTTATAGATATACAAACATGTACATACCTAATTACCTCTAGCTAATTTTGGAAAGGGAATCTATATGAGTAAGGAAATTAGCATATACCAGTTCTTAAATACCCTTTTTTCTAACCTATCCCAATATAAAATCAACTCTTTCCAAATTCACATTTTTAAATCTTGGTGTGATTAATTTAAATAGGCAGACAGCTTTGCCGCATGTTCCTCTGATGGAGGGAGGCTGACTCATGTCAGTTCAAGAATAAAAATAGGAAGCACTAATATTCACAGAATTTTTATAGAATATGTCCTCATGGTGTCATCCTTTTCTTCTCTCTGTTTCTTTTAAATCAAGAGATTTTCTCTCTCCTGGCCCTTCCCGGAAATTGTTGAAGCATTGAATAGGCAGATGGTGGGTTGAGCTTTTAAAGACCAAAAAGGGCACATTCATGCCTCAGCAATTTTCTCTAGCCTGGTAGCACAGATGCCTGTTTGTGTATTGGTATTTAGTAAACCACTACTGCAGTCAGGTCTTGATTTTTTATATAGTTCATCAATTTGTTTTAAACTTCCCTTTTCTGTAGTTCTTGTGATTGTTAGTTTTGCTCCTAATTGTACCTATTCACTTTCACCCCTTTTACATGTCCAGATCAGTTAATAAATGCGTGTACTCTAGAGGTGGAGCAACATATCCAAGAAAATAAAGCAGAAGGATTGAATTGGGGTAGTCAAGAGTCATTGTGGGTACATTAGGCTCAATACTAATGTTGGCTAAGAGATAGGAATTAAAATGGGGAAGGATGATTGTTGAATAATTACCACACCTGTCAAAAACGTTCAGGACTAGTTCCAAAAGAAATTATGAAAGGGAGAAAGGAGTTCTATATCTGGTGTTTTTCTTCTGTTTGTCAAACCTTGTTGTGACTTGATTTTTTCCTGTTCTGTTTGTGTGTCAGCTTCAAATCTGTTTTTATATTTATATTTTCTGTCATGCACACGTGCATTTATGTAAAACATATAAACATATATTTGTATTTTCTGAGAATTCATGAAATTTAGGCAAAATAATAATAGTAATCTCAATGTCTAACATCCCAAAGCACTCAACATGTATTTCTTAAATGAATGTGTTATAATTTGGCTTTCTCTCTTACCATTCTATTGAAATTGTTCTGACAGAGGTTATTAGCAACTACAAATCTGTAAGTTCATATCTTTAATATTTCTATTCTCTTTATTGCATATAATCAATGCTGATACCAAGGTAATTATACTATCAAGGGTATCAAATCCATCTGTGTCCTTCCAGTTCCACTGCTACAATCTTTTCTAGTCTTAACTAGCATCTGTTTCCTTGGTCACAGTATAGGCTCCTAATGAATTTTTCCTCATTCATTTTTCTTTTCTTTTAATTCATTTTCTACAATACTTAATGATTAAATGCATAATGCAAATAATACCATGTTCTTGCAAAAACACTTATCCTATCTTTCTGTTGTCCAAGATCATTCCATGATCTAAATGAAGGTATAAAATCTCACCACTTAGTTACTTAGATTTACTGTATGTCATAGCAATTACATTTCTAGCTATATATACTTAAGAGTTTGAAAATTTAGGATTACTCATAAGCTTTACACAAATGTTCATGTCAACATTACTCATAACATTTCCAAAGTGGAACCAATTCCAATGTCTATCAGTTGATGAATACATAAACAAATACAGTGGATACATACAATAAAAAATAATATTCATCCATAGAAAATGATTCAATGCTGATATGTGCTGAGGTTTTTCATCTATGTATGAAACTTTGTGGAAATCAGAACTTGAGAGTGATAAACTAGGATATTTGGCAGAAGGAATCTCTAAGAAAAGTACTCAGGGAACTGCATGACTTTTCTTGACAGCTTTTGTTACTAAGGGAAAGAAGATAAAAATGAATTAAAGATGAAATTTATAATCAGAAAGGAAGCAGAATATACAGATTTGGAAAATTCTTGGCCTGGTACTATGAAGAATTAAAAAAAATGTATTTGGGAGAGAACACCAATGGTGTGGCCAAGAGACCATTTGGTATACAGATTATGTGTTAAGTGCTATGAATCAGAACAATAGAAGAATGACCTTGAAGACATTTTTGAGATTTATAGGGCTGCCACTTTTGTCACACACTCAGAGTTCCAGAATCTTAAAGGCAGAGCAGTTTGAAGGGAGGGCCCGAGGTCTCTATGGGACCTCAGTAACCTAGGGCCTCATCAGGTTTTTGCTTTATAAGTTTTATCTAGTGTATGTCTCATTCTAACAGTGTCTTAGGATGGTCATGGTATAGCTCTGTTATTGCTCCAGAGGCCACAAAGTTAAACCTAGTCAGTATCTATTTGATGATCATTTCAAGATGCACAATACACATGGCTATTTCCACTTGGATATCAGAGGATAACTCAGAACGCTTTGGAGCTTAGGCATAGAACTGCCACATGGGGTGGGGCTACTGATAAAAGACTTCACCAGGACAAAGTCCAGAAGAGCAGTGGAGTCAGAGACATTGGAGAGAAACCTTGATGGAGGAATGGTTTGTGTGACCAGTGAGATCAGGGCCATCACAGAGAACATCTGCAAGTTTAATGTTTAGCAGGACTACCCTTGAAGTTCCAAATGAATAGAGCAGCCAGCATGTAACTTCATCCCTGTAAAGTCTCAGGCATTTGACTCCAACATGTTAGAATTGTTTTGCGCGCTGATCCCAAAATAGCCATGGGGAAGATCTACCAGGAGCCCTCGAAGCCCAACTCTGTCCCTGGAGCCTGATAGGCACGATGGGGAGTCAAAGACTAGTGACCAGCCTCATGGTTTATGGTTGTTTGCATGTTGGGACCTTATATGCGACTTGTTACTCCTTGATTCTTTCTCTTTTAGAATGGCAGTATTTACACTTTCCTTGTCCCATAGTGTAACTTGTTTGTCTTTGAAAATTCATGGCTGGAGAAAAAATTTCCCTCAGGATGAATCATACTTTGAGTTGTTACTCATGTCTGATTTAGACTTTAGGTGAACCTTTGCATTTAAAACTTTATTGATGCGCAATGATTTAAGACTTTTAGGACTATTGAGATGAAATGGATGTATTTTTTATGTGAGAAGGTTTCATGATGGAATAACAAGGTGGTTCCCTGATACCTGGTGACAATTTGGTCTCAAGGTTTGCAATCTCACTAGGAGGGAATGTTCAGTGTTCTTTGATCAAATGACAAGTCAAGTAAAAACAATTTATCATTTCCATGTAGTAAAATATAAGCAGAGAGAATATATGAATATATGGGCAAAATAAAAAAAATCACTTGAACAGTGTTAGTCATGAATCAAACAGTGTGTGTCCATGGAAGAAAGGGTTGTGGAGATCATTCCTGTCAAGGTGACTCTCAAATAGTGTCTGGACTGCCATCAAATTATCAGCAATGAAGTAAAAGACTTATTCAGGCAGAACCTCCAGCAGCTGATAGCAATTTTGAGTGAATACTCAGAAAACAGTGAAGTCACAGCAAAATGTGCCTCAAATGGTAATCTAAAGGCACTGATATTTATAGTGCAGAAGGAATATTATCTCAGGCTGCAGTTGTCAAATTGGAAGGAAAGCACTGGACACCAACTTCCTCATTTGCATATTGCATAGATGTCAGTGTGTCTATCATTCAACCATTTGTCAAGGTATCAGCCAGCAACATGGCTCAGTTACAGCTCATGCTTGAAGAGAAATCTCAGTGCTGAAACAGTGCAGTTACATTAATCATAATTAAAATATGAATTTACTTATATTAACAAAAATCATAACAGCAAATTGGACATCACAACACAAAAACATGAATTTTAGATGCTCTATGTTGGGAAGTATGAGTGAAATGCCTGTGTGTCCCTTCAAAAATTGTTATGTTAAAGCTAAAATCCAAAGCTCATAATACTGGGAGAATGGACTTTTGGGAAGGGATTAATTTATGGAGGTTGTGCTCTTGCTATCATTTGTATTTTAACTTCTCCCAAAGTTGCATGTGATAAAGGCTTTGTTTTTAGCACAGTAATGTTAGTAAGAGATGGAAACTTTAAAAGAGGAATCCTAGTGGGAGGTCTTTGCATCATTAGGGGCATGCACTCAGTGAGGATATGGAACCCTGGTCCTATCTTTTTCTCTTTTTTACTTGCTGGCCATGCGTTGACCAGTTTTGTTGAGCTATATTCCATCATGAGGTGCTGCATAAGTCCAAAGCAATGGAGTCAACTGACCATGCACTGAAACATCTAACACTCCTGGACAAAATAAACCTTATCTCTTCATAAGTTGTCTTTTCAGTTATTTGTTATACTAATAGAAAACTAACACCATCCTCATGAACATGTTGTTGCTTTTATAAATGAGGTTTAGAGGAACATCCAAATACTTTTTGTATTTATGCCATGGGGGAGCACAATAACAAAGTACTATCTTGGAAGCAGAGAACAGCGATTACTAGACACTAAATCTGTCGGTGCTTTTTTTCAGACTTTCCAGCCTCCAAAACTCTAAGAAATTAATTTTAAGAAGATTTCAGTGCCCATTCTAAAATATTTTGTTATAGTATCAAGATCAGACTGGAATACCATTGTTTCCCATCTTTCGTATTGAACTTGCTGTTTTACATTATTCAGCCAGTGAAACAATACTTTTTTCTTTCAGGGAGCCATCTTTGATTCCTTCTGATCTATGTCTTTTTTTGGTTTCTTTTACCCATTCCCCATAATATATTTATCCACCAAAATTGTTTGGTGATATCAGTAATTCAGATTGACTCTCTAGACCATAAGATCCATCAGATCAGAGATTGTAGATGTACTTACTTTGCTGTCCCAACCTACTCCATTTAGCTTCTTTAAAATGAACCTTTTTAAAGCAGATACTATTATGCCAGACCAAGATGTACTCTTATTATTAATACAATGATGAGCGAAACAAACAATGCCTATAGATTATCAAATTTTGTGTTTTATGAGACATAATGAACAAATAAAGGAAAAAACCCATGAACGAAACAATTCATCTCCTCGATTTAAAATTGAGATGAGGATTCACTACATCACCAGAGCTGATCTTGAACTCCTGAGATGCATATGTTTTTGCACTGTCACATTATCTGTGTGATTGGGTTGTGTCTCATCTGTATGGCAGGAAGCATTTTGTTTTCTTTCATCAATATGTAAAGTATTTGTGTGCACTACAAGCAAAACTATGTTAGATTTGAGGAAAAGATAATAAATATGTTAAATGCTAGAAAATAAATAACTAGGAAAAATAGTAAGTTTAGGGGAAGATAAAGTATATTTTCAATAGTTAGAACTGTGGTTGGTACTTACTGTGAGTATATCTTGAACTTAATATGTTTTGTTTCAATCTTCATAACCTTCTCCCAGTACATTCTATCATGGATAAGAACAGCTCAATTAATCTAGTTGCCAAAGGTAGAAAACTGTATTTCTACCTTGACTGTAATCTACTTCAAATGTCTTTCAGTATACAAGCAACCTCGAATGTTTTCAAAATCAACATTATAAATATTTTTATTATTTTCCCTACCCTTGATTCCTTTGTATCACTGTCTTATAATAGCAGAATTTCATTGTTTAATAGCTATTAGTACAGTACTACAGTTAGTTTAGCTCCTGAGACTTTATTTTTTCACCCATTCTTCACAATATCAAGAAAATAAATCTCATATATGACTTGTTTCTCATCCAGAACTCTCCATCACTACTTTGTATACACTTTGTATACTCTCCACCATACTTTGTATACACTGCTAGTTCTTACTATTATCACCTTGTGTTGTCATTTTAAGTTCCAAGAGGACTAAGATCATGCCTATTTTATTTCATCATGTTATCTTGATAATATAGCAGAGTGCCAGGCATACAAAATGTGCTCAATAAATGCTTGCTGAAAAATGTTATGTCTTTACCCTTTTACCTCAATTGCCCTAGTGTGAACATGGGTGTTTAAGTGTGAAAAGTTTAGATAAAGACTTGCTGATTAATAGTGTCTACTTCCAAGTGTGCATTTGTTGCCTTTACATTTTCCTGTATATGAACTTCTTTGTAGTAGATCAATTTTCTTGACATATCTGATATATTTGGTGGGGAACAGTGGTAAATGAAAGCCTCAAAGTAACCATGAGTATCCATAAATTTGTAAATTCATATGGAACCAGAAGAGACACAGAGTAGCAGAAGCAATCCTGGGTAACAAAAGCACAGTGGTAGGCTTCATATTCCCAAACTCGAAGTTATGTTGCAAGACAATCTGTATACAAACAGCATGGCATTGGCATAAAAACAGATATCAAGTTTAATGGAATAGAACAGAGCATGCAGAGACAACTCCAAGCACATTAAGCTATTTGATCTTTGGAAAATGGACCAAACAGATACTAGAGGAAAGATAACCTCTTGAATACAGATGTACTTCAGTACATGAATAATTCAGTTTGCAAATACTTGAAGTCATAGGCTTGGGCAAGGTGTTTCAGATGACAAGCCTGTTTGCATAGAGAATAGTATCAAGAATCAACAAATGAGATAGTATAAAACTTGCAATGCTTCTGCACAGCAAAAGCAACAACCAACGGAATGAAAAGAAAACCAATAGAATGGGAAAATATTTCTTCAGCTATACTTCTGACTGAGAATGAATATCTACAATATACGAAAACTACTTATTAGACCCTCTCAATAAAAGGCCCGATCCAAAAAGGACAAGTAAAATGGATAGACAGACGCCTCACAGAGGTACAGATCGTCAGTAAGTACATGAAGAAATATTCATCAACAGTGGCTATTACAGAAATGAGTATCAAAACAACATTGAGATTCCATCTTACCCCACAAATAACAGCTGTCATCAAAAAATTAAATAATAACAAATGCTAGTGGGGCTGTGGGGAAAAGGGAACCCATCTACACTGCTTGTAGAAATGTAAACTTCTATGGAAATCAGTATGGAGATTTCTATAAAATCTAAAATCCAAGCTTACATTTGACCATGTTATTTCCATTCTAGATATCTTCTCCAAAGAGTTGAACACATCATGTCACAGTAATACATGCATACTCAAGTTTATAATAGCAAATTCATAATAGCTAAATCTTAGAAACAGCCTATATGTCCATCTACAGAGGAATGGATAAAGAAAATGTATTTATACACAATGGAGTATTACTCTGCCATAAGTAAAGTTGTGTCATTTTAGGAGAATGGATAGATGTTGAGAGCATATTATTAAATGAAGTCACACACACAAGCTTAATTATTTCGCTAATATAGGAACTCTATCTATCTATCTATCTATCTATCTGTCTGTCTGTCTGTCTATCTAGAGAGACAGAGAGAGAGACAGAGAAAAATGAAAGATAGATTATAGAAGCAGGGAATAGCTTTTTCTCAAATGAAAGGGAGATCAAGGGATTGAGAGACAGTGAATAAAAGGGAGGGAAAGAGATGAAAAAGGACTTAAGATGTTTATGTACATGTACCAATTCCACACAAGGGATTTAAACATGCATTGAAAACGTACTAATAAAAAATTGGGAAACAAGTAAAAGCTTACCATTTCATTACATTCACCTTTCAGAATGAAAATAGTATCGGAAATTTGAGGTAGAGGCAAAGCAAAGTTGAAAAGAGAAGGTTGAATGCTTCGGTGAGTTGCATAACAATTGTATCTTCCTCCCCTTAGCTCACCATAAATGATTAAAAATCACCCCTCGGGGTCTTGGCTTGAATCTCTTACTTGTAACAGGAGGCTTGTGAGTAAAAAAGCAGCTACCCATCTGCTACAAAAATGAAAGGAAATAAATCAGATTCATGCACTTTATGGTGAAGGTCTGTATTCTCTGAGGTAAATTTTTATTTTAGTTTTAAAACTTTATGTCTGTTTAAATGAACATAGTATATATTTCCTAGTTGCTGAAAGAAAAGAAAAATCTGCATTTCTTAAAACATAACAAATTCAAACCTCATTAATTTAAAAAATAATTTTTTAACATCATACAGTTAATACCTGTTCATTTTAGATAATTAAACATTCAGAGACCGATAAAGTCATATGCCTGTCAACCAGTGATAGTCATGATTTTTAAAATTTAAGATAGCAGGCTTATGAACTAATGTTTGCATACTACGCAACTTACAAAGTTAAAGTGAATGAGTTAGTAGATTTTTGAATATTGACAGAACTGTACAACCATGATTACAAACAAATTAAATCACTTTTGTTTTCCCAAAGCAAAACACTATACTCACTAGATATCACTTCTAATCCCTCCTCCTGTAAATCTAGTCAAGCACTGACCTACTCTCTATCTGCCTAGATTTTCATATTCTATGAATTTGTTTATTCAAAATATACTATGCTTTTAAGAAAATAAAGACCTTAATATATTCAAACAAATGGAAACCCCACAAAATGATCTCTCCCACCATATTGGAATGAAACTCAAATCCAGTGGAAGGAACATACAAAGAACACAGTAACTTTTTCCTCTTTCCTATTACTGTGTCTCTATTTCACACTTACTTTACGTATTTTACATTTTTATTTAAGGAAAACCACGTAATGTCCAAGCTTTTGTGTCTGATTTATTTCACTTAGATTTATAGTCTCAAAGTGCATCAGTTTTCCTACAAATGTCCCAAGTTTATCTTCTCAAAGGAAGTATCTGGGTCAAATGAAATTTCTATTTTTAGTTTTCTGAGGACTGTCTATGTGGCTGTATTAGTGTACTCTCTTGTCAACAATGAAAAAGGGTTCTTCTCTCCCCTCTGCCCTTTCAGCATTTGTTACTGGTTGATCTCTTGATAGTAGCTATTCTCTCTGGTGTAAAATGGAATATTGATGTTGCTTTAATTTGCATTTCTCAAATGACCAGTGTGTTTGTTGGCCAATTGTATCTCTGCCCCTGAAAAGTACCTAGTCATTTGAGATACCCATTTTTGGATTGAGTCTGTCAATTTGAGAATTCTAATTTTATTGAGTATTTTGTATTTTCTCAATGTTTGTCCTTTGGGAGTAGCTGTCAAAATTTTTAAGGCAACTTTTATGTTTTGGTATGAATATATGGCTTCATATTTGTATTTTTAAAATATTGGTTCATTCTGAACATGGTTCTGTCATTTGTTTAGTCTTTCTTAGTGTTATATTACAAATAGCTCTCCTTGTCAGTAAACACACAAGTACAAGATGTGTTCAAAAACCACAGTGAATATTTACACTTAAAGATTATCGTGGTAACAGATATGTTACCATTAGTCTCCTTCAAAATATTTCCCCTTCCTTCAAAAACACCCATTCTTCTTGCCAGTTTCTGAAGCAATTCTAGAAGTCTTGTTTCCTGAGTGCTTTTCATCACACTGTCATGTCTGTCTCAATATGCTAAATTAATTCAAACCATTTACTTTTTTGGTCATTTTCACTTTGGAGAATAGCCAGAAGTTACACAGTCCTAGATCTGGTCAGTAAGGTGAATAAAGACATACTGTAATGTGTTTATGGACCTGTGTTTCTGTTGGATGGCCCTGGGCAACAACATTCACTGCATTTTTATCACACTTCATAAAGACACGTACAAAATAGGATTTTCAGAACTGCTTCAGAAAATGGAAGAAGGGTGGTGTAAGGGTTTGAAGATAATGAGAGCACTGTATTTTGATTGAGATTAATAATGATACATTTTTACTGTAGTAATTTTTAAAACTTAAACATTCAAGATGTATTTTGATCACACATCACATGATTTTAGTCATTGCATAGTATTAACTTACATAGATATATAGTATATAATTTCAAATTTTTATAATTTTAGATTGTTTCTAATTTATCAGAATTATTTTTAAATTATATTTATGTGTATTCTTACTTATTTTTAGGATAAATTTCTGTATCTATCTGGATAAAATAAATCTTGTTGGAATAAAACCCAAAATTCTATTACTAAAATCAATGGTTTTTATTCCTACTATAAATCTATCGTAGGTGTGTATGGGAATTTTGCTTTTTAAGCAGAGATCCAAACTTACTGATCCTCTTTTGCTTCTGACACTGTTCTTTCAAAATCTACTTTCCTGAATACATGGCAGAGAATGAGAATAAAGCAAATTCTTTACCGACTGTGGAATGCTCCTGCCTAGAAATAAAATATTTATGCTCACATCCCTTGCCCAGAACTACTTGCATTGTTGTATTTAACATCAAAGGACTGAAAAAAGTCAAGTGTGCCCTTTTACCTAAAAGTAGTGGAGAACTAACTAGTCTTTTCAATGATGGCTTAATGCTAAATTAAATGCTGAAATAGATATTATAAAATTATATTCCAGTAGAATTATAACATTTTACATTCAAACTATTATTGAGTAAGAAAACTTACCCACAGTCTCCCTCCTCAACTCAGTAATTCTAACATATTGCTTACAGTTTCATGAGCAAAAATGGCATTTATAATTTTGGTTCATTACTTCATTTGATTATTATGCTCATAACTATTTTTAAAATACTCACACAGCTTAACTTTTCTCTATGTTTTAAAGGAAATTTATGAAAGTGTGATTTCAAACATGATGCATAACGTTGCATATGGAATGACTATAAGAGCAGAGTGCATCTGTGATCATTAATTTTAATATGCCATCTTCACTGAATTTAAAAGGGCCTAGATTAGTAGAGTATGCTCCTGGCATGTCTAGGTGGGTCACAGAAGTGTGTCCTTGTGTACTACACAGACTTTCATCAATTTTGTTGATGCCATGAACTAAGCAGTTTTGATCCATCACACCTTTATGCTATAATGTTCCTGCCTTGGTGCCAGCGAACCACAGACTGAATCCCCTGTAATGTGATTCAAACAGACCTCTACTCCTTTAAATTGATGGTGTTAGTTATTGTGCCATCAGTGGGAAAGGTAACTGATAGAGACTTTACCTGACCATGTGGTTTAGAGGCCTTTAAAACTGGTTTGTAAAAGGAGTTTGGAAAGATTTGAAGATACAGGTTACACAAGCCATGTAATGCTGTAGGAAGACCTTAAAGGATGCTGCTAGCTGGATCTTGGAAGATCAGGATGCTGTTAAGAATTCAGTGAGTAGATCTCAAGTTCAGGAGGTTTCAACTGGAAACAAGCACTACATTGGCTATTGTACTAGAGGCCACATCCATTACACGCTGGTAGAAAATTTGTCTACATTTACCCCATGTCTTGATACATTTCAGGAGACTGAAATTAAGGACAATAGTATAATTAATCTGCTAGAGGAAAGTTCAAGATAGCCCAACATTCAAGCTGTGGCATAGATAATTGCTGGCTGCTTTGAGCCAGATCTATAGTGAGAATCAGAGGCAAAACAGCAGAACAGAAAAATTTAAATAATGACCCAGAAGGAACTATGTGTGATATTGGAACCAAAAGAGGTGTGAAGAGATTAGCACTATTTAAAAAGAACCAAGTACATTGTACACAGATAAAAAGAAAGATACCTTTAGGGAATCTCAGGAATAAGTGAATCCCAACCCTTGGCAGGCATAGGAGTATGAAAGCATGAACCTCTCATTTGAGATAACAGTCCCTGGGTCTTCTGCTCAAAAACAAAACAAAACAAAACAAAACAACACAAAACAAAAACAAAAAAAACTTATGTGGAATTGGTTCCCCATAGCCAGTTTACTTTGATCAGCCATCCAGGCATACAGAGTCCACTGCAACCATGGTGCAGAGGAGCGTAGCTATTGTTTCCACGGACAGCAGACCTTGTCATCCATGTGAGGCTGGCTTTACCATAGTTTAGAATATAAGAATTCTGCGGTCAAGGATGCTCTCCTCCAGATTTTAAAAGAGGGCCTGAGCAGGAAGCAAGCTGAGAGCCCCCAAAAGATCAGTCTACGAAGCTGTAGGGATGAAGCAGAAGTTATAGTGAGGACCCTGGGAAAGTCAGAGATGCCAGGAATGTGAAATGTCTGCCTAGGAATGTTGTACACCTTGAATGGAGTGAGCCCAAGTTTAAGGCCCTGAAGGCTGAAACCAAGAAGGCCATAGAGGTGGGGCTTCCCAAGCCTTCTGAAACTCACATTGCACCACTATGTGCCCCAGATGCCAGATATAGAGCTATAAGACTTAAAGATCACCCTGGTGAGTTTCACTCCTGCTTTGACCTGATTCTTTTCTTTCCCATTAGTCTTCCCTTTTGGAATGGGAATATTTGCTCTGTGCCCTTGTATTTGCAACTTATGCAACTTGTTTTGATTTTTGAAGATATTTGAAACTAGAAGTTTGCTTTCAAACTCAGACTTGGACTTGGACTTTTAAAAAATGTTGGAACAGTTGATACTCCAGTGAAGAATATTTCTTTTTTTATTGTATGCAAGATAGTTGTATTGTGTTAAGCAGAATAATGAACTTGCTATTGTCCTTATTTTGCAATTAAGCATGGTTTAAGATGTACTTGTGTAGGAATATACCAAGGAGTGGATTGTGACCATTAATCCTGATAGATCATCTTTATTGGATTAAGAAACAGCTAACAGGTTAGTAAAGCAATCTACTGAGCATGTCTGGGTTGGTCATGGAGGCATGACCCCTGGGTACTATACAGTGATCTCTTCCCTGGCACTGTTCTCTTACTCTATTTCTTGGCTGCCATGAATTGAGCATCTTCGCTCCAGCACACCCTTCCTCCATGACACTCCTGTCTTGGAACTAGGGCACAATTCCCTGAACTCTGAACCAGATAAACCTCTCCCTTTTTAAATTATGAGTGTCCAATGGTGTGTCTAGCAATGGAAAAGCTGACTGGTATAGTATTCTATATATTTTCACTTACTGTGAGTATTGAAACTTTGGCATTATTTTTTTTTTCGTCAAGTTCATAATATACTTGACTTCACAAAGGCAAGTTCAGTTGAAATAAACATAGCTTTCTCAAAGAAAACAGTAAATTATTTGAATATATGTCCATATACTTGGTCAAGGAGTATAATAGTTTTTAAATTATTTATTTTGTATAAAATTCTCATCTTCCTTACCATAATGGAGATGATTTACTCTTAAAGATAATGTCTTGTTATTTTGATTTTCCCATGTGTATAACATATTCCTAGATATGCAAGCAGAAGCTTAGTAAATGTGTACCATACTCCCTCATGATCACAAAGGATACATTCCAGAACACTTAGTGGATGCCTGAAACCCCACACAGTATCAAATCCTATGAACATTGTATTTTTCATATACTTCTATACTATTATAGAATTTAATTTCTAGATTACAGTATGAGATTAAACATAGTATATAAAACTAAAAGGGAAATTTATAATAATATACGGATGATAGTTGATTCATAATGGTTCTACTTAATGAGTTTTCCAAATTTATAACTGCGTGAAAAAATACACATTCAGTAGATTCTGTACTTTGAAATTTGATCTTTTTCCTAGATAGTGATGTATACTGGCTTACTCTTTTGTGATTCTAAATAGTAGTACCAAGTGATATTTCTTTTTTTTTTTCAAGTGATATTTCTCAGTCAGCCATTATAGTTACATCATTAGGAGAAACAGCTGACACTGTGCAGTGTATTGCATTGCTAACATTTTTTTTGTATACAAATATTCAAGAAAATAGATGTGATTTCTAACACTCTATTATAAAATATTTTTGAGTTAGGTTAGATTTCCAACTGTAAATAGTCGGAGCTTATTAAAGTAGTTTAGCCTAAGCTATGATATTTTGCAGGTTAGGTGTTTTTTAAAAGCATTTTTTGAGACAAAGTTTTGCTATGTAGGTTAGGCTTGCTTTGAATTATCTTACAGAGTGTAGGCTGGTTTAAAACTCATGACAATCCTCCTGCCTCAGCTTCCAAAGTGCTGGGATTACAGGTTGTGCCTCCATGCTTGGTTTGAATGCATTTCCAATTGAGGATATTTTCTTTTTTATGTAACATTATTCATTTATGTTATAAGTATACTTTGCAGTATATACATTATAATTATGTTTTTATGGGGAGTTGATGCATGTACATAATACATGTTAATGTTTTATGCCTTACACCCATTAGTCCCTGCTCCTTTCAGCTCATGTTCTCTTTTTCATTTGCGAAAGTTCCATTCTTTTTACCATTCCCCTTCTCTCCCTTCCCTCCTCTATCTCTGCCTCTTTTTCCCTTTCCAATTTGGGGGAAAAAGCCCTCTCTAATTTTTGGTATCTATCTTTTATTTTGTTGTTCATTTATATTTTGGACTTCTTACATAATGGAAACCATGTAAGATGGATGTGGTAGTCTGTAATCCCAGTACTCAGGAGGCTGATGCAAGAGGATCTCCAGGAGTTTGAGACCAACCTGGGCTGCATAGTGTATTCAAGACCAGCCTGAACCATACAGTGAAACCCTGTCTCAATTCCTCTTCTCCTAAAAAAGACAACCTATGCATGATGTAAGCTTATGTGTCTGATTCACTTAATATTATAGTTTAAAGGTACATCTATTTACCTGCATGTGCCTAAAATTTATTGTTCTTTATAGGAGAGTAGTACTCCATTGTACATAAATACCACATTTTTATTCATTTGATTTAGAATATTTTCAAATCCTGATAAATTTATTGGTATGCTACCATAAGTAGAGAACATTTGTAATATAATAGTTAAATTTATTATCCTCCCAAAAATATGGTAAAAATTTTCTTTTATGTGCGATCGGTAATCTGGTTGTCAAACTGACTGGATTGAGAGACATCTAGAGAGTGGGTAAACTACACTTATGAGTTTGTCTGTGAGGGTATTTTGAAAGAGACAGTTGGCATATAGGCCAAAGAGCTGAGTGAAGAAGATCAATTCTGAACTTGGATGGAATGATCTAATAGGCTGAAGGCATATACATAAAAAACAGCAAAATAGGGACGAAGATTCCACACCTGTTTATCTTTACACTTGAATGAGCATAGTTTTTGCTACTGTCATCACCCATGGAAATCATCTCCAGTTTCATTAGCATTTGAATGTAGATTTTCAACAATATTTTTCTGGGGAATTTCTATGCCTTGAGTCTTGGGCTAGAGCTGTTTGATTGGTCTCTTTTGTTCTGAGACTTCCAGCTTTTTGGATTTGGCATCTATTTATTTCCTTCAATAAATGCATATGGCTACTTTGGAACAAATTATTTGATCTCTGCTTTTGTCAGCCCATCTGATATAACTCGTCTTACAATTTTACATAAACCCACATCCACGTGCACACACCACACACACATACACACACACACACACACACACACACATATGTACACACACACATTTTTCAATTGATTATATTCCTCTGGAGAATCTTGACTCACGGAACATACTATTTTGCACCTTGAGATTTGGGAGCAAAGCTAGCTGAAATTTGTTTTTCTTCTTCAAAATTTTGATTGATTTGTTCTTAGCATACATCTTAGCAACTTTAGCATTTTGAGGTTGGAGAATTTCACTTTTATATTTAAAAGAATCATTCTCCACTTAAAGAAATCTAATGAAATCATTTTATGACTTCTCTTCGCCTTATCTGAATTTCTAGCATTGCTACTTTTGCACGATAGAGTCACTACTAAGTAAAATAAGTGTTACTTGATTTATACACTATGATTCTGTGGCAGTCAACCTGATGACTGAGAAAGCTACTAACTAATAATGAGCTGAATAATATGTACAACATGGATATATTGTATAAACTGATGATTCACATTCTGTATTGGGCAAAACAGAACAGCACTAGTTTTCATCACATTAATCAGCCATTTAAAACATATGAATTATTTATTTCTTTAATTTTCCATTTTTTATTTTAAGATCACTTGATTGTAGATAACTGAAATTACAGAAAACAAAACTAGGCATAAGGAAGACAATTGCATTCATTGAAATGAATTAAAATGGAAAGGGAACATTGATATTATACAAGGCATTTAAATTGAGGGATTATTCTAGGATGCATGTTTATGCCTAAGAAGTTTTAAGTAATGTGTAACATTATTGAGGGCAAGATTAAGCAATGGAGTAGGATGCCCTCTCTGTGTCTGTAGATGGAAATTTATATTGAAAGCATCCTCTAAACATGGATTGAGAATAAGTATTATTGCTTCCAAAAACACTTTCAGATAATGTATGTTTAATAGTACCAATGGAGACTAAAGGAATTTCAACTCTGATTCATCTTCTGTAGAGATGTTATTTATTTGTGTCCATCATTCTGATGGACAGTTTACACAAGTGAACTGTAACATTGTGGCATGATTTTTGGCAGACTTCAAGTTTGAAAGAGGTTAAACATTTTTGGTGGCTTGAGTTAAGTGTTTTTGAGATACAATGCCACTATCTAGTTATATTTTAATAGAAAGATTGAGTTCAAATTGAGAGAACTTACTGAGAATTTTATTTTTTATGAATATGTCTAGAAGTTGAGAAAAACTGGTGAGGATTAGAGGTTTGGTGCAAAGAGTAGGACTTGGGTGTTTTATTCTGAATTACTGAATTAGCGTGGACCCTTTAGTGTGACTTTTGTAACATAAAATAAAATTGAATATGTCAATTTCAGCTACAAAGAAATCACAAGAATCACTGTGTTTTAGATAACCACATAAATTAATGCATGACATTTCATGTTACAAAAGGTAAGATTTTTTAATTGATGAGGGGAATATGATATTGGAACAGATAGGTTACTATTTTACTATTTTCATGTTTTCTAGTAAGGGAATAAATTTAGTTAAATGTTCATTTGCCTGAAGGCTGGGGATTGAGCCAAATAAACTTCTTGAATTTCCACTGAAAGTAAGACTAAGATTTTGTGCAACCTCTCATATTCCAGCTACAAATGTGATCACTAAGCTTAGTTAGAAAGTTGGCTAGCTTGGAATATGCCTAGCATATTAGCAAAGCACACTTCTGGGTGTGTCTGAGTGGGTAAGGGAAGCAGGACCTTGAGCACTATATTGGTTCTCTGGCCTATTCCTTTCTAGTATCACTCTGTTCTGCTTCCTGGGTCCCACAAACTAAGAAGAGTTAGTCTGCCATGACATTTTTGCATGATGTTCTTGTCTTAGAGTCATTTCATCATGAATGGAACTTCTGAAAGCATCCACTAAGTAAAACTCACCTCCTATAATTTGTACATAGCAGGTATTTCTCAAGCAGTGTGAAAGCTGACTAACACAGAGAATCAGTATAGAAAGTAGGACTGTTGCTATGATTGTATCTGACCATTCATCCAGAAGAGTTTGGAACTGGTTTTTCAGAAAGAGTTAAGAAAATTTGGAGACTAAATCATATGAAAGCTAAAAAGCTTATAAGCAGAGCTTGCTGGGTAGTGGTAATCAGAGCTCAAAAGTTCACCATGCTGAGAGGAATGTAGAGAGTAGGGCTAGGCTTCTGAGGTTTTAGATGGAAATTAGAACTCTATTGGCAATTGGATTAGAGCTGTTAATAATACTTTATGGCAAATGTCTGCATTTTGCCCATGTCCTGAGTTTGTTTAAGGCTGAATTTATAGTTGGTGAACTAATTGAAATGGTACAGGAAATTTTAAGCCTGCTCAAATTGGAGGCAGTGGCACAGGTATTGCTGGCTGCTTTTAGCCAGGTTTGCAATGAGGATCAGGAGCAAAAAGAACAGAAACAGGTAAAAGATTGTAGCCTCACAAGAAAGGAACTGCTTATAAAATTTGAGCCAAGGAAAGTGTGGTTGCTAAAAAAGTTAGTGTCATTTTTTAAAAAAGCCAAGTACTTTATACCGGAAAATAAAAAATTTCCTGTGAGGACATCTCAGGAATTGGCCAGTCATCATCCAGGACATAAATGGATAGACAACTTGGAAAGACACTTCTTTGAGAAAGAGAACTTCAGGCTTACCTGCTCACTCAGAACTATGTAGGGAAGCAAAACACTAAGTTCAACCACATAGTCGCCCAGAGACAACAACAGCAGTTGTCCAAGGGATCCAACTACTACTTGAGGTGGCAGCAGGCTTTGGTATAATCCATGTGGTATTGGTAACACAGGCATGCAGAGTGCAATAGTGGTGAGGTCATTAAGACTTCAACCTAAATTTCAAAGGAAAACCTGGGAAGGTGGGCAGTTGCACCTAAGAGGCTCATGTAAAAAGCTTTGGAAATGAAGCTGAGGGTTTACTGGAGACCCGAGGAATTTGGAGATGCCAGGTATGTGGAGTATCTACCAAAGAAATCCAGAGACACCGAGGAATGCCAGGGTAAGAGAGAGGCCATGTGGGTTGCAAAGACCACAGGATCAAGGCTGCTTATGCCATTTTGAATTTACAGCTTGCCACAGCATACCCTAGGTGCTGGATGTGGATTTATGGCATTTAATGTTTGCTCTCCTGAATTTGGTCCTGCTGTCTCCTATTCTTTTCTTTTCCTCTATTTCTCCTTTTAGAATGGGAATGTTTACCCTGTGTCATTTTATGTTGGAAATATTTAACATTAATTTCATTACTTTTATAGGGATTTACTGCTAAAAGTTTAACTTGAATCTCAAGAGAGATTTGGACTTGGACTTTTGAGAAATACTGGACCCATTAAGAGCTTGACAACTGTTACGATTTGTGTCTCGATGTCCCCACAAAATCTCATTCA
The DNA here is from genome assembly GCF_034190915.1 of Cavia porcellus. Classification (NCBI taxonomy): domain Eukaryota; kingdom Metazoa; phylum Chordata; class Mammalia; order Rodentia; family Caviidae; genus Cavia; species Cavia porcellus. The sequence continues at coordinate 82,939,527 of NW_026947486.1, forward strand.
GTCGTGGAGGCAGGCTTCTATAGTTTGTGATTGTTTCATAATCCAATGCTGAGATTAGGATGTGCGTGCTACATTCATCCTGGTGTGAGTAACCTACATACAGTATAAGAGAGAGAAGGAGTCTTCTCTCCCACTACCCCAGTTTTTCTCTTGTTTTTGCTGTCTTCTGCTACCATGAACTGTTGCTCCTCCACCACACCACCCTGCTTTGGAGCCAGCCGATTATGGATTGAAACCTTCACAAACTGTGAGCCAAATAAACTTGTTCTTCCTTAATTTTGGGGATTGGGTATTTTGTCTCAGCAGTGAGAGAAAAATAACCAACAAAGTAATTCGTGAGACAGATTTAATACACTTTGCATAATTAGATGATGTGAACCTTTTGAGACCCCATATTATAACTGAGATCTAAAATACACTCCAAAAATCTCATATTCAGATGTGGAAGTTTTGGAAATTTGTTGGATCATGGAAGCAATCTTTTAATCAGTGGATTAATACACTTAATGTTGCTGTTATGGAGTGTGGTCAAGTTGGAGAACATTTTACCCTGAGGGTGCACTTTTGGAGGTTATATCGTTCCTTCTGGTTCTTTCCTTCTCTCTCTCCTTCATCATTGCCATGTTTAAGCAGCTGTACACGTCATGCCCTTTAACCATACTGTTTCTGTCTTGGAGCCTTTCTATTATGAATTCACTAAAAAATTGACCTAAAATAAACCTTTCCTTCTTTAAATTGTAGTTGTCTGGTGTCTTGTCCCATCAAAGGCAGAATGGCTAACACAGCAAGTTAATATTATTTCTGCATTATTCTCATTTTGACTTTTTGCACTTCCCACCTTGTAGAATTAAACAGATTTTAAGGTGGCAATGCCAGTTTGTACTATTTATTGAATTTTAGTAAATACTCAGTACTGTTAAAGATATTAAAATAGATGAAACTGTTCTTACCCTAAAGAACCATGTAGACTCACAACTGAAACAACCAGCAAGTAAAATATTTTATGGTATATCCTTATTTTAATAGTAGGTTATAGGAAGCTTTTATCTGTGTAAGATGGAGAGAATGAATTCTAGAAAAGGGAGAGTCTGTGAAAATCTCTATGGATAACAAAGATTTAGGTAAGCTGAGGACAGAGACAAGGGATCCATGACCAAGAATATCAGACATAATTGGAGGTTCCAGAGATCTATCCCTAAAAGCTTCCTCTGACTTAAATGAAGATTGTTGTCTAATTTTGTTTGCTCAGTAGCAATTTTCTTTTCCTAGATATCTTTAGTGTCTTCTGTGAACTGATTTCTACAATTAAATAGTAAAAGATCTACCATATTTCTACAGAAAATACAGGATGGGGAATTTTTGCAAAATTATTAGCACCAACAGACTGAAGACTGGATTTTGCTTACTTCAATCTCTTTTATATTGTTTAATGTATCTAATGCTATTGTTCTACACCTGCTCTTATATAGAGATAGGATAGGTCACTTATATGTGGGATATAACTTATTGTATGTGTACAGAAACTGTATTGTTTTTCCTAGCAAAGCATATTGAAACAGTAATCGAAGGGAGTTATTGAAGCTTCTTGACTAAGAGGAGAATTATCTATCGATACTATGCTTCCATATAGAAGGTATTTAGAAGTTATATATGGACCACAGAGTAGACTGAGACAAATATAAATCATCAGAATTGTTTCTAGAATACTATTATTTTAATTATTTAATAGGGTGTCCCCTGTACAGGAAAAGCAGACTACCACCTAGTATAAAGATTCAAGGCAAACTGAATAAACTTTCTGCACAAAATTGTCTCCTCCACAGATCAATGGTAGTTTTCAAATTTTCACTGTGGTAATATTGTACTTAGTCTAGAAAGTGTCAATATTAACATGTAAACATGTTAAATGGATATTATGAAACATTGATTCATTAATAATATTCATTATCATGTTAACACTCAAGTGCTTATCAAACAAAGATAATTGTGGCTAGGTTGAAAATAATTTTTAAGTAAATGTAACCTAGAATAAGGAAATTTGAGGATGAGAGGTATAAAGGATGCATTTGTATCCAGAGTAGATGGCTCAAATGAGTTGTTTATTTTTGTACAGAATGATTGATGAGCGGTAAGTTGCTTTGGGATGCCAGGTCCAAAAATACCAAAAATAATGATGAGGAATGTCCATAATTACTCTTTTATTTATTCAGTACTTTATGCATTTCTTGAGGAAGTGTGATAATCTATACATATAATGAGTATCATTAAAGTCTTCATAGATTTTTGAAAGTAGTTTCTGATTCAAAGATTGTTATCAAAATGTAAATCACATATAGATATACACTGACTGAATGCTTTGAAGCAGTTTCCTTAGAATATAAGAAACTTAGAACTGTAAGGACCATTAGCATTTCATTCTTTGTTTTTCAAAGTGTATTTCCTGGGATCTTGTTATTTTGAAAAAAATGTGATGGTCACTGTAGGGGTTAAGATAAGAAATGACAGTAATAATTCCAAATCTCCTGCTCATGGTTCAGATAGAGCAAATATTCTTTTGTCTGTGTTCATTATTTGCCTTAGAATAATTATTTTTTGAAAAGCAGATTTCATTGACTTTTAAAGTTCTTTAAAAACCAGGGATCTAATGTAGTTCTTTTATCTAACAGATGAAGAGTTTGAGTTACTTAAATTTAAATTTCAAAATACTGCTTAGCTATTAAATATAGCACATGTTCAAGATTAATATGAATGGGTGCTAATAAGCAGAATGTGATAATTAATAAAAAATAAAATTCACACTATACATAAAATAACAAATGAGATCCTGTTAGTATGCAAGAATTAATCTCAGATCCAAATAAAATCATATTAAAGTTATTCTTAACTTATTAAGTTTTACTTTGTAAAAGCTACTTATTAATTTTAAACTTGAACTGTTCTTTTATATGAGGCCTTGAAAATCTAGGCATCACTTGCAACATTGTATTGTTAGAATAATATTTGAGTTACCAAAATTTTTCCAATGTTGGCAGTAGCCATTGCTTTGTTATGCTTCATTCATATCAAACATATTGGTGCCTCTGTGATTTTCCTCATGAATTTGTTCTCTTAGGCTACCATTACTATGATTTTCTAAATCTAACCAATTTTTGTAGACTACTGAAGTCTTATGCCTTATAGGAAATCTTCTCTGATCATTCAGTCCTGTTGCCTTTCGCTGGCAACTAACACACTTCCTCTCCGAGACAGCCATTTCACAATTCGCAGATTCAAACTAGTCTTCTTGTTCTTTGGCTTGGTATTCTTTTGTTTTATTTTGCTTTTGGTTCCACTTGTCTTATCCTTTGGTCTGATATATATTTTCCTAATCATTTCTCAGTGCTCTTAAGACATGATATACTTTTGGAAGCAAAAGGTGTCCTAATCTCTTTTTAGCCCCTCAATCAAAAATTGCCTTGCTAATAGTAATTAATTGGCAAATATTTCTTACTGAACTGTTATCGCCACTTCCTTTGAACAGTTTTAAAAGAACTTGGGTGCATTCTGGTATATATAATTGTAAAATTGGTACCATTTTCTACACTTTATGTTCTTCAATGCATATTAATTCATAGTGCTTTTTAGATTTTCAAAATCCATAATGTTGTAGACAATATCCATAAGATTTGGTAGAAACCATGGAGTAATACACAATTACTTTTCTAACCTTTAGATCTCTTCCAAAATGCTCTGTCAATTTATTATGGATACATTATGCTTCTCTATTTTGAGTAATAAAATAGGAAATGACATAATTAACAATAATAAAATATTATTTTAAAGGAAGCAATTTTGAAAATATAGTTGTATCAATTTCTGGAAATATTTTGAACTGTATTTGAACTGCAGATTATTGCAATAATCTTTTAAATAGAAGTGGGTATTCTTATAAAATATGAAAAATTTCCTTTTAAGATAGTAAGTAATACTGATTCTTTCAATAAAAGCCTGATTTGAGGATAAATATTTGAGTTCAGTCCAGGTAATAATGTGGATATGCTTGGAGGATGCACAATAGAGAGGTGGAAATTAATCAGAAGTACTTAGCATGTACAAATAGAAAAACACCTGTATTCTAGTGTAAACTACCTTAAGTTTAGCTTCATGTTAAGACATGATATACGGGTGGTGAACAGAATCATTGTTTTATACTTACATAGACAAAGTGTTAGATTATTGTTGGAACACTTTGATTGAAAGTCCCAGTAGGGAAGCAGTTTCATGTCTTTTATTGAACATCAGATTTCTTATACTTTTGTAATTTCAAGAAAGTATATGATTTGAAGTGATTATTAAGTAATAGTTGGAAGTTGAATGGATGCTTCTGTGACAAATCAAATTCACTTCTGTTGGCATCTTGGCAGGAATCAAGTTGAGCTATATATTTTTGGAGTTAACTCCCTTCATTGCCCTATTCTGGCTAAAATAAGATGAACAAAAAAGAAATCACTATGCTTGAGGAAAGATGATCCATTTCTTGGCATATAGGTCTCTTGGCATATAGATGATAGGAATTCTAGATGGTCTCTGCTCAAGGTAAAATTACTCTTCTGTGGAATTTGAAAGTTCCATCAATGGAATTCTGAAAGGTACCCCTGATACTATTTCTGACAAGAAGCCCATTTTTCTACTTTGCCTCTACTTCAAGATACATACTCAGTCTCCTCTCTAACAAATTATCTCCATTTAGAATACTGAAACTGATTTAGCAGTGGCCCTCAAATCCTCTCCTGTCTTTAAAGGAAATTATAATTCTAGTCTAATTTCTACTTCTGTAATAATTTCCAGTAGCCTAAATCTCATCCTGGCCTATACTGACACCTTCTGAACTGAACATGGTTAGGGGAAAATACATAATCATGTTGATTAGTCTTATTTTAAGCTTAAAACTGTTAATATCAAATGAGTTCCATCTTATTGCCTAACATAACACTCATCTGATGACTGACAGCTTTGTTTTATCATGTTTGATTTTGTTCTGTGCCAAAAAAAAGTAATAAGATCTATGGGAGCAATAAAACCCAAAATGTGTATATTTTGTTGTAACAAAGAGAGGAAAAAAAGTGCCCTAAAGGATACAACAGCAAGTGTGTTTAGGTGTGTTAACTAGATGACCATATTAATATTTTTGTTTGGATCATTGAACACAACTATTTGCAGTCTCACTGTTTGAATGTTCACTTTGTATGCTTTGATCCTGTGACCTGAAACACCATTTCAAAAATGATAGTGTGTAATCTATTAACTGGTGATATCTTACGGTTTTTTTTTTTTTTTTTGTAGTTCTGTATTACTTGTACCCTTACACTGTTTTTTTTCTTTTTTTCCTTTAAAAAAAACTAGCCATAAGCCTTTTTCTTTCTGGTATTAGGCATTGAAGTTAAGGGCATTGCACTGAGCCACATCCTGAACTGTTTTTTATTTTTTATTTTGAGACAAGGACTTGCTGCCTCACATAATTTCTCAGCCTGTGTTTAAACTTGCAACTTGCCTGCCTCAGCCATGCAGTATACTGGGGTTACTAGAGTTGCTGTATCTGGCTAGGGAAAACATTAATGACACATCTACCTATATACACCTACATTCTCTCTACCATATTCTCTCCTTGCACTAAAGAAAAATGTTCTTGTTTCTATAAAAGACAATCATCTGTATTGTTTATAAAATCCTAAATTTCTGCGGTAAGGATATTGCTGCAAATGCCCTTCTCTGTCTTTCTTCTGAATAACTTTCCTCCTCTCTATTGGATATTTTTATGAGTATAAATATAATATTATTTTTGCTATCCTCCAAATCCTCTCAGAGGATTAATGGAAGGAAAGGAATATTCCAAAAGCATAAGTGTAGAAGAAATAACAGATATTTTAAAAACATAGTTTGGTGAACCTCAAGATAACCAAAAGAGGCAAAGATAAACAACAGCTTCTTAGCTAGTTATCTGTCTGTTGTCATGGCAAAATACTTGCTACAAATAAAGTTATAAGGATGAAGGTTTTATTTTGGATTACAGTTTTAGGGGTTTTAATCTATGTTTGCTTAGTCCTGTTGGTTTAGACCTGTGGCAAGTTTATATATTATGATGGGAGAATATGGCAAATTTGAAGTGCTGACACTTGTAAGAAGGCTACTGTGATAATACAGGTGAGAAATAATAGTGACTTTTTCAATAAGGACACTAAAGTCTCATTTCCTGACAGAATAGGTATCTTCCTGGTATACGACTGGTTGAGCAGTGTTGCAGTCAGAACTTACAAGAAGAATAATTATATATAAGATGCAGGATTTATAATACTATTTTGTGATGGTCACCCAGAGTCAAATACAAGAAAGTGCAGGAAATCTGTTAACAGAGTGAAGACCGAGAAAATTCAGCAGAGGGCCTTGGTCCCACAGCACTTTCTTGAGCCCAACTGAAGACCTAGAGCCCATGACAGTGCCTCCAATGAGTCCAACTGTAGGCCTAGAGCCCACGGCAAGGACTTACGCAAGTCTATTTTATGAATCTTCTCTGGGAAGGTCACAAGGTCAGTGGTGGAAGCCAGAAAACCTATGCCAGTGGAGTGAAGGATCTTCTCTAGTAGGTTGAGGGTTCTGTACTGGAGCCAAAAAGCAACGCTCAAAATAAGGACCAGGGCTCCCATGAAAAGTATCATAGCCAACCTCAGCAATATTGAGGTCCCGAGCTCCCTGGCTCTACAGAGCTGGGAAGCAACACTCAACATAAGGAACTACAACCACTCTCAGAGACAGGGTCCCGAGCTCCTTTGATGATAATGGCCCAATTCATATCAGGGAAGCTACCCATGACAAGCTCCTCTGCGAGAACAAATGGCTCCAAACAATGACACTTAGGTGAACCCACAGTGCTCCACTGTTCTTCTCCATATCTCTTTTTATGCTGGCAACTTTCCTCAGGTGGGCCATCTACACTAAGCACCATGCTAATTTACTTCAGCTGGTGTTAAGTTGACCACCAGTTTTTAATCCATAATAAACAGTGAAAGAAGAACCTGCATAGAGACAGAATGATGAGAAGATGAGCTTTACAGGGACAGTTTATAATCCCATAAGCTGGTATAGCAAGAATGAAGTAATTTCCTATGAATGATTTGATCATTAGTTAATGTAGTTTGACTTGAGCTATATTGCTGGTGCATACTCCAAGAGGACTATCCATTAACAGGCATGTAGGGTGCATTATGTGAATTGTAGAAGATATTAAACAAGAGGCAAATATTTCACATTAGGAAACTGTTGAGTACATGGGAATTTATCAGTTCCTGAAAACCTCATGTATAACACTTAATGTATGCTACAAAGAAGGCTTGCATGATTAGTCAGCATTAAGGAGAAAAGCAGTTACAACCAACAGAGGAGACTGTGGGCTGTTAGGACAGTATCTATTCTTCTTTTAAGTATTGCCCTCTTAGTCTTTCAATGCTAGAGAATTTAGGCATTGAACAAAGGCAGGAATTCAGAATCCCTGGACTAGACTATTATTTCCTTTACCTGCTAATGCTGGAAAGGAAAGGAAAGTATTTTAAGTGAGGTCCAGGTACATTCTTACTTTTCATTATGAGTCCTGGGACCATATGTTTGGCAAGTTTGGGGAGTGGGGGCATGTGACAAGCACAGGAAAAGGGGAGTAAAACTTACATTTATTTCTGAAATTTTAAAACTATTAACAGGTTTAAGCAGTAGACTAGGATGTAGCAAAGCTGGCTGGTGAAGTGGATGTGATAAGTTAATTGCAAAGTCCTACGATACATGTGAAGAACAGTTCCCAAAAGTCTGTACCTGGAGCCAAGCAGACAGTAGTGCTATTTCCAGTCCTTCTCATAAGAATTTGAATACATTTTTGATAGGATGACCTAGATCTGATGTCAGCCGGAGGAGTGTGAGATTAAAAAAGGACAACCAGTATTGAGCATGGGTTACTGTGTTCTCTTTTTCACAGTAGTTCATTAACACTCTGTGAAGTATACAACTTTCCTGCTTTTAAGAAATATAAAAACCTGAATACCTTTTTTGCTTGTTTTGTCTGTTTCTTTATTCAGGACAAGAAGAATCTAGAAAACACCAATAGAAAGAGACTCAAGTACACCAAAACCTGGTAACACGTGTTACAGAATCAGTCAGGTGATAAGGCCTTTTGCTTTTTCTCTCGTCTCTCTAGCTCTGTTTCTCTGTCTCTGTCTCTCTCTACCTCTCTTTCTGTCTCTCTTTGCCTGTCTCTTCCCTCTCTGTCCCTCTCTATCCTTGTTTCTCTCTCTGTCTCTGTCTCTCTCTCTGAAATCTGGGGCCAAGAAAGATTTTTTTCTTTCCGTTCTTTCTGTGTCTTAGGAAAGCTCCAATCTCCTTCTTGTCTATTCTCGTTTAGGACAGGCTTTCATTTGTTGAAGAGCTCAAATCCTTTTTGATTCCTGGGGAGAGGCAGGGAGCTAGAGAGTGGTAAAAATTAACAAAAACTGGGACTCAGGAGTCTTTCTCATGGTGCCATACACAGTTTCCTAATGTGTTGCCCCATGTGGGAAAGGGAGGCCTCTGTATTTTCCCCATATGTCTACCTCAATTTTATGTCTCTTTTTCTTTCTTCTCTTTCCCATTTTCAATCTTTGATTGCAAGTATGAGTCAGTAAAGAGCTACCAGAGAGCTTGTTGTTAACTCAGTCTTAGAAAAGATCATTCAAGTTCCACGTGTGTGATCTGGACTTTAGTATGCTTTTGGCATCATTTTTCAGTTTCCCACAATACTTTGCTCAACTTTTTCACACTTTTGGGAAAATGGCTATTGGTAACTTTGTTTCCTGAAGAGCAACCTTCCCCAGTTTACTCTTTTTTATACTCAAAGTCTTATCTGTACTTTTCCTCTAAATGACCTTTTATCTCTATGTATCATTAGTGAGACACTTTCTCAAAGCCTTGCTTCATTCCAGTCCATCTTTTTTGTCATATTTGTGAGTCATTTTATTTCACTGTGTGAGTTAGTTGTATAGGTTCACAACATTCACCAGCCATTTTGTTTCATCTTGTGAGTTAGAGAGTTAGTTCAGCCGTTTTCATATGACCTGTGGGTCAGTCACGTGGATTTTGCCATGTTTGTCAGCCATTTAATACGTCCATGGTTGGTCACAAGGTTCTACCATGATTGTTTGCCATTTTCTTTTCCTTTTATTTTTTTCAATTGGCTCATGGTAGTGAGGAAATCTATGTTGAAACATGAGTTTTTAATTGTACCACTGTGCCCCTCTTGCTTACTAGGAAGAGATTTACTAACAAAATTAGGGACAATGCTTTAATTCTGGAAAAGGTCAAAGCTGATTTTACTCAATGGACTATGACAGCACATGCTACCTAGATATCCCTGAGATTATTATAAAGACATAGTACTCTTAATCCTAACTCTTTGATGTCTGTAATCTCAGAGGTTAATTACTCTTGTGAACAGGTGATTTCCCAGACCTGTGCAAGCTGATAGGACAAGTGACATGCCTTTACATAAACTTCAGGATGTATGATTCACTGAAGGAATCAGCCTTGTCCAAAAGCAACAAATATATGTTATGCAGTTGTCGGTTCATTGAGGCAAAACCTCTTTCCCTAGTGACCTCTGCTCAAAAACTAGAGTTCATAGCTCTTAAGTGTTGATATTAGTAAAAGGCAATAAGCTAAATATGTATATAGGCTCCAAATATGCTTTTGAGTGCTATATGCCTATGCAGCAGTCTGCAAAGAAAGGAGCTTGTTAGCCGGACAAGCAATCATCTATAAAGCACAAACACAATTCCTAGAAGCAGTCTATTTTCCCAAGCAGATCACTGTCATTTACTGTAATGGACACCAAAGAGACATGTCTAGAGTCTCTTCAGGAAATCAAAAGGCTGATAAGGAGGCAAGAAGGGAAGCCTTAGAAACTCTACCCATACTTACCATTCCCAAGGAACCATTAAAACCAGCCTATACTCCTCATGAGGATGAAAAGGCAACACACACCCACACACGCACACACACATGCACACATACAGAACATGCATATACACATGCATACACACACACACACACACATACACACACACACACACAAAACACCCCAGAGATTGAGAGAATTTATGCAATCGCTTCCATATTGTGTAAGTAAAAAGTTGTAGAAATAGGTTGCTAATCCAGATATTTTGTTTATAATCTAAACTCTTAATCATTATTTTCAGTAGAGAATTGGAATGGGGATTACAGATTCTACTAATGGCAAGCTGTTTAATAATGAAATCTTCATTTATGTTTTTGTTAGTTTCTATATTATTAGCATGTGAAGAATAAATTTTGCCTTACTCCAATGGATGCTCATGGGAGCAGAGTAAGATGGTAAATGAATATAATTACCAAAGTAAGGCATTGCTATTTTATTATTTAAATATTTGTAACATTCTGTTACAGAATGTAAGAGATGACAGAAGAGCAGATGTTACAGAAAATAGGAAAATTTACTCTCTCTTCTTTTTAACTTTTCGAAGGCCTCCCTTGGAAGAATAGTACAAAATTTTTACCTTTTCTTGTGAAAAAAAAATGTGCTCAGTTAAGTGAAATTCTGATAGATCCACCATAGTTTCAGATTTCATCACAGAAATTGCCTTTCACTTCAAGCCACTAGCCAAAAAGACCTGGAACCCGTTGTAGAGTTACACAAGCTAGTGAAGATAGTCCATGACTAGAGTGCTGGGATGCTTCATTGAAGTAACAACAGTCCTGTTTCCTTTTTTCCCCTAAAGAATAGTTATCTTTGAACTCCCATATTTGAATGGGTCCCAGATTTCACTTTCTCCTTTCATACAGCTAATTGGGTCAGAATTTGTTCACACTCATTTACAATTAGTGATCTGTTTTCTCAGTAAAGAGTTGCTTGGCATTTATAAATGATTGCATGTATCAGGCCAACTCATCATTTAAGCCTGGTCCCCCCAAAAAGGATTTCTTGTGTGTGCTTACATTTTCTGCTTCCTAATTTTAGTCTGAGGGAATAAGTGTCAGTGCTTCTCGGGTTCTTTGGGTTAGCAGTGTGAAGTGGAAAGTATTCTCTGTGATGCAGACAATCTGAAATTATAGTAGAGCTGTTGGAATTTGCCTTAACTGTGCCAATTTTTCCTCAAAGAAGGTTCAGTTAGTTTTGTTCAGTTGTTCATCTGAACAATGTAGCCCTTATTAGCATTAGTCATGTTCCTTATAAATATGGATCACTTATCAGCAGGTGGCTCTCTCAGTTAAAAACCATCCTCTCTCTGAAGTAGCTCTCACAGCATGTTCCAATATTGGTATACCAGGTTGTCATGGTTGTCTGTAAATGCACAGAAGACACTGAAGAAACAAATGCTCAGTCTGGGACAAACAAATCTCAATATTATGTTGGGATATATTAATTATGTTTATTTTATAATGTCATATCATTATTTCTGTATTTTTATTTCCTCACTCATTTGTAAATAAGTTTCTCTTTCAATATGGTTTATTTAAATTCAGTTTTATATATTTACTTTTTCTTTGTAAAATTGCTTATATACGGTATAAATCTATGGTTAATTGCTACGTTTAATTGAAATCCAGGTACTCATTATAATCAACACTGTTTTTTATTTCCATTTTGAGATCATTTTCCTCATTTGTGCATTATGTTCTCTGTGAACATCTGATGGTCATGAAGTTTTTATTTTGTTTATCTGAGTATGACTTTAAAGTGCTTCCTTTCTTAAGTATGTTTTATATAATATTGTTGAATTATATTTTGGCTTGCTTTATTACAGTTATATGGTTCACAGTCCAACTATTTTTCTTTTTGGGTGCCTACACTTACTGTCTTCTTTCATTCTGAGATTTTTTTCATCTTTGTTAATTTGATGTTTCATTGTTACAAGACCAGGTATGTATTTATTGTGTGTTAAATTTGCTATAGTTCCCATAACTGATGATTCATTTATGTAGCAATTCTGGAATATTTATGACTAATATCCCTTTTAGTGTTGCTTCTCTTCCATTCTCTTTCTTTCTAAAACTACAGTAGATGTATATTAGATGTCCCTGCTGTATCTCCCATTTTTCCATGTTTCTTGTACTTTTCCATTTTCCATCTTTTGTTTCTACTGCATTTTGTGCTAATTATTTTCTTTCCAGTTTACTAAATGTATCTTTGGGTATAACTATCTTTTTGACACTGTCAATTGACTTATTTCATAATTTATTTCTATTGTTATTTCTAGAAGGTCTTTTGTTTTTTTCTAGACATTTTTAAAGAGTCTCATACTTTTAAAAATTCATTTTACTGGTATATTTTAGATATAAATAATAATCACATTCATCATAGGGAATGTGTACCTGTACATAAAATATCTTGATTTTTCTTTTTTTCCAGTCCCTTTCAATCCCTTAAACGCCTCTTCCCCTTATTTACAAAGTTTTGTTACTTCTTTTTTCTTTCTATTCTCTTATTTTTCTTCTCCATCCCTTACTTTCCTCCTTTCCACTGCTTTATTCCCCTTCCCATTTCATATTTTCTTCCTATTTCCCAATATGTATTATACATTTTGGTTTCGATGCTTTCTTAAACTTTATTTTATATTATGTATTCAAAAACTATCTATCTGTATGTGTGTCATTTTGTAGTGTTTGTAGACGTGTATGTATGTGCAGTGTTTGTGGATGTGTATATATGTGAATGTGGATTTTGATTTGTTTTCTTATGTTTCTATAGCGTTGGTCTGTGGATCCACATTAAACAGAACTTTATGGAAATTTCTAAGACATATGTTTAAGGTCATTTCTTCTAGAGAATGCTTTACCTAGATTTAATCAAACACTTAGGCTTTCTATTAACCCAGTAACAAATAAATACTCAAGGAAGTTTTTCCCTGCTGAGATATACTGTAGATTCAGTATATCTGAAAGCCAATGTAAGGGCATTCATTTTGTTAGATTTTCAGGGATGGTCTTGGCCCAATTTCAGTTTTACATAAACATTGAAAAAAGAAAGCATCTTTGCTATTTTTCTCTCGCAGGTGAGCTTTCCTCTCTATTTTACTCTTTTGCTGAAGGTATAATACATTGTAGTATTCACTTTGGTCACTTATCAGACTCCCAGCTTTGAGAACCCTAGTTTTGTCTTTTATTTTTGCTGCCTTGAGTAACAAAACAGAAATTCAATCCGCATATGTCCTCACAGTAACAGAAACTTGAGCGTTTTTTTGTAAAAACGCTTTAGTGAAAAACACTCTGAAGATTTTTTTTAACTTTTTCTTCAGTTCATGGAAAATATGAATCTTTAACCATTACTTTAAATCACTTTTTACCAAGAAGATTTTTTATATTAAACATTAAGTTTATAAATAAATATACAAGCCAGTGTTATGAAACCTATAGTATTCATTCTGTGAGGTATGTGAATAAACATTTCCTTTGCTTTTAGGGCATTCAAATTTATCTAGGAACAAGTTACAAATGATTAGAATATTCTTAAGAAGTTACATGATAGAATGTTAAATCAGAATTGAAAAGGCAAGAAGTTCACTGTGAATTGAAGAAGTCAAATCAACTTCTTAGAAGAAGTAGGTTTTAGAGAAGTCTGACAGTATGAGACATCTTAAATATATCGTGTCATTCTCTGGATCTAAGGTGCTACATTAATATAAAAACATAAACTGTTCTACAGAACATTGGGAAATAAAATGTTAGCATTTTACCTAGGGGCTAGAGTGAGAATAGACCCATATTAATTTATTTTATTACTTTTAGATCATACATATAAGACTTATATATCACTATTATGTAAATAAGCATAGTCTTTCTATACATGAAATATTAAATGTCATGTACAGGTAATTGCAGGCATGTAGATACAGACAGTGTGTATATGCAACTGATTAGACTTGGAGCCAACTATAAAAACTAATTAGTATAACCACATTGTTTTATATGGTCTTCTCTTTTAATATACTGGGTTATGTATATTATTTTTAAAAGCAAGCTTGTTTATTTAATAAATGGAAAGACATCACTATACATGTTTTAAAATATAGGCAATCTTAATTGTCCAGCTATTTTAACAAGATTTCTCAATATCTGCTTATTTGAAATGCCCACAGTGGCCAAGATGAATAACTTTAAGGAAACTCAATTGGTATTCATTAAAAATCTCATTTCCAGCATGGCAGGGATAGTTAATGGTATGAATTTTAGAGAATATAGATAAGAGAAAAAGAAAACATCATTTTATATATTATTACACACTGAGATGATCAATTATATCATTTTGTTTTACACTGTATTTCTTTTTTTAACAAATTGGATAATGAAACATTCATAATCTACATTAAAAAATCAAAGATTAAAATCATACTTTAAATTAGTAACTAAATTTCACATGACCACCTTTCTATGGTGTTTAATATTATTGGCTTTTACTATTTTAATAGCTGTATAATATTTTTTCATAAATGTACTATAGATTTTTAATGCAGCCCTCAGTTTGTGGTATTTAAATGCGTTTGAAATTTTTAATTGCTATAAACATTGCTGTAATGAACCTTTATGTAACTTGATGTATCTATGATGACTGAAAGTATGTATGATGATTTCAGTAGAACAAAAATCTGTAAAATAAAATATTGGGTTCATGAACTTAATTTCTTCCATGATTCTAAGGAAGATAGCAATGTCTGTAGTTTGCAGATGGAAGCAAAATTTTGATGAGTGCTTCTGTTTGCCAAATGAATTGTTTGGAAAAAGAACTTTTCTTGAACTGAGATGTTCTATACATTTAATATTCTGATACATATTGCCTAGTTTCCCTCAACAAGGATTTCACCAGTCTGTACATTTGCTGTCAGTGTCTAAAACCACACATTGTCTCTTTTACTCAGGTAAACCATGAATATTAATAGTACAGAAAATATTCCAGTTATTTGACATGAAAGATTTTACCTCTAAGTTCTTACATTCATAAGATTTCTAATGAGATGAAATATTTGAAAAAATTGAACATTTGTACTTGTATTTTGCAATTTCCTGCCAGTCTTGGTGATTAACATATTTTCTTTTATTTCTTGAAGTTAGTTTCAGAAAGAGGTGCAATAATTACTGATGAGATTAAAATGTTAGAAGTTAAGGAGTACAAATCTATAAACTAAATTTCTGGATTCATCTATTCAATCACTATTTATGTAGCGTTTATTATTTGCAAGGCATTCGTCTAGGTATTGGAGAGGACAGAGTTTTGCCTGGAAAAAGAACTAAATCAAAAAATAAGATAAGCACTTTTCTTGTATAAGGAAATCCTGTGATATCTGTGTTTTATGGATTAAATCAGTTTATGTTTATGATAGTATGACATTTTCTTCTGAAATTCATCTGTAGCTTTTCTTTCCAGTTTGCTTAGTTTCAAGACTTGTAGATGAAGATGAAAGTCAGCTATCTCTTCTTAACCACGCTTACATTATGACTAAAAATTTAAGAAAATGCAGAGGCAAATAACTATTTTAAGTTAAATTTAGTATAATGATGATAGTTTACTTAGTATCGAGTACCGTGCAATTATCAGGAAATGACTTTTGTAAAAGTGTTGAGTAATCAAGAGCTGTTTATTGCCTTACTAGCTCTCAAGTGATGGAAGTTATTTCTTTTAATAAAAAATAAAAGATGTATAATGGGCTGTAAAAGAGGATAACATAAACTAGGACACAAATACAATTTATTTTTCGGAATTGATTGCAATAGTTTTATTCCTAAGAAAATGCTTGACAAATGGAACATGTGACAATCCAGTGACCTAAGTACACTGATTTTAAAGAAAGCGTTGTCATTGGGATTATTCAGACAGTGTGACATGGTTTCACTTCATGTTGAGTGGCAGATAGCAGTGGGCTTCCATATACACTATATATATATATATATATATATATATATATATATATATAATTTTGAATTTCAGGGCATTTAGTGGATTCATTTTTTTTGCATTTGATTCTCTTCACAAGAGTATGCATGCTCAATCTTTGTACTATTTCTTTATTCTGTATCATTTAACACTTGTATTCTTAATCTGTTCCATATTCCCATGTGTTACTTTGAAGTGTTTTACCTTTCTGAACGCTTATACATTTCCTCGTCAAGTTTAAAATCTTACATTACAGGAGTACAAAAACTATGATCAACTATACTGTTTGTTTGTTACGCCTTCTAAAGTATTGAATACTGAACTTGTTCCATTAAGATGTGACAGATAGTATTCAAGATAAATAATAAAAGTATAAATAGCATGTGACAAACTCAGAGATTTTTGGAGCACATTAATACCTGGGTAGAGAAATATAGTGATGATTATGTTGAGCTGATATTACAAAATGGAAAAAAGTGCAGGTTTTAAATCCAGAGACTTAGTTCAATTTTAGTGATTAGTATTTAATTGCCTTACAATGGAAGCAGACATAATCAGTTAGTGTTCAACTAACTTTCAGTAACAGATGACAATTTTAAAACTAGTGTTGTTAATTTAGGAATTTATTGCCTTATTTTTATTATTTTCCAAAAATTATATATTTAACATACATAAAAGATGTTTTGAAATACATGTACTTAAGGATTATTATTGTATTCAACCAAGTTAACATATGTATCCCTTCACAAAGTTATTTTTTATGGTACTAGTATCTAAAATTTATTCTTTTAGCAAATTTTCAGTATATCACACACACAATATTATAAACTGTGCATTGTTTTGTGCATCTGGCATCTACTTTTGTTGATATTGTAGTAATGCAAATTTGTATCCTTCAACCAGCATCTTCCCACCTTTCCTTATCTCTGAGGCCGTGGTATCCATTTTTTAAATGTATATCTGGTAATCTAAGCAACCCTTTTGAAGGTAACAATATGTAGTATTGCAACCATTGTTAAATTCCTATCATCTTGTTTTGTAAACTTATACTATTATAGTTCTTGGTTTGTTGTTGTTTGTCTTTTTTGCTTTTTGTTTTTCTTTTCCATCTTTTTTCTCTTAAAAAATAAAAAAATAAATATATTCTGTGTGTGCTATCATTCTATGCATTCAAATTTTTAGATTCCACATATAAGTCAGCTCTCATCTTTTGTCTCAAGCATGGTCCACCTAACGAGTATGAGATCATATTTCATTTGTGGCTTTGTCTGCTACACACTTTGTGATTAAATATGTTCAGCACCTTTGTGTGTCTTCTTTTGTAGCATACCTATTTAGCTTTTTTGCCCATTTTTAATTTGGATTATTTAATGTGGTTTTCTAATTTGATTTTTTAGCATTGTCACCAATACTGCCTCTGAAACTATAAATGTCTTTTAATGATGCTCTACTTTTCTCATTTTTTACATTGCCCAATCTTGCATATTCTACATGAGAAATATTCTGCATAACCACTTCTTTCTCTTTATACCTACTGATATTGTACTAGTTGAGGCCATCATAATTTTCAATTAAAATACTACTGTTACAAAATGTTTCTAACTGTTCTCCCTGTCTCATATCTAAACCACAACCCATATCCATTAATTTTCATTGACAGTACTATCAATATTACTCTTATAAAAATGGAATCAAGCCAGGCATGTTGGTGTAGGTTCATCATTCCCCACTCTGAGAGGCTGAAGCAGGAGAATTGCAAGTCTGAGCCCAACCTGATAACATAGTGGCTTGAGGGAATCCTATCTCATAAAATATTAAAAGGACTGAGGTGCATCTCAGTGCAAAGGCCCTGGGTTCAATCACCAGTACTGCAAAACAAAAGAACAAACAGAAAAAATAGACTTTCAGTGGAAACCAGACTTTTTTGGTACCAGGGATTGTGCTTTCCAGGCAGGCTCTTATGCCACTGAGCTAAACCCCTGGCCCCAGGAAGCCAAATTCTGAACAGACATTTGTAGCCATGGGAATGGAAATGAAATTCCTAGAAACAAAGGTAAGCATAGATATATTTTTCATGCTAATGGAATTGTGAGTTTGATGAATACAAAAATGTGCTATTTTCATTTATGACATCTAGTGCAATCTATCCTCTTTGTTGTTTGATTTTTTGCAGTACTGGAGTTGAGCCTAGAACCTTCACAATGAGCAGTCTCCCTAGCCTGCTCTTTCTCTTTCTTTCTTTCTTTCTTTCTTTCTTTCTTTCTTTCTTTCTTTCTTTCTTTCTTTCCTTCCTTCCTTCCTTCCTTCCTTCCTTCCTTCCTTCCTTCCTTCCTTCCTTCTTTCTTTCTTCCTTCCTTCCTTCCTTCCTTCCTTCTTTCCTTCCTTTATCTCTCTCTCTTTTTCTTTTTCTTCCTTTATTTCTTTCTCTCTTTTTATCTTTTTTTTGAGTTGGGATCTTGTTAAATGTCTAAGTTCTATGATGCTTAGGCTGGATGTGAATTTAAGATCCTTCTGCCTCAGCCTCCCAGAGTGCTGGGATTTTATAGACCGTGATGCTCATTTTAAAGATTTTAAATACAATTTATTCTTACCAGAATACCTGATTTATAAGATCAGATATGCTTGTTTTTCCCGTGTAATAAACAATTGGTTTTTCAACATCCAAAATAATGGCCAGTACTTATGAGGTAGCCAAAGAGTATTCTAAGAACAAACCCTAATCTAGTTACTGGTATGTGTGGGAAGGACATTTTGTGGGAAGGGCATTCATGGAAAGGTGTTCAGCAGGCCTGGATTGGGATGAAGTTTGGTAAAGCAATCATTCCCAGATTTAAAGATGTAGATATATTTTCATAGAGATAAGAGCTAAAAGTATAAAGATGGAACATGTGTTTTTATAAATACAATATAGATACTTGATTAATCTTCGTTGAGTGGAGATGCCACCATTGAGCCTTCTATCCTTCAAATGTCATTTTTCACCCTCCCAGCGGAAATGTCTATTTTTTACCCACTTGCCTTCCCTGAAAATTATATAATGATTTTTTTCAGTTGTGGAAATCGTATGTATTCTAGCATTCTATATTTTTAAAATTTGTCTGTTATAATGTTAATACCATTATGTTCAGTAGAAATAACTAAACAAAATCATTTGACACTCTGAATACTCTTTAAACTGCTCCTATTACAGCCTGTAATATTTCTACCTTTCTATTCACTTCTACTTTCCCTCTCCCTAGAGTTTACCTTCTAGTTGCAATAATCTATTTGAGTTTATTTGATCTGCTTTAATTTGTCTTGTCTTAGATGGCTGTATATACATTTTTGTTTTCTTCTTCAAATGTCCCTCTTTCCATGGAAAACTTTCTTTGGCAGTACTGATGATTGAGCCCAGGCATTTGCTCTGAGCAACATCCTCATGCTTTATTAAAAATATATTTTTATTATTGATTTTCACACACTAAATCAGCTCAGCTGGGCTTGTATTTAGGATCCTCCTGCCTCAGTTTCCTGGAGTGCTGAGCTTACAGTTGTATGCAACCACAGCTGACTACATGGAGAATTTTGGAATATTCCTAGTGGAATTACGTCTTCTATAGCTCTTTCTCAGAATTTTCCTGGATGATATAGATCCTGTCCATCATGCTAATATAGCGCCTCCTGCATCCTTCAAAAATACTATGTTTGATGATATATATAATAAATTTTCATGAGCCTGTTAATATCTAAAGTGAATTCGTTGAAGATATGAACTGTATTTTTCAAATATGTTTCCCAATAATAGCATAGTCTTGCCACAAAAATATTTGTTTAATATACAAAAAAGTTTATTAATATTTATTGAGCACTTCTGTATTAGTATTATTCTACATACTTGAATTATAACAGCATTATTTCAATTTAATCTTCCCTACAGTATTACCAGACAGGTTCCATTTTCATGTAAATAAACTAAAATAAAAATTTATACAAACAAAACTAATAAATATTAATGATTTTTACTGTTGCCATTATCATAATCTTCCCAAAGCTAGATGAAAGAACTGGAGGATAAAGAGATTAGTTAACTTGCCCAAATTTTCACAGGGATGTACTAAGCAGAAGAACCAGAATTTGGATCCTAGAAGTGTCACACAGATACCAACATCTTAAGCTACTACATGGGATAATGTTTGGTTATAAATAGTGAGTAGTGGCATGTGGCAAAAAACCCATTGAGATCTTCTCATAGTTTGGAAAATACTTATTTGATGAGGTCAAATTTTGGAGAAAGGGCTACAGCCCCTTTTCCCAGGAAATGATGAAAATATTCATTGAGTTTTGGTGATGAACAGAATAGTGACATATTGTGAAGAAAAAGGTGATAGCTTGATAGGAGACTTATAACAATTTTGGTTGAAAGTAAGTTTTGTATCCATTTGCTATGAAAACTAACAAAAATTTGATGCAAAATAGATAAATGGCTTCTACATTTCGGGGACAGAGACATATATATGTATGCCATATCATTATATCTTGAAGGTTTAAAGCATTTGTCTACCTGTTGTATCATTTTCTTGCTGGAACTGCTTGAGTACTAAGATGAAAAAGAACAAATCAAGTTTGTATTAAGCACTGTCTAGACATTGTTTGCCTTGACTTAATGACCTCCATGGGTACCTTTATTAATAGGACCGTTAGGTCAACCTTGTCAGTAAGAATACATATGTGTAGCATGTGGATAAGGATTTGACAATGGTATATTTTATTTGTATGTTTCAGTGGTATTCAAACTTTGTTTCTTGGAGGTATAAAGGCCTTGTATTACACACTCAAAAGCTGTCAATGTGGGGGAGCATTTAATGAGAGGTCCTGCAAGCTACTTACTGCTACAATGATTAAATTTATCCACTGTAAACTTAAATATTGGGCTTCAGCATGGCATTTAAGTTGAACAGAATAATCTGTCTGCAGCTTAGTTATTTTGAAACTCATTTAGATTTAGTCTTAAGTATTTCTACCCAATTTCCTAGTAATTATTTTAGCTACCTTCTGTAGTTGAGAAAGAAGGTCAAAGAAGTATGATAATTTGTCCAGGATGATAGACCAGTATATTGTGGAGCTTGGCTCAAACAATGTTTCACATTTCAAGTCCAGTTCATTTCAATTACGGCCTGTGTCTAGCTGTCCCCCCAAAGCCTCATGCAGTGATGTACAGGGCTTTTCCAGATGTGCCTGAATGGAGAGTATGTGATGTTGGAGTTAAGGGTGCGTGATTACTAAATCAGTACGCTGATTGGTTTGGAATAGTTCTGGGTATGATTAAGGGTGCTCCACCCCAGATGTGAGTACTACCTGCCCTAAGGGTGGGTAGCCTGGATAAGATATAAGGGATAATAAAGGGTTCCTACTTATTGCTTGTCGCTTGTCGATTTTACTTGTTTTCCATGGATTATTTCACCTCTATGATGCCCCTCTTCTCTGTCACCCTGCCTTGAAGTCAGCTGATTGCGACCTGAAAACTACCAGCTGTGAGCTAAAATAAGCTTTTCCTCCTTTAACTTTAGGTGTTGGGTATTCTGTCTCAGCAATTTAAAAATAGCAAAGACATTTTTTTCCGTTTCACTAATTACAGGCACTTACAGGGCAGTGTATTTGGCATTCCAGGGGAGCAGATTTATGAGCACTAATGCCAAGAACTTAAAGCATATACTCAAACCAGGTATTACTGATTCCAAACACTGTATTTATCCCACTACCAGAATCCCTATTCATATACTTTAATTTTCTGTTAGAAGAAATTAGGAAACATGTATCCTAAATGCTTCTAATACAAATTTTTCTTCACAATTTTTTCTGTTACAAACATTTAACATATTTTTTCTTGGTGCATGTTTGTGAATATATGAACAATGGTGAGGGATTGGTACAAATATACACATCATATACAGGTGTCTTTTACTTCCCTTTCCCCTTTCCTCCTTTTTCCCCTCTCCCTTAATTCCTAGATCCTAATCCTTTCCACATACTCAAGAACATTACTTCAACAATTTTCTCTCTCGCATCATCAATGTTTCTTCCTAGGTGATGATTACTCTTAGTATAGAAATCTGCTCATTTGATTTTATCTTAAAGGAAAATCAGTCTCTTAATTCCATTCTCCTTTCCTCCACCAACTTGCACCTCATTTTGCTGATCTACTCTGTTGTAAAACTCCTTAAAGTTTTCTGTAGTTAGTCTTCAAATTCTCTTCTTTTGTTTTCATATGACTCTATCCCAATCAGGCTTTTCCCTCCACAATTCTGTGGATACTTTTGTTGTCAAATTTATTGAAGACTTTTTTTCTTCACATATAAAGAACTCAATTCCCAGACCTCATGTTACTTATTTCAGTGATGGCAGTGCATACTTCTTGACGTATATCTATCATCCAGTTTCCAGGATACCACACGATTGTGTCTTTTCCACAATACTTTGTTGGTGATCCATTTCTTTTAAATTTTTTTTTATTTTAGAGAGAAAAAAATACAGAAAAGAAAAACAAAAATCTAAAGAAACAAATGATAACAATAAAAAAAAACCTGCCAAGCAATAACAATATAGGCTTTCAAAACAAATGATAGGAATTTGACAATGGTTGTTATATTGCATATTGTTGCCCATTTTTAGCCTTCATTTTCAGGGATCTAACTATTAGAGTTGTTTATACGGTCTCAGTTTTAGGCCTGTCCAAGGAATGGGTAGCAATTTTTTTCATTATGTAGGTTGTCTCTTCACACTGTTGATTATTTGCCTTGCTGTGCAGAATGTTCAGATATTTGATCAATTTAGATTTTAGTTTAGTACATGGTGAGAAATATGGGCCTAGATTCAATCTTCTGCATGTGGATAGCCAGTTTTCTCAGTATCATTTTTTAAAGAGGCCAGCTCTTTTCCAGTGTATGTTTTTGGTCCCTCTGTCAAACATCAGATGACTAAATGTGCCTGAGTTTATTTATGCATCCTCTATTCTTTTCTATTGATCCACATTTTGTGCCAGTGCCATGCTGTATTTTTATAACTTTGTGACATAACTTGGTGTCTGAGATTGTAGTGCTTTCTGCTTTAGACATATAACCCAGGATTTCTATTGCTGGTTGAGGTCTTTTATGGCTCCATAGAAATGTTAGGGTTGTTTTCTCTAGTTCTATGAAGAATGCTATCACATTTTGACAGATGATGTGGTTAATCTACATATCACTCTGGAAATATGGCCATTTGGACTATATTGGTTCTGCCTATTCAGGAACAAGGATATTTTTCCATATTCTAATTTTGTAAAATCTCATTTATTTAGAGTACTGTGTTTTTTTCTTACAGAGTACTTTCACTTATCTAGTTAGGTTAACTTGTAAGCAATTAATTTTTCTTGATGTTATTGTGAATGGTACTTTTCCCTCTCTAGAAATTCATTATGGGTGAACAGGAATTCTATCAATACTTGTATGTTGAGTATATATCCTGATACACTACTAAATTTATTAACTCTAGAAGTTTTTGGTGGGATTTTTTGTGTCTTCTGTTTGATTTACAAACAATAATAATTTGATTTCATGTTCTATATACATCCCTTATATTTTTTTCTCTTCCTGGTTATTCTGGATAATTTTTTGAGGAATATAATGAGCATGAGTGCTGTTATTGGACATATTTGTCCTGTTTCTGATTTTACAGGGAAAGCTTTCAGCTTTTTCTTATTTAATATGATGTCAGTAGGCAAGTTTGTCATTAAATGACTTACCAGTTTGGCCTAAGGTCCATCCATTCTTATTTTCCTTAGGAATTTTATTTTATCTTGATGGATGCTGGGTTTTACCAGAGGCATTTTCCTTTGCTATTGAGATGATCATGAAGTTTTTCCTCTCCTTGCTTCTGTTTATGCGATGTATTACATATGTTGATTTGCACATGTTGAACCCTCCTTGCAATGCTTGGATGAAACCTGCTTGGTCTTAATATATGATCTTTTTGAGTATTTGTTGCATTCCACTTATTGTATGTAGTTGTGGATTTTTGCATCTATATTTATTATAGAGGTTTGGCTGTATTTATCACTTCTCACTCTTTGCCTGCACTCTTGCCCTCTCCCTCTTTCTTCCTCCTCCTCTCTTCTTCTTCTTCTTCTTCTTCTTCTCCTTCTCCTCCTTCTCCTCCTCCTCCTCTTTCTCTTTCTTCTTCTTCTTCTTCTTCTTCTTCTTCTTCTTCTTCTTCTTCTCCTTCTCCTTCTCCTCCTCCTCCTCCTCCTCCTCCTCCTCCTCCTCCTCCTCCTCCTCCTTCTCCTTCTCCTCCTCCTCCTCCTCCTCCTCCTCCTCCTCCTTCTTCTTCTTCTTCTTCTTCTTCTCCTTCTCCTTCTCCTCCTCCTCCTCCTCCTCCTCCTCCTCCTCCTCCTTCTTCTTCTTCTTCTTCTTCTTCTTCTTCTTCTTCTT